>NC_091121.1:28929686-29295936 GCF_040183065.1 Periplaneta americana
TAGACACTCTTAGCGCGGGTTTCCGGTGGATGATCAACGAACTAACATTTTTCGTATTCATAAACCAGTGTTAGCAATATAATATGATATGAACCCTGTACAAGTAATCAGTCGATAGCCGGGGCTAGTTTAGCACGCTCGTAGCTCGGGCTAGCGAAATGTCTATGAATAGCACAATAGAAGATTTATATTGGTATTTTTTTGTCTGCAATCATTAAATTACTGGAAACAACATGTCTTCTGAAACAGTCTTTAAATATTTTGATACTATCATATCGAGTGCAATGTCGATGGCGAATAGTGCAGGACAGAAAATAAGATATAAAGTAGCCCATGTCATTGCAAGAAATTCCAAATAGCTTCAAGTTTGCAAAATACGAGATATTGCTAAGGGAACATTGTTGAACCAAAATGGACTTAACCTCTTTCAGTGAACTAATAAGGCATATTGCTCTTTAAGTACTCACCAATAACATCTTATTACGTCGAAATAAGTATTCTCGTTACAAGAACACAACACTGTTGCCATTACTTATTCAATGCCGTGGTAGTATGAAATAAATTAGTGGTGATATACAGAGAGTTGCTAAATCGTCGTAAAATAACCTACTAAAATAAAAAATCACAGAGAGTTGCAATTGGACTGCTACGAACAATCGGCGAAAGATACCCAGAAAAGAATAAAGAAGTGAATATAGTATTTGTGGACTTAGAAAAGGCGTTTGACAGAGTGGATTGGAATAAACTGATGGGGATCCTAAAGAAAATAGGTCTGGATTGGAGAGAGAGGAGGCTTTTCAGTAACCTTTATACGAAACGACGAGTCGAAGTCAGGATAGGAGAAGAAATGCCAGTAGGAAGTGAAATAGGGAGAGGAGTACGACAAGGATGCCCTTTATCATATACCCTGTTCAACATCTAATTGGAGAATTTGGTGAAGAGCTGTTTTCAGAACATGGACCGACTGATAGTAGGAGGAAGAAGAATAAAGTGCATAAGATTTACTGATGGCATGGCGTTGTTAGCAGAAGAGGAGATGATACTAAGGGATATGCTACTAGAGCGAAATGACAGCTGTGAGCAGTATGGAATGGAGATAAATGCAAAAATGACGAAGACGATGGTCATAGGAAGAAAAGTAAAGAAGGTAAACTTGCGAATTCTAAATGAGGTAGTAGAGCAAGTGGACAGGTTCAGATACTTGGGATGTACTACAAGCTGTAACATGAGCTGCTGCCAAGAAGTCAAAAGGAGAATAGCAATGGCAAAGGAAGCTTTTAATAGAAAAAATGCATCGTCTGCGGACCTCTGGAGAAAGAACTAAGGAAGAGACTAGTGAAGTGCTTTGTGTGGAGTGTAGCATTGTACTTTGCAGAAACATGAACATTACGACGAAGTAAAGAGAAATGAATAGAAGCATTTGAAATGTGGATATGTAGAAAATGGAGCGTGTGAAATGGACAGAGTAAGAAACGAAGCTGTGTTGGAAAGAGTGGATGAAGAAAGAATGATGCTGAAACTGATGAGAAAGAGGAAACTGAATTAGCTGGGTCACTGGTTGAGAAGAAACTGCCTACTGAAGGATGCACCGGAAGGAATGATGAACGGGAGAATAGTTCGGGGCAGAAGAAGATATCAGATGATAGACGACATTAAGATATATGGTTCATTAGCGGAGATAAAGAGGAAGGCTGAAAATAGGAAAGATTGGAGAATGCTGGGTTTGCAGTGAAAGACTTGGACAGAACACTGTGAATGAATGAATACTGAAATATTCTATTCCTCATATACTACTTGGATGCTAGTAAAATTTGATTCAAGTATTACTCAATTTAAAATTATTGTAATATTTATCTTTTAATTTATCTTTTAATATTTATCTTTTATTTGTCTATGCGGATGACGTGAATATGTTAGGAGAAAATCCACAAACGATTAGGGAAAACACGGAAATTCTACTTGAAGCAAGTAAAGCGATAGGGTTGGAAGTAAATCCCGAAAAGTCTAAGTATATGATTATGTCTCGTGACCAGAATATTGTACGAAATGGAAATATAAAAATTGGAGATTTATCCTTCGAAGAAGTGGAAAAATTCGAATATCTTGGAGCAACAGTAACGAACATAAATGACACTCAGGAGGAAATTAAACGCAGAATAAATACGGGAAATGCGTGTTATTATTCGGTTGAGAAGCTTTTGTCATCTAGTCTGCTGTCAAAAAATCTGAAAGTTAGAATTTATAAAACAATTATATTACCGGTTGTTCTATATGGTTTTGAAGCTTGGACTCTCACTTTGAGAGAGGAACAGAGATTAAGGGTGTTTGAGAATAAGGTTCTTAGGAAAATATTTGGTGCTAAGAGGGATGAAGTTACAGGAGAATGGAGAAAGTTACACAACGCAGAGCTGCACGCATTGTATTCTTCACCTGACATAATTAGGAACATTAAATCCAGACGTTTGAGATAGGCAGGGCATTTAGCATGTATGGGCGAATCCAGAAATGCATATAGAGTGTTAGTTGGGAGGCCGGCGGGAAAAATACCTTTGGGGAGGCCGAGAAGTAGATGGAAGGATAATATTAAAATGGATTTGAGGGATGTGGGATATGATGGTAGAGACTGGATTAATCTTGCTTAGGATAGGGATCAATGGCGGGCTTATGTGAAGGCGGCAATGAACCTTCGGGTTCCTTAAAAGCCAATAAGTAAATAAGTATAATATTTATCCTTTATTATTTCCATTTAATGACATTACGATTATAATCTCCCATAGATGTCGATTATTTACACTATAAAATGCTACAGCGTCCCCCTTTAAGAATATATTCCCAATGTAACTTTATTTCCCTGAGTGTTATATCAAATAGTGTACATGTACATAACACTTCAATCACATTTACATTGGCACCATGTAATTGCAAGCGAAACAACTCCTGAAGCGTAAATTCGATAGTTGTTTAAAAGGGTCGCTGAAATTGATCAAGTTTTGTCTGTTCAATTGTACTGGGTTAGGAGATTTTAAATTAATCTGGATAGCGTGTGTAAATTACTTTTTTAAATAGAAACATTTGTTAATCCTTCAGAACTTGTACTGACATGCGTGGAGTAATGTAATTTTCATAGGACTCGGCAGGGATTTTATAAATCTCAAATAGAGACCAAGATCGACGAAACCCAATTACCGTTCACTAATTAGTCACAGGATTAAGTTGTATTGAGTGTACGAAATTCCATTCCGCAATCAGTATTTTAGATCGAAGCATGTTTATTTATTATTACTTGTACGCTATCGGTTCCTGACCTCAATTTCAAACTAAAAAATTCATTGACTGGATGAACAGCAATTATAATTTTATTGCAAAAAACAAATTATCATAGGCTTTCATTTTACCTATAAAATTATTCGAACTAATAATTTTTATAAATGATACTCGGGAGGAAATTAAACACAGAATAAATATGGGAAATGCATGTTATTATTCGGTTGAGAAGCTTTTATCATCCAGTCTGTTGTAAAAAAATGTGAAAGTTAGAATTTATAAAACAGTTATATTACCGGTTGTTCTGTATGGTTGTGAAACTAGGACTATCACTTTGAGAGAGGAACATAGGTTAAGGGTAGTTTGAGAATAAGGTGCTTAGGAAAATAATTGGGGCTAAGAGGGATGTAGTTACAGGAGAATGGAGAAAATTACACAACACAGAACTGCACGCATTGTATTCTTCACCTGACATAATTAGGAACATTAAATCCAGACATTTGAGATGGGCAGGGCATACAGCACGTATGAGCGAAACCAGAAATGCATATAGTGTGTTAGTTGGGAGACCGGAGGGAAAAAGACCTTTGGGTAGGCCGAGACGTAGATGGGAGGATAATATTGAAATGGATTTGAGGGAGGTGGGATATGATGATAGGGAATGGATTAATCTTCCTCAGGATAGGTACCAATGGCGGGCTTATGTGAGGACGGCAATGAACCTCCGGGTTCCTTAAAAGCCAGCAAGTAAGTAACAATTTTTATTTCGAGTAAATTTATCTACAGTAATCTCACTTGAGGTTTTTGCTTTATCAGGAGAAAATCAAAACTCGAGTGGGATTTAATTGGCTATTACACGATTAGAAGAAAAAAATATATAATATATAAAGATTAGAAGAAATAAAGCACTCTAATACAATGAAATATTAACTGTCTTACTAGAATACTAAACAGTCTTGAAAATGTATTATTGTACCGTTTCATCATTACAAATATTCCTCTAGATGGCAATAGTGTATTATGACCAGCTGTTCTCTTGTTACCAGTTGTGCCAACTATACAATCTTCATTGAGCTCCATGGACGATTATTGGTCAAGAAGACTTTGTTGATTCAGTTTCATTTTTATTAAAACAGTTGCATTCCATTTGAATTATCATTATACTGGGTGTTTCAAAATGAATATCGGGGTTTTAAGGCTTTGCAGTATTTATTACATTTAACGTACAATTATAAATAATATACCAAATGAAAGAGCAACTCAAACAGTTTTGCTACAAGTGCTCAATGTGAGCACCATTCATCACACGGCACATATCGAGTCGATAAGCGAGTTCTTCCCTAACATTCATCAGTGTGTCTGGAGTAATTGTTGCAACAATTGCTTCAATCCTATGTCTTAACCCATTACTGCATTAAGTTATTAATGACTTGAAAAATGCGTTTCTGAGTTTAAGTTTGCTAGTTGGTGACTTAAGAATGCATTCTTACCATTTTTATCTTTATTTACTTTCTGGGATAAAAATTAAGGACCGTCCCATAAATAGGACGCTATGCATAATGGCCAGTGATACAGTAGTTGAATAGAATAATCCCTCTTTTAGTTCAAATAGTATTTATCTATTTATTATGTAGCAAATACATATACACATATTAGAATCAGTGGTTCAACTGCCCTTCTGACACAAGCCTACGCATTGTACAACACTATTTTGTGTGATAAGGGTAGAAACATTTAGGGTGGAGTCAAATTTGACACTTGCTGCAGATGAACTTTGCTTTCCATGTACAATTAGCACACCTTCGCTGAGTTTCATTTTCAACTGGCCAGTGGTGTTGACCATCAAATCTTATGTCTCCTGATGGAATGGGAACAATTTTTCCTTAGTGGGAACTCACCTCATGCCTTTTCAGTAGTGTAAAAGCCAGGAGACGGCAAAAGTTGAGGAGCGGTTCTGAAGAGTTTTGAGGCTTCATTTTTCTGTACAGAAACCAAGCATTTACTACACCAACATCAAGAAAATAAGCGAAGATGGACCGCCACTCTGTTGTTGCCGCTGTTGCTAACATCGGTACTGCCAACGCTGGTGCTGCTGTTTCTGTGCTAGCGATGGTACTGCTGTTGCTGCTAGTGACGGTGCTGCTATTGCTACTGCTAGCGCTTGTGCTGATGGTGGTGATTGTAAAAAAATCCGTAGCGCTACAGCCCATTAAGGCCCAAGACCGACCAGCCGGCTGCTGGTCTCACGTCCACATGCCGAAACAGAGGTGGACAATCATCCAACCAGAATGGCGGTATCATGTGGTTAGCACGATGATTCCCCCAGCCGTTATAGCTGGTTTCCGAAACCGGATTTTCGCTACCTATAGTAGCTCCACAAGTGCATAATGATGCTGGGTTGGCACCGGTCCCATACACTGGCCGAAATTTCATGAGAAAATTTCTTCCTCCATGAGGACTCGAACCAGCGCGCATTCCGTAACGCGAGTCCGAGGCAGGATGCCTTAGACCACGAAGCCACGGCGCGGTACGTTGGTGGTTATAGTAGTAATAATAGTACTTGTAGTTGAAGTAGTACGATGGCCTTCTAGCCTGGAATTACCTTCCCTGTCTTGGAAATTTTCATATATTAGCTTCCTTCTTTTCGGACTGTAATAACTTGTGCGAGAAACATCAGCTTCATTTTTGTCTAATGTACTTTCAGAATCATTTGTTGCAGCTTTTATGTTAGAAGACTCTGGCATACTTTCATCAACAATGTCATCTTCATTATCATCATTACATATATATTTTTTTTTTTTTTTTGTAATTCCTCTTTACTAAGTATCATTTTACCGCTAAGATTATTCAAATAAGCCTCATGCTCGTCGTCCGATTTATCACTGTATTTATTTGTAGCCTATCATGGAGATCTTCTGGAGGGGTCATATATATTAGACTCTCATTATTATTATTATTTTGATTTTGCATTAACCCCAGAATTTCACTCACGGTTAGACTGGAAATAAAACAATGTAATGGAAACCATATACATATTATAAAGAATACTACAGGAGTGCACACGGCATGGCATCCTATTTTTAGGACGGCACTTTATTTCACCTTGTACCTAGCAACATATAAGAAAATTTTATTGTTGTTATGTACCACATGAAAAGTGAAGTATTCAACTCATTATGTGAAAGTAAAAATCAGATTTCTGCACCACCATTACAGAGTAACTAAGAATGAGCCTACACGCGGTGCGTCACAAAATACTGTTATCCTGCCATCTTGTAAAAAATTAGCTGGTATGAACAAATGTTCGCGCGGAATTCAAACACTGCAACACCATAATACAATGTAATAATTTACCTTCTAAACAATGCCTCCAACAGTACTAAACAAGAAAAAGTTCCATAGAAATCAGTATTTCACGCAAGTCCCATTTTTAGGACGCTATGCAGTAATGGGTTAAGTCTGGTAGGTCAGCTGGTAGCGGAGGTATACACACACGATCCTTTATGAATCCCCAAAAGTAAAAATCGAATGGCTTAAAATCTGGTGAACGTGGAGGCCATGCGAAACAAGCTCTGTCATTTGGCACCTTTCGGCTAATCCAGCGGTCGGGTACAACGTTGTTTAACCAATCGCGTACTTCCATATGCGTCTCCTTAAAATTCTCCACACAGACGTCGCTGGAATTGCTAATTCACGACTAGCCTTCCGAACAGATTTCTTGGGGCTACGCGTGAAAGACTCTCTCACTCGTTCAACGCGCTTTCTAACGGCGGACAGAGGAAACGGTGCATGCGCGTACAAAACTGTTTTAGTTGGTCTTTAATTTCATGTATTTATAATTGTTCGTTAAATGCAATAAATACTACAAAGTCTTAAAACCCCGATATTCATTTTGAAACGCCCGGTATATTAAACAATGTCTCATATGTGGCTATCCATAATCTCATACAGCAGAAGCTACACAACCTAAATAATAAAATAAACAAGATAAATGATAGAAAAGCTTTAATTAAGGATGATGAAATAAACATGAATCATTTTAAAAGTTATAATTTTATTATTGAAAGTACAATGTTGGCAAGGAAAGAAACAAATGCTAGGGAGGTGATAAAAATTGTAGGATAAGCAGCCATGATTGGTTGAAACATGTCGTTCCGTACCATTTTATTGATGAAAAGTAGTATGACGTAGTAATAGTGTAATAGTGTAAGGAAAATCGATAAACATTCTTCGCATAAGTAGGCCTATGATAAATCTTTTGATGAATAGAAAATGTTGCCAGAATCGGCGTATCGCGTAAGACATACAGTAAAACCTGCCTTTGCGGTCACTTCATTTAAACGGCCACCTGACCAAAAGGCCAATTTTCTCTGGAACCAATTGGATTTTCCATAAGATCAGTACAAATTCTCTCTTTATTTAGCGGCCACCTCTTGCTCCGACCAGCGGCCGGGGTCTATTTGGTTTGGAACCTGACTATAACAGTCACTGTCCAACAAAAAATCTTTTCACGGATACTGTCTGACCTATTTTTTCAATGGTTAGAGGGCTGGAAGCAATGTCAAGAGGACAATAGCTAAGTGTACAACAGTATACCCTCCATATCTTGGGGTAGTTGGTTACTGTTTTATGATTCTTTTGTCACTTTCCACTCCGACCCTGCACAGCTTTAAATTCTTACTCGTTTTTAAAGCATTGAAACACGGACTTTTTCTATCGAAAATGTCACAGTATGTTTTAGGTCAGTAGTTAACCATTGGAATTTTTTTATTTTTTTCTCCTCTTTCTATCTTTCTCTATTTGGGCCAGCTTTTACGATTTTTTCTTCTTTTCATTCAGTTGATTCAGAGGAATTGTGAAGTTAGTTTGAGAGAGAAATCATATCTTACAATAAATCTGGAGTGGTGTTAAGTTTAGAGACGAGACGAAAAATGATTGAAGAAAGTGAGAAGGGAACATGTGCGAGAAAAATTGCAGAAATATTCAAATGTGGAAGGACACAAATACACGGTATAATTAAGAATAAAGATGAAATATTAAAAGAATGAGAGAAAAACATGCGTGGAGGCCAAAAAAGGAAGAGACAATCTGTGTTTAGTAATGTGAATGATTTCGTTTACAAATGGTTCAAGTGTGCGAGGGCGAAGAAATTGCCAGTAAGCGGGTCTATAATTCAAGAGAAAGCTCTTGAAATTACCAAAGAACTCAATGTAAGCAATTTTTTGCTAGTAATGGGTGGTTAGAGCAGACATCACACGTCCATTGATCAAGGCATTATCCATTAATTTAAACTGAGGTACCGTAAGCGAGTTTTGAAAAGGCTAGTTGCAAGAATGGAAGAGGCTGACATTAATATGCACAATTGTTGTACGCGCACAGTACTAAAAAGTCAATGAAATTCAGTATTTTCATGCTGATTCATAAAAACCGCAACTTTAATCAAGCGGCCACCTGATAAAACGGCCATTTTACAAGGTAACTTCAGATGGCCGTTTTAGACAGGTTTCACTGTATGTGAAAACGTGAAACATTTAGTCTCCGTACATTTTCGACAAAAAATTTATACCATTAATTTTCCATAACATATTTAGTTGCTCGAAAACAGGCATACAATTTTTTATGGTAAATAAAGTACGATATATGTATATAACAGTTTTATAATTCTCTGATTGAGGTTCTGGCTGATACGTACTTCTATTATCAGGCAGTACATCTCACTTAACGATATGTGTCGGAGAAAGAGCAATTGTTTGTATGCATCTGAAGTCTGACTAGTGTAATATGTAGCTAGCCGGCGATGTATGCAATGGGAGGGGAAAGGAAGTGGCCACCCTGCCCCATTATCTATTGGGCTAGTTGCCTTATAAGTGGTGCCTTCTTGATATCACTTGTGAGGTTCAGACCTGTCTTCGGACAGTTGACTAAACAACAACAATAGTTTTATAGTCAACTGTCAGAAGACTGGTTTGAACCACATAAGTGACACGAACAAGTTGTCATGAGGCAACTAAGTCAGGAGATAGTAAGGTAGAGTGGTCAGTTCCTTTCCCCTCCATTTCTTACGTCGCTGACCAGTAACATATTACACTGATCAGATTTTACATATTATATGTAATTATATGAACTGATAGCGATCCTAAAGAAAATAGGTGTGGATTGGAAAGAGAGAAGGCTGTTCACTAATCTTTATATGAAACAACGAGTCAAAGTCAGGATAGGAGAAGAAATGTGAGAAGGAAGTGAAATAGGGTGAGAAGTACGTAAAGAATGCCTTTTATCACCCACCATGTTTAACATCTACTTGGAGGATTTAGTGAAGAACTGTTTTCAGAAAATTGGAGGCGTGTTAGTAGGAGGATGAAGAATAAAGTGCATAAGATTTGCTGATGATATAGCGTTGTTAGCAGAAGACGAGATGATACTAAAGGATATGCTACTGGACCTAATGACAGCTGTGAGCAGTATGGAATGAAGATAAATGCAAATAAGACAAAGACCATGGTCGTAGGAAGAAAAATAAAGAAAGTAAACTTGCGAATTCTAAATGAGGCAGTAGAGCAAGTGGACAGCTTCAGATACTTGGGATGTACTACAAGCAGTAACATGAGCTGCTGCCAGGAAGTCAGAAGAAATGGCTAAGATTTCGGTTTCTACTTATATCAACATTGAGCTCAGAATGTGTAACCAGGAGATTAACCGTGAAAGGAATGTGCTTGCTATTGCGTCATCTATTTGAGCGAAGTAGATAGATAATAATATTACCGTCAGTTTAAAAACCATGCTCTCTCCTGCATATATTATTTTCTCAATGGAGGGATTAAAAGACCAGGGGTGCTATTCATAGGCATTTCGCTAGCCCGCGCTACGAGCGTGCTAAACTAGCCCCGGTTATTAACTGGTTAGTTGTACGGGATTCATATCATATCATATCGCTAACACTGGTTTATGAATACGAAAAACGTAAGTTCGCTGATCATCCACCGGAAGCCCGCGATAAGAATATCTATGAATACGGCCCCAGGAGATTAAGAGTGATATAATTTTGTAACTAGGGTAGTATAAGTATGTGTGTATCAGTTTTATCGTTTGTGCTGTGAGAGTTAGCCAATAGAGATACGAGTACCCAAGTGTGTTACCTTATGACATCAACATTCATTCACATTACCCCGCTGCGTCTCATTTCCCTGAGACTTTCTCTTGGTTGGAGTACAGTATGTCATCTGAAAGTATATACAAAATGTTCCATTTTAAATAATAAAGTGAATATAATTAAACTGGAAATGGTATATAAATAACACTTTTATATAGTCGTGTATCAAAAAATGTTCAAATTTGCTGCACTTAAACATCACATTCTTTTTGTATGTTTATAGTTATTTTATTTTAAGAGTTAAAACTTTGAAAGGAACATTGAATGAATGTGTGCGTGTAAGAAGATGATTTCTCCAAAAGGTAAGATTTCAGAAGAAGGTTAAAGCTGATTTGTATTTGTACTTAACGCACATAAAATTAATTGCTTATTGTTGTTTATTGTTAATAAAATAACATTGACAGAAATACAATCTTAGTTCTTCCCTGAAGGAGTAAAAAACTCGTGCTCAGGGAGATATCTAAACACAAAGATAACCACAAAGATAATTTTTTGACACAAACTGGGTCAAGAAAAAAAAATTACAGGAATAAATTAAATTTAAAAATACAATTTCAATTTTAACAATTTAAGTCATACAAGTATATATACATATTAAATCAATATATATTCTTTAAAAATTAAATTCCTAACGCTATTTTTGAAATTCCTGATACTAAAATTTTCCAAATTTGGGTATTTATCAATTATTTTATTGTATAACCTTGGACCAAAGTAGGTACCATGGCTCAGAGCTGTGCGTGTGAAACACTTTGGTTCCTCTAGTCGTATAAAATCGGATCTTTTAGTTCCATATTTATGATGATACAATTTGAATTTATTACGGTTTTTATGTATGAAGATTAATAAGGCAATATAATAAATCTGTTTAATTTTCAAAACATTAAAATCAGTAAACAGAAGCTCAGATGAGTAATCAATCCATATAATACCTCATTAAGGCAGGTATTAACATTGTCTATTGATGCGTTGTAATAAAGAAATTGTGGAATAAGACAGGTGACTACAAATCATTTTAACCTTCTCCTGAAAACTTGCCCTTTTGGAGAAGTCACCTTCTTGCATGCGCACATTCAATAATGTAGCCCTAAATGAGAAGAGTTATAGAAACCCCGTGACTAGTGGATGAATTAACAATACAAGAGAAATAGAATAGAATGAGCTGTAACTAATTTTCATACTCATTTGGTATTACAAAATTGCAATTAGCGCATAAGAAACCTTGAGTATATATTAACTTTTAGTAGGATCTAAGAAAAGGAACATTTTTATTCTCAACTCTTTTTCTTTTCCTTCAGAAGAGTTCTCGGAATGGAGGGGAAGGGGTTTTTGAACGTAAGTAAAGTAGGAAGGGGGTAAAAAGGGAGTAGGATTCTATTTTTTGTGCCTCGTCGCATTTTCAACTCAGTTCTTACTCTCATTTTTCCTCGACTTCTTCTGAACTTTAATTTCCTCGTAGCGTTCAATTATTCACGGCCATACTTAATTTCTCCCCCTCTTCCCAACCCTCTGCCTTCCTCCTCACACCTCTCCGTGCCCCACCCCCTGTGCTTTCTTCATCCTTCGCTGTCAACCATCATCTAGTCTAATTCTCATCATTTTTAATTTCAAGACAATTTTATCGTTGAAAATGCTTCAACTGCTTTCTTTCTTCGACCACTATTCTTCTCTTTTTTTCACTCGCTTTTACTTCAAGTTCATCGCATCTGCAATCTCTATTATGCATTTGCACTTGGAATCTGTAATACTGTGAGATATTACGAACTTTCAAAAATTATTGTAGCATTATGTTCTTAAAAGTTTTGTACAATTTTAATTTTGTACATTTTAAGATCTGCCATCGCTTCTCGAATCATTTATATCACTTGAGGAGAATTGACAGTAATAAATTATTGAATTATAAAATTTTAACCATCCGCTGGTAACGTGAATAACACAGCATTCATTGGTAACATAAGTTGCATGAAATCCCATGCATTTAACATGCAGATAAACAAATACTATACTTGCAGGGACATCACTTTATTTTTACCAACATTTTTAACATTAACCTGGCTATACTCGGAAACACTGTTGCCCCCTTCCATTACAGGAGTTTGATGTTACTAGTGCAATATGTAAAAAATCATTTAACTAGCTATAGGAGGAGAGAAAAGTAGTGTATCCATTTATGTTGTAGGGAAATACGATATTACGATTTTCAGTTTGATCATCACTTTTACGGAATGTATCAAAATACAGTAGAGCAGTAACATTTTTTTTTTCAAAAACTCAACTTTTCAGGCGGCTATGTTCGTTATGTAATGTCTGCTTTATTTAGCATATTAATTATTGGTGTTAACATACAATATAGAGAGTGCATTTAAATTGAGGGGGTCAAAAGTAAAGGGCTGTTAGTGCACTTAAGTTACATTTGAGAAAATGGGGTTTAAATATTTCAGCTTTCGTAAAATCGGTGAAATTTTTTATTTCAATTTTAATGTGTGATGCGATTAAAATATCCCTTTGCCACTAAAATTTTAGATACTTTTGCTTACACTGGATGCACTTAAATCATGTTATTACAAATGTCACTAGCATTCCTTTGCTTCTAGCCACCTCAATTCAAAATAAGCTAATCTGAATTTTTAAACAAGTTCCTGAAATGGTTGCCGTTCATTACAATGCAGGCTTCAATTCTTTACGCATATTATTAAAAATATTTTGAAGCATATTCTCTGAAATTGAATTTATCGTTTCTTGAATATAATTTTTTAGTACGATATTATTAATATAGGTTCTTTCTTCTATAGAAAACGGAATCATATTTATGAAACACACTATACACTGTAGTGTTTACTTCACTGCTTGAAGACTTCGAATGCTACAGCGGCCGTAAGTTTGTGTGTCTGACGGGAGCAAGGACATTAGTGAAGGGGTGGGAGTGAAGTACATTCAGAAATGCAGGTACAATAAAAATGAAAGTAAAAATAAAATGATGTCCCTGTATTTACTTATGGCTTTTAAGGAACCCGGAGGTTCATTGCCGTCCTCACATAAGCCCGCTATGGATCCCTATCATGAGCAAGAATACAGTCCGCATTTCACGAGAAGATCCGAGCAAGAAATGCGAGTTTTTCCCCCACTCTTATAACCTTACCCGACCGGCCATTGACCGAGCCTTGTTTGTACCAGCCGGCCAATGACATCACTCCCATCCACCTGCTCCTTCAAGAACGCCGAGTCACTGACTTACTCTCCTCTTACCCCGCAAGGACCGTACTCCCCTCGCAGGGATGTTTTCGTGAAATTTGGACAGTAACCCAGTCCCTAGCATAATATCCCACCTCCCTCAAATCCATTTTTATATTATCCTCCCATCTACGTCTTGACCTCCACAAAAGTTTTTTCCTCCGTCACGTTTTCCAACTAATACTCTATATGCATTTCTGGATTCGCTCATACGTGCTACTTGCCCTGCTTATCTCAATATTCCTAATGATGTCAGGTGAAGGATACAATGTGTGCAGTTCTGCCTTGTGTAACTTCCTACATTCTCCTGTAATTTCATCCCTCTTAACCCCAAATATTTTCCTAAGCACTTTATTCTCGGACATCCTTAACCTCTGTTCCTCTCTCAAAGTGAGAGTCCAAGTTTCACAACCATAAAGAACAACCGGTAATATAACTGTTTTATAAATTCCAACTTTCAGTTTTTTTGACAACAGACGATGATAAAAGCTTCTCAACCGAATAATAACAGGCATATCCCGTATTTATTCTGCGTTTAATTTCCTCTCGAGTGTCATTTATATTTGTTACTGTTGCTCCAAGATATTTGAATTTTTCCACCTCTTCAAAGGAAAAATTTTAAATTTTTATATTTCCAAAACAAATACTATTATATACTTTTTTCGCTATCAAATTAAGGCTTTCCTGCACATAAAAATAACATATTTGGGGGTCAGAAGCAAAGTGGTACAAGTGACATTTCTAAGAATATGAGTTAAGTGCATCCGGGGCAAGCTAAAAGTGGCACACCATACACTAAAATTGAAATAAAAATTTCACGGAATTTACGAAAAAATCTTAAGTACTTTCTGCCATATTTTCTCACAAATAACTTAAGTGCGCTTATACCCTTTTGCTTCTGACTCCCTCATTTATCATAAAAGCTACACAATAATATAGTTTTAAGATGCTGAAAAACAGTCAACACAAGTGTCTGCCACACTTAGAACATTCGTTTAATGTGAGGAAATGCGAGTTGAAAGCCAGGTTCTCAAAAAAATTCCTTTCTTTTCTAGTTGTGTGGTAATTTTCTTGACCATGAATTTAGAACAGCTAGACAAACAAACAAATTAATAAACAAAGAACTATAATCATCCAACATCCCATTGAGTAGCCAATACCTGACGTATGACACGTCATTGCTAATCATGCATTAAATATGTTCCATTCATCTCAGTTTAAAGCGAGTTCACTTCGTGGAAAATAATTACACATTCGCAGAGTTTGCTCATATACATAATGTATCTTAGGAAAGCTCTTGGAAATGCTGCTGCAGCTCGTGGATTACACGAAGTAGGTTTCATTATTGCTGGCTGTTGTCAGACTGACTGCGGCAAATGTAAAACATTCGCACTTAACGTTCCCATTACTTATTTCACACGCCAAAAACGGTGACGCGGACTCTAACAAGGTATTTTCCAAGGGAATATTCACAGGTTTTCATTTGTGCCGGCTTTTCCAGGCATTCCCGATATGTTAGTACGAGTTGTTTTGTCTCCAAAGCTTCCGTATTTCCAATATCTGTAGTAATCATTTTGATAAGTTCATTCTTGCACCTTTTGTAATGAAACTGCCTGTCGTCACTTCGGACATTTGTTATGAATTTGAAAGACAATAAGGTTTCGTATACCTAGTTTATAATTTATCCCAGTGTAAACACCAACACGCTGAAGCTTTTTTAAAATTTTCATTCATGCCAAGGGTGAGGAACAGGGAGAAACACACAAAATAAGAATGAATAATTAAAAAATGTTAATGTTATTTTTATCTACTCGTTGAAAATGACCCAACATAAAGGTTAAATTAATAGAAACGTTACTATAGTGTTTCATAATAATATATGGATATAATAGGTTGTACATAAGCCTAGTATTTATTTACATACAAATTGCTTTGAGAGAACCGGAGGTTCATTGCCGCCCTCACATAAGCTCGCCATTGGTCCCTATCCCGAACAAGATTCATCCAATCCCTAGCATCATATCATATCTCCCTCAAATCTATTTTAACATTATAATCCCATCTACGTCTCGTCCTCCCCAAAGGTCTTTTTTTCCCTCAGGTACTCTAACTGACACTTTATATGGATTTCTGAAATCATCCATACGTGCTACATTCCCTGTTCATCTCAAGCGCCTAAATTTAATTTTCCTATATGTTAGGTGAAGAAGAATACAACACATGCAGTTCTGCGTTCTGTAACTTTCTCCATTCTCCTGTAACTTCATCCCTCTTAACGCCGAATATTTTCCTAAGCGACTTATTCTCGAAAACCCTTAAACTCTGTTCCTCTCTCAAATTGAGAGTTGAAGTTTAACAACCATACAGAACAACCAGTAAAAATATTTTGTAAATAGGCCTACATCCATTTGTCCAGTACAGTTTTATATATTCAAAAGGAAATAATGATTGTAACCATCAATAAAGTTATTTTATGCCATGGCAAACAATAAAACTTTGCAGTTTAAAATCGTGTTAAATCTGCATCCTTTTCTTTTTTACGTATCTTCAATATTCATGTACTTATAAATATGACCGTCACAGCCTAAACAAATAAATAGGAACGTTTCACATTAAAGTCCGAACTCAAACTAGAGACCAGGTGAATGAGTTTAAAATCAACAATGCACAATATTTAACATCTGCACTACAGAACTGTCACAACAATCTTTTCAATATGTTTCACAAGTTAAATTTCATATTGTGTCGGCCTCATTTCATTACAAGGTAGACTTCAATGCAAGCGAATGGAAATAGTGGACATCAGATGGGAGCAATTCCGAAACGGGTGAAGGAACTAAGATCTAAATCGAGGCTGACGAGAAGTAGAGTAACGGAAGTAGGAGAAATTTCAGGGAGCAGCGATGAAGGAAGAGGGGAAAACAAGGTGAAAAAAAACAGTATGACTTAAGGAAATGGTGTGGAGGGGAAATAGATCGTGAGAAAAGAAAACTAAGACCTAAAAAGTAGCAATGTGGAAAAGTGAGTAGTGAAAAGTGCAAATAATTAGAGATGTAGAGTGAGGGAAAATGTGTCATAGAGTAGGGAGGTTATATTATTTTTGGTATAATAATGGGTTAGGAGTAAACTTGTGGGAGAATTGATGACAGACAAGAAAAGACTAGTGGAAAAATTGCAATAATACATTAAAAATAAGTAATGTCCTAAATGGCTTGTACGAGAGGGGTTGTAAAACGGTGAGTCCGCACTGTACAGTATACTAATAATGTGAAGTGCCGCCTCACCGAAAGTAATATTGCTTAAAGACAAATATATACATATATACATACAAGGTCGGTACTAGGCAGTAGATCTCTCTACAATAAAGATAACATTGTTATAATTCGAACGTGTCGCAGCACGAAGCACAGGGAGGGCTAGAAGCACTATGCCTTACGTCGATGTAGATTTTGTTACTCTGTCAGTAAAAAACTAGAGAAGGGAAAACGATTATGATTAAAAATATTCAAATCTAAATGTGTAGTTTAAAAAAAAGTTTAAGGAGGGGTTTGAAGCCCGGTAACCTTCACCCTAGCATACTCCTATGGATGGATGGATGGATGGATGGATTTTTGGATGGATGGGTGAGTGACTGGATAGATTCTGAAAGTAACAGGAAAAATTTAGACAGTTATACCTATTTATTTTGTTTGTTAAGGGTATATGTACTTGAACGACCACAAATATTATCAGAAAATGCAGACTCTAAATTTCTAAAATTTTGTAAAAAAAAAAAACGAAGTCACAACCGGACAAAAATTACAAGGTACCACAACAAGACTTATTAGAACTTAAACATCTGTTGAAATTATAAAAATGGTTACTAATAATATTTTTCTATCCAGTTTTATCAAAGTATGAAAAAAGAAAACAAACAAATTCTGCAGTTACATCATTTGGTAACCATAACATTGTTATGGTCTCTCTGACATCTTTAATATTTTTCCTGCGTGTAATAAACACTTATTTCTGAACAGTAGATTACTCTCAGACATGTAGAGTTGTTTATTTTAATACAATTAATTTCTTATTTGTCCTGCATAAAATACATTAAAATTTACATAATGTTTTGTGACATAATTTTTATATTTTCAAAGAAATGGCCATTATTGTAGGCATAAATGCATGTTAAATCAGTGTAGAAAATTTCAGAATTCTATCTCTAATGGTTGTGGAATTATGAAATAATGTGTGAAAATTGTCAAATTTTGGAAAATTTAATTTAAAGTAAAAAGTGAATTCTAATAGTACATTATGCAACGAACCTATAATGGTAGTAATTAAGATGCGAGTATGTTTATGAAACGAGCGCAAAGCGACATTGACATTGAAAAATAGATGACAAATTGAATTTATTTGAATATTATTTACAATTAACGCTAATTATTATAGTAACATAACTGACTTTATTTGAGATATAGGTGATTTATTGATTTATTGTTGTCTTTCGATTGCATATCAGAGAATAATCGATACTTGCGCTTTCATATTGCTACAATGGTATTTTCTGATTGGTGGAACACCTGAACTTTAATGAATAGGTGTACTTTAATGAGGTCCATTAAAGGGCCGCTACCAGTTGTATAATTACCACATTTCGGCATGGCCGACATAAAAAATATTATAGGTAATCTTTTTTATACCTTTATCAGATATTTAATTTCTATAAGTCTTGTTGTGATACCTTGTAATTTTTGTTCAATTGTGAGTTAATTTCCTTATAAAATTTTAGAAATTTAGAGCTTGCATTTTCTGATAATATTTGTGGTCGTTCACGTACATATACTCTTAACAAAGAAATTTTATTTAGTACTAGCCGTACCCGTGCGCTCCGCTGCACTCGTTAGAAATAAATATAAAGTAATTACATAATTAAAATAGGACATTTGATCCAGGGAACATTCATGTTTGATATAAGGATAAATCGTTTATTATGTTACTTAATTTAAATTGTATTTGCATAATTAAAATGCGATCATTTTGATCCAGAGACCACTCATTTGGTCACAAAAATTATTTTAGGAAATACAGGAAACGAATGTACAGAATAGCCTATCAAGTTTTCTGTGCATAAGAAGCTATTTTAATCTTACCTGTCCTCGATTCACTCAGAAGTTACTGTAATAACATTATAGCATTATGTCCATCTAAAGAAACTACACTTTCCAATGGTGAATTAATAATTAATTATACAAATCGGTTAATTTAGCTTCTGATATTACTTCATACAAACACAGAAACATTACATGTAGGCTATCTTTCATAGCTTTCGATTGTTGCTGTCCAAGGCCCCTTATAGACGAAGTCATTTGTTTTTTAATTCATTACACGGCCTTAGATGGCAGTTATTTTAATTTTAAAACTCATTTATCTCATTAAATATCAGTCCTATCAAAATCTTTCAAGGAATAAAACTTATCGGAAATTATTTTTAAAGAAACGTTTGTTATGTGATATGTTTCACAAAAATCAATAATAAGCGAGATATTTCGATTTATTTAATTCAGGCCCCCTTATAACCCCCCTTTTAAATAATGTATTTTGAATGCCATATAGCCTAAAATCTAAGTTACAACGAACTTACTTTATATTCCAATTTTCATCGAAATCCATTCAGCCATTATCACGTGAAAAGGTAACAAACATACAGACAGACATACAAACAAAAATTTCAAAAAAGCGATTTTCGGTTTCAGGGTGGTTAATTATATATGTTAGGACCAATTATTTTTGGAAAATCGAAAATTAACAGAAAAATTTCGGCTACAGATTTATTATTAGTATAGGTGTTAATCATTCGGATAAAAACAAACCTGGAATTGTTGTAAACATTGCGTGTATGCCTGCAATAATTATAATTTTTACATTGGTATTTAGACCATAGAAAGCTTCAGGTACAACAAGAAAATATAAAAGAAAATTATACTGCAAAAAATTGAGGGCGTTAATCATGAAAAATGAAATAACTTTAAGTGCGAGATTTCGTAAACGGTTTTCTTCCTACTGCCGTTAGAAAACATAATTGAAGAAAAGACGGAATTGTTTGTAACAAGATTACTCTGCAAAGAAAAGTTGGCCCAGTTCTCTTCCTTCAACTTGTCCCACTTTGAGTTACGGAAACAGGTTGTATATTAGAGGCCTGGCGTCTTTCACACCGACGCCTTATGATGAGCGGCGGAGGATAATGAGAAGTTTTCTTCTACTCGCTTTCTCTCGTTCTCGCACCCTTTTCTGCTCTCCTAAATGCCTCTCCCGACATAAAACAGAGGTCCCCGCCAACACAACTTTATGAGTGCGGGAGACTTATGAGTGTTTACTGTCAACAGAGCCAAGTCAAACATTGTTGGCAAGGACCAACCTGCCAGGTTTACCAGACAACTTCACTATATCATAAAAGCAAGCAGTTAAGCCTCACGTCCAAACGGGGTAGATTTTTTTTAGTTAGGTAAATTTTGCAGGATATCTTGCTCGTAACTCCATATCCTCAAATCCATTTTCGATTTGTTGAATCTTGGAGCAACGGTAATAAATATAAATTATACTCGAGAGGAAATTAAACGCAGAATATAATATGAGAAATGGCTGCTATCACTCGGTTGAGAAGCTTTTGTCATCCATTCCGCTTTAAAAAAACTAAGAATGTACAGAGACATCATTTTATTTTTACTAACATTTCTGATATTAACCTGCCTATACCTTTGAATCAACGGTTGCTAACCCCTTCCATGACTGGAGTTCGATGGCGTAATATACAAACAAATCACTTTACTAGGTATAGGAGGGAAGAAATTAGTTCATCCATTTACGTGGACTATGAAATATCACGCTTTTGAGTTTGATAATTTTCATTAGGTTTCTGTTTAATCAGAATACAGCACAGTATTAACAAGAAGTGTTTTTACTCACGAACTGAGCTGTCCATACGGACGTATTCATTATGCAGTGTATATTAGAGTGTCTATAGCACATTAGCGTACACTATAGAGAATGAAGTTAAATTGAAAAATAATCATAATATGGATATTTAAACACATTTTTCAAAATGGTGGCGGTTCATTTCGATTAATGTATGTAATTCCAATTACCAGTTTCGTCCTTCGTACTAGTAGGCCTAACTCATGTTGAAATAATTCTGTACCTACTCTATAAAAGAGTACCTTACATACTGTAAATTCAATCTTCACTTCTGCTCGATCCGAAAAGATAAAATTACTCAGACATTCTATCTACTGTCCGTCCAAGTGATTATGTCGCAGGATCGTAGAAATCACGTGACAGTTAATTACTTAACGAGGCCTGTTATTTAAGTTATTTTAAACAGTTGTATGGGTATAATATTACGTATATGTCCAATTCCTAACAGAAATTAATGTTCTCAGAAAAGAGCTAAGACAGCCCAGCCACTAGCCTTTACCGAGAGGCGAATAGAAGCTGGTGGGGAAAACCGGAATGCGACGTAGGCAAATGGAGGACAGTACCTTTGCGAAAATGATGCAATATTGAAAGCTCTTTCGTCATTGGAAAACGCGAACATATTTTTGGAACGTACTGTGACGGTAAGGCTACTATGACTTGGATCTGTGTGGAAGACGGTTGAACTTCATTCGTAGAAGGGGTGGGAGTGAAGTACATTAAAAAACTCAGGTACAATAAAAATTGAAGTAAAAATAAAATGATGTCCCTGTATAAAACAGTTATATTACCGGTTGTTCTGTATGGTTGTGAACCTTGGACTCTCACTTTGAGAGATTAACAGAGGTTAAGGTTGTTCGAGGTTAAGGTGCTTAGGAAAATATTTCAGGCTAAGAGGGATTAAGTATAAGGAGAATGTAATTTAAAGAAAACGTGTAAACCATTTGAAATTGATAGAAATAAGTGAATCTGATGATCTATCTTCAGCTAGTATTTCAGTGTCAGCTTACGAATTTAGCAGAGTTCTGTATGAAATGATGGTGCAGGTCAGCATTTCTTTCAACAAAGTTGAGGAAAGCACTTTAAAAATGTTGATAAAATGTACACTTGTACACAATGACAGTACCTGTGTCATAGTAGTACCGGTATTTTAAGTTATATTTTACAACAAAGATAATTGTAATATAGGCTTATGCATTTTATTCGGGGCAGTATCTCTGTTGCAGTTGTACCGATGTTTTAACTTAAAATTTTACAACAATCTTAATATGGGCTTAAACATTGCATTAAGAGCAGTTCCTATGAAATAGCAACAAATTAAATTATATTTTTACATCAAATATAGGCTTAAACATATTAAAAGTAGTGCTTCTGATACAATAACATTTTAATTTAAAATTTTACATCAAAGATTGTTATAATATAGGCTTAAACATGTTAAAGTCCACAACTGTGGAGTAACGATCAGCGCGTCTGGCCGCGAAACCAGGTGGCCCGGGTTCGAATCCCGGTCAGAACAAGTTATCTGGTTGAGGTTTTTTCCGGGGTTTTCCCTCAACCCAATACGAGCAAATGCTGGGTAACTTTCAGTGCTGGAACCTGGACACATTTCACCGGCAGTATCACCTTCATGTCATTCAGACGCTAAATAACTTCAGATGTTGATACAGCGTCGTAAAATAACCCAATAAAATAAAAAAGCATGTTAAAAGTAGTGCCTCTGACACAATTTTTTAATTTAAAATTTTATATCAAATACTGTTGTAATATAGGATTAAACATATTAAAAGTAGTGCCTCTGACATAACAAAATTTTAATTTAAAATTTTACATCAAATATTGTTGTAACATAGGCTTAAACATGTTAAAAGTAGTGCCTCTGACACAACAACATTTTAATTTAAAATTTTACATCAAGATTGTTATAATATTGGTTTAAATATGTTAAAAGTAGTGCCTCTGACATAACAAAATTTTAATTTAAAATTTTACATCAAATATTGTTGTAACATAGGCTTAAACATGTTAAAAGTAGTGCCTCTGACACAACAACATTTCAATTTAAAATTTTACATCAAGATTGTTATAATATTGGTTTAAATATGTTAAAAGTAGCGCCTCTGACATAACAAAATTTTAATTTAAAATTTTACATCAAATATTGTTGTAACATAGGCTTAAAAATGTTAAAAGTAGTGCCCCTGACACGACAACATTTTAATTTAAAATTTTACATCAAAGATTGTTGTAATATAGGATTAAACATGTTAAAAGTAGTGCCTCTGATACAACATTTTAATTTAAAATTTTACATCAAGATTGTTATAATATTGGTTTAAATATGTTAAAAATAGTGCCTCTGACACAACAACATTTTAATTTTAAAATTTTACATAAAAAATTGTTGTAATATAGTCTTAAACATGTTAAAACTAGTGCCTCTGACACAACATTATTTTAATTTAAAATTTTACATTAAATATTGTTGTAATATAGGCTTAAACATGTTAAAAGCAGTGCCTCTGATACAACAACATTATTTTAATTTAAAATTTTACATCAAAGATTGTTGTAATATAGGCTTAAACATGTTAAAAGTAGTGCCTCTGATACAACATTATTTTGATTTAAAATTTTACATCAAATATTGCTGTAATATATGTTAAACATGTTAAAAGTAGTGCCTCTGATACAACATTATTTTGATTTAAAATTTTACATCAAATATTGTTGTAATATAGGTTAAACATTTAAAAGTAGTGCCTCTGATACAACAACATTTTAATTTAAAATTTTACATCAAAGATTGTTGTATTATAGGCTTAAACATGTTAAAAGTAGTGCCTCTGATACAACAATATTTTAATTTAAAATTTTACATCAAAGATTGTTGTAATATAGGTTTAAACATGTTAAAAGTAGTGCCTCTGACACAACATTATTTTGATTTAAAATTTTACATCAAATGTAATATAGGCCTAAACATGTTAAAAGTAGTGCCTCTGACACAGCAACATTTTAATTCAAAATTTTACATCAAATATTGTTGTAATATAGGCTTAAACATGTTAAAAGTACTTACTCTGATACAAAAACATTTTAATTTAAAATTTTACATCAAAGATTGTTGTAATATAGGCTTAAACATGTTAAAAGTAGTTCCTCTGATACAACAACATTTTAATTTAAAATTTTACATCAAAGATTGTTGTAATATAGGCTTAAACATGTTAAAAGTAGTGCCTCTGACACAACATTATTTTAATTTAAAATTTTACATCAAATATTGTTCTAATATAGGCTTAAACATGTTAAAAGTAGTGTCTCTAACACAACAACATTTTAATTTAAAATTTTACATCAAAGATTGTTGTAATATAGGTTAAACATGTTAAAAGTAGTGCCTCTGATACAACAACATTTTAATTTAAAATTTTACATCAAAGATTGTTGTAATATAGGCTTACTTATGTTAAAAGTAGTGTCTCTGACACATCAACATTTTAATTTAAAATTTTACATCAAAGATTGTTGTAATATAGGATTAAACATGTTAAAAGTAGTGCCTCTGATAAAAAAAACATTATTTTAATTTAAAATTGTACATCAAAGATTGTTGTAATATAGGCTTAAACATGTTAAAAGTAGTGCCTCTGACACAACAACATATTAATTTAAAATTTTACATCAAAGATTGTTGTAATATAGGCTTAATTATGTTAAAAGTAGTGCCTCTGACACAACAACATTTTAATTTAAAATTTTACATCAAAGATTGTTGTAATATAGGTTAAACATGTTAAAAGTAGTGCCTCTGACACAACAACATTTTAATTTAAAATTTTACATCAAAGATTGTTGTAATATAGGATTAAACATGATAAAAGTAATGCCTCTGATAAAAAAAAAACATTATTTTAATTTAAATTTTTACATCAAAGATTGTGTAATATAGGCTTAAACATTTCATTAAGAGTAGTTTCTGTGAAATAGTAACACTTTAAATTAAAAGTTGACAGCAAAGACTGTGTTTATTCTTTTGTAATACACAGCACAGCCTTAATCTTGAAACCATTCTTTTATGTGTATCCTGTGTTTGTTGACCTTGATGCAGGTGTAGTCTCTCTTGAATCATACAGCACTACGCGCCACTAATCTTCAAGTCATTTCGCGCATTACACAAACTCCGTACTCACTTAACTTCAGAGAGTCGTGGCTAAGATTCCGGTCTCTACTTATCAGGCATTGTTTTCAGATATATAATTGAAAGACAGTTACAAGCAAACTGAGTACAGAAGTGGATTCGTCTTTTGACGGATCAAGAACAAAAAATTTGAGCTGTCGATAATAATTAGTGAGAAATTCGCATTTCTTGTATGGAATAGTGTCCTATCGGTGACAGCTGTGCAAGCCTCTAAACAGCTCTCACAGTGGATTCCATTAATGAGAGAGTCTCGCGCTCTATCGAACAGAAACAAATAGAGTGGCCAGCTCTGGGCTCGGGCAAGGCAGGTGAAGTCAATTACCACAATGCATTGCCTCGCCCCTCTGTCTCAAACACAGACCATTGACTGACTCAAGTCTGTGACCCCAGCGTGATAATGGAAGCGATTTACTTGTCCCTTAGTTGTGTGCGAACATTACCGCTGGCTGCATTATCTATATTAATTCGAACACCAAAATTGACTGCCGAGGAACGGTTTAATTCTAATGAGGGCTCCCTACATACTTTCATCAAAATGGAACTGAGTTAGAAATATTTTATTGCGAGAATGGATCAGTTGTCACCAAATCCACTTATTTATTCGTCACTCATCGTGAATGAACGATAGAGAAGGAATCCAGTGGTACGTAAAATTGATGAATAGTGGATATAGATGGAGAAAGTTTCACAACGCAGAGCTGCACGCATTGTATTCTTCACCTGACATAATTAGGAACATAAAATCCAGACGTTTGAGATGGGCGGGACATGTAGCACGTATGGGCGAATCCAGAAATGCATATAGAGTGTTAGTTGTGAGGCCGGAGGGAAAAAGACCTTTAGTGAGGCCGAGGATTTGAGGGAGGTGGGATATGATGGTAGAGACTGGATTAATCTTGCTCAGGATAGGGACCAATGGCGGGCTTATGTGAAGGCGGCAATGAACCTCCGGGTTCCTTAAAATCCAGTAAGTAAGTAAGTAAGTGGATAAAGTCATATATTATACAGGGTGTAACTGAACGACTTTTTCAAAATTTGGAGGGCTGGAGAGGTTGTAAAGTGAAGATTTCTCACCAAGTAACCCATGACCGGAAATGAGAATTGGAATATCTACGGCACTGTAAAATGCTGCTTTTCCTCTTCTTGTGATGGCGAACTTTCTAGCATTCAGTAGGCTAAACAAAACATCAGTAATTTTACTTTCACATCTATACTAATAATAAATCTGTAGCCGAAATTTTTCTGGTAATTTTCGATTTTCCAAAAATAATTGGTCCTAACATATATAATTAACCAACCTGAAACCGAAAATCGCTTTTTTGAAATTTTTGTTTGTATGTCTGTCTGTCTGTCTGTCTGTATGTTTGTTACCTTTTCACGCGATAATGGCTGAACGGATTTCGATAAAAATTGGAATATAAATTAAGTTCGTTGTAACTTAGATTATAGGCTATATGGCATTCAAAATACATTATTTAAAAGGGGGGTTATAAGGGGGCCTGAATTAAATAAGTCGAAATATCTCGCTTATTATTGATTTTTATGAAAAATGTTACATAACAAACATTTCTTTAAAAATCATTTTCGATAAGTTTTATTCTTTGAAAAATTTTGATAGGACTGATATTTAATGAGATAAATGAGTTTTAAAATTAAAATAACTGCCATCTAAGGCCGTATAATGAAATAAAAAACAAATGACTTCGTCTATAAGGGGCCTTGGTCAACAACAATCCAAAGCTATGAATCATAGCCTACAGAAAATGTTTCTGTGTTCGTATGAAGCAATATCAGAAGCTAAATTAACTGATTTGTATAATTAATTATTATTTCATCATTGGAAAGTGTAGTTTCTCTGTATGGACATAATGCTATGATGTTATTACAGTAACTTCTGAGTGAATTGAGCGCAGGTAAGATTAAAATAGCTTCTTATGCACAGAAAACTTGATAGGCTATTCTGTGTATTCGTTCCCTGTATTTCTTAAAATAATGTTTATCTCAGAGAATTAACGACCAACGAGAGTGTATTGATTTAGTATGCGGTAATAATACGTTAGCTTAGCATTTCATTATTTTATAATCCAAATTTTATGCTCAATTGAATCAAACTAAAATACATAAAATACATATGCATTAAACGCAATGCAAAAAATTTGGATAATGAGCCAAGCAGAATATGTTGCCCTGTTGTAAAATAAAATGTGTTCCTCCTGAGATTTAAGAGCCCCATAACAAATTGAAAACGTACTTATCGGGGTACATCCGTTATCAACACACTTTTTACATAATATAATATAATATAATATAATATAATATAATATAATATAATATAATATAATATAATATAATATAATATAATATAATATAATTTAAGTTATTTAAGTTATTTGAAGGGTTCAGAACCATAGTGGGCCAAGCGCCATTTACTGAATACGTAGAAAACAAGAGTTAAAATTAAGTTATTACCATAATTCAATGGAAACATATAACAAGTAAAATAAAATATACACATTAAATGTAAATGAATCGGTCATTGCAGAAAGGGGATAAGTCATGAAAAATGCGAAAATGAGTTAAGAGTGCCATTGCTTTCTCCAGACCTAGACACACATTTCTATACAGAAATGGGACAAATTTACACATTCTCAACGCAGAGCAGAGTACCATACGCAGCGCAGTCATTGCAGAAAGGGGACAAGTCAGCGACTTATCTTCTTTCTGCACTGACTGACTGGACGTGACGCAACTGAGTGCCGCGCGCCTAGTAAGTTACGCGCCCATCAGCTGATAAGGAAAATGGCAGATAAGCTGGAAGTAGTGAGTGACCCAGGGGAAGAAAACTGTGTTATTAGTGGTAAACGTAAACGCAATGAAATCAACTACCGCAGAAATGTAATTAAGAAAAATAAACTGAAGGGAGTGGAACATGTCAATTGGATTGGGAAGACTGTAGCAGCTCGTACGACAGGAGAACAGTGTGGGTAAGAAGCAACTCATTGTTTATTAGACACTATGTATTAGCTAACTCTGAACACATTTGATTGAGTAGATGGTATTACCGTTTCTATCGTATTGTTAGTCAGATGTTCAGATAAAATGTGGAAAGAAGGCTACGATTTCGATTATTTCACTTTCAGTCAAAGATTTTTTTAGCTATTAGATATGATGTAATACTTCTCCTGTGTTATGCGATTTTTATTGTCCAAGAAGGATAAATTAAAATATTTATTTAGCCTATACATGGATTGAAATTACTTTATGACTCTGATGTGAAACGGCATACTGAAATAATCACATTAATCACAGTAATACATTACGTAGTTACGCACTATCATGTTTCTTTTTATGTAAATTACAGATGCAAGAAAAAATGTTTTGAGAATCTTAGCAAGGAAGATTTTAATCATGCGATTACAACAATGAACTCCTTCGATACCAAAGATGAACAAGATCTTCATTTACAAAGATTGATAGAACTTCAAAAAATGAAATCAAGGCGTCTTAGGTCTGAGAATGGAATTCTAAGGAAAGGTTCATACAAATACTATTTTATTAAGAGTGATAGTAGTAAGACGGAAGTGTGTAAGAAAGCCTTTGTTAGTTTGTAAGGCATTGGAAAGAAGCAGGTGGAGCGACTATGTAATTTGCTTTATGAAGGGAAGTCTCCAAAAGACAGAAGGGGTTCAAACGAAAAAGCAAACACCATACCAGGAGAAATATTACATCTAATTCAGGAACACATTGAGTCATTTCCAACTAAAGAAACACATTATTGTGGCAAAGGGGAGAAATATTTGGATGCTCGTCTCAATGACAAACTAATGTATGACCTGTTTATTACCAAACACCCTGACAGTGGGGTAAAATATAAATTTTACCTTCAATATTTTCATGAAAACTTTTCATTGCGCTTTGGGCGACCACAAGTAGACGTATGCAGTAAGTGTGAGGAGCTTGGAGTTAAGATAAAATCCTCAAACTTATGTGATTCTCTCAAGAGAGTAGCTGTTGTGGAAATGATGGTCCATAAACGACGTAGTAAGAAATTCTACAATAAAATCAAAGAAGTGGAGGAAATATGTAAAGAAAGAAATGATGTTCTTGGAATCTGCTTTGACTATATGCAGAACCTTCCTTTGCCCAACGTTCCGGTACAAGAAATGTTCTATTACAGACAACTTTGGGTCATCAATTTCAATATTCACAACTTGAAAGACCATACGGCGCACTTCTATTCCTATCATGAAGGTATAGGCCACAAATCTCCAAATGAAGTGTGTTCTCTTTTTCTGAACTACATTGAAAATTATGTCCCTTCTTCAGTCAAGGAATTTTATCTTTTCTCTGATAACTGTGGAGGGCAAAATAAAAACCATACCGTAATTCGATTGCTGCTTGCACTGACTCAAATGGGGAGATTCAACAAAATCATTCATTATTTTCCACAACGAGGCCATTCATTTCTTCCCTGTGACCGCGACTTTGGTGTAGTGAAGCGCAAACTAAGGAAGACAGACAGGGTATATGTGCCAGAACAATACAATACCTTGATCCACCAGGAAAACACAAACAACAGATTTTCTGTAGAATCAGTTACTACTGATGATATTTTGAATTTTAAATGCTGGTGGCCAGAGCATTACAAGAAAACCACCTGCTCATTAGACACACTGGGGAAGAAAGGGAAAAATAAGAAAATGTTTTCTCCAACACAATTTAGTGAATTTGTTTACTCTAAAGATGATCCTGGATGTGTAACTGCCAGTGTGGTCATTGGTAGTGAAATGAGCAAACACAGATTCTGTATGACAAAAACAGGTACTGGACGCATGGTAATGCCTACACAAAAGGCATACAATGGGAAAATTCCCATTAATACGAAAAAACTTGGAGACATATCGAAAGTGAGGCAATACATTCCATTGGAACACTCTTTCTTTTACGAAGAGATCCTGAACTGGCCATCTTGTGACAAAGAATCTACAGAAGACGTGGCTTCCAACATCCAACAATACACTCTGTAAAAATTTAAACAAATGATTTTGTGTAGTAATTTGTTGTATTTTTAATTTGTGTATATATTATTGTGCTCTCCTATATGCAGTTTTTGAGTATTAGTTTAAAAGTACAGTTTTAATTTAAAAGTGTAATATAAAATCACGTATTGGTACATTTCTATAGTAGGATTAATGATTAAAATGCAAAAATAATTATTTAAATGGTGACAGTAATGTAGTAATTACACAAAAAAGCATTGTTATCATTGTAATTATTACCATTTAGTTTGTTTTCAAATATTACATTAGCCCAAATTTGCAAATTATTATTTTTTCCTTTATGTTGAACAATTCCTTGCAGAAAGGGGATAAGTCATGGTTCGATAAAACAATTTTAAACAAAAGTGTTTGAGATGTCAGATGTCTAACATGATGTATTATACTTCACTACTCATAAACAAGGTAAGAAAAAATATTTATGAAGATTGCTCCGGTATTGGAAGAGGAAAACAGTTTTTATTGATTATCTCAAAAGTAAGATTTTATGACTTATCCCCTTTCTGCAATGACCGATTCAAATGATGTCAATGTTCATTGAACTATGGATGCATGTAATAAAAATTAAGAAACATGTTAAAGTAATTGTTATTACACCAAATGAGTGTCTCTGTGGACCAAAATGATTCCATTTTAATTATTTGAATATAATTTAAATTAAGTAACATATTAAACGATTTATCCTTCTATCAAACACGAATGTTCCCTAGATCAAATGTCCTATTTTAATTATGTAATTACTTTATATTTATTTCTAACGTGTGCAGCGGAGCGCACGGGTACGGCTAGTTTACAATAAAGTTCAAAGTGACGACCGTGAACTTTGTTGCATAGCGTGCAAGGACGAACCATGTTTTGTCTTACTCTCTGGAGATTCCACGCTCCCCTCTTAGAATAGAATAGAATAGAATAGAATAGAATGTTCTTCAGTTAAGTTTTAACGAGTAGTTCATGTTTATTTAAATTTGGATAAATCTATAAGATAAAATATAAACTTAATTTATGAGCTAATTTATTTCAGTCAATTGTAATTAATTTGAGATAGCTAGTAAAATGATGAGAATTAATTTAACATAAGTTACTAGAACTATGTTATAGGGAGATAAAAATATAAATCTAAAATATATTTATGTAATGAGAATATTAATGTAATGAAATTTTGTGATTAGATGTTTTGTATTCTATTTAGAGAAATTAATGATAATAATAAGAATGGACAGATGTTAGTTACGTTATAAATATGAAATGTTAAACAGTAATTAATCTGTTAAGTAAGAATTTATGTAATTTTGACCTAAATGAAGTTATTGTACAACAACCCCTTACATCACTCGGTAGCGAGTTTCAATTTCTAGCAACTGAAACTGTATAAGATGAAGAATATAAAGATGTCTTGTGGTAGGGTATAATGAATAAATTGTTATGATGAGAACTAGTACTTAACTGATGATATGATGATATATGGTATCGAACGCCGTAAGATGCGTTCAGTAAGTTCATTTACTGTTTCTACTGGTGTTGCGTACACAATAGTCTTCTCGTACCCTCGCAGGAAAAAGTCAGAAGGAGTGAAGTCAGGAGAGAGCACAGGCCAAGGTACTGAGAATCCCTTTGCAATTACTCCCTGCCTGAAGATACTGAGAGATACACGGACCAGGCGATCGAAGTTCGATGGAGCAACGTCGCACAGTGTGCAATTTTCTTAATCTAGGTCAGTCGTCGGCAAAACGTCAACATAGGTGACGTCATATGAAACGCAGTTCGCCTTGCGTGATGAAGGGTAGTAGAAAACAGTAAATCTGAGCAATTTTTACTTCTTTATGAAACATTTTAGGTAAATCTAGTCTTTCAGGTGAAGCTCCCTGTAAAGCAGATTTGAATAATTTCAAGGGAAACATTTTTCCCTTGAAATTATTCACATTTTAGGTAGTTTAAAACATAACAAACATACTATTACATTTTTTTCTTGTGCACAAGAAGAGAATTTATCTTCCCATTCTTCTAGAAATATTCGTTTTGCCGCAGTGTTTACGTTTAATGATTTGGAAACAGACGTACTGATCGCCAGTTACAACTAATGCACTTGTCTATGCTGGAACTGGCCCTGCAGAAGTGTGACGTGAAAGATGTGTTTAAGAGGCTTGGAATACCTACATCTATTCTTCCAATTGTAACTTTAGCTGCATTAAAAGGATCAATTGCTCTCCTGAAGCGTCACCTATGTCCGAAATGAAGCCAAGTTCATTAGCATTCTTTACTTTTTTTGTAACACCTCTCTAATAATTAGGTAGGCCTATATTTCTACCAATCGCAATATATATTTGCAGCTATGTAATTGTAGGAGTTTCATTGTCAAAACAAAATTAATGGTTCACTGAACTTGTAAACATTTATATGGTTAAGTACTCTTTGTCCCTTGTGGCAGCTCACGAATAGTGAGAAGATTTCTAATGTTAATGTTATGTTTTATTTAACGACGCTCGCAACTGCAGAGGTTATATCAGCGTCGCCGGATGTGCCGGAATTTTGTCCCGCAGGAGTTCTTTTACATGCCAGTAAATCTACTGACATGAGCCTGTCGCATTTAAGCACACTTAAATGCCATCGACCTGGCCCGGGATCGAACCCGCAACCTTGGGCATAGAAGGCCAGCGCTATACCAACTTGCCAACCAGGTAGACAGAAGAAGATTTCTAAATTAAACAACTTTAAATAGGAAAGAATGTTATATTTACTCTTGCGAATATCTTAATATATAAAATTGAATGTGGGTAAGTATGTATGTATGTATGTATGTATGTATGTATGTATGTATGTATGTATGTATGTATGTATGTATGTATGTATGTGTGTGTGTATGTATGTGTGTGTGTATGTATGTATGTATGTATGTATGTATGTATGTATGTATGTATGTATGTATGTATGTGTGTTCTCTATACAAATCTACACGCTTTGACCGATATGTGCCAAAGTTTGCAGATTTAACCTTCATAACCAGGAGAAGAACATAGGCTACATTAAAATTGTGCAAATGGAAGTTAAACTAATTAAAAATATAATAGTACATTATGCAACGAGCCTATAATGATAGTAATTAAGAAGCGAGTATGGATGCTTATGAAACGAGCGCAAGCGAGTTTCATAATTTTCATACGAGCTTCTTAATTGCCATTATAGGCGAGTTTCATACGATTTTTTATGCTCGACCATATTTCTAACTTGAAATTATTCAGATGTATACATTTTATTTGTATCTGACAAGATCGGAAGTGACCTTGTTCTAGGTCGTGAATTGTGAGATGTGCACAGACGCGAAAGTATTGATTTTTTCCGAGGAACAATAATGTCATTGACCTTGATGTAATCCCGTTAAACTTGGTATAACCTTGATTATTGAATTCGACATTGAAAAACGAGATGACAAATTGAATTTATTTGAATATTATTTACAATTAATGCTAATTATTATAGTAACAGAACATAACCTTCTGTGACAGTATTGGATTTCCAGCCTCCGTGACTTTTCGCTAATTCTTTTTCGATTGCATATCCGAGAATAATCGATACTTGCGGTTTTATAACGGTACAAACTGACTTGTCATTGGATGAACACCTGTAAGCTGAGTTGTCTTTGGCTGAAAACACCTGTAGGTGTACTTTAATGACATGCATTAAAGGACTGCTACCACGTGTACAATTACTACATTTCGGCATGGTCGAGCGTAAAAAATAAAAATAGACCAAAATTAATGTATAATATTAAAATGCAAAATCTTCTAGAGTCAATTGTTTTTTTATTATTGTCTGTTGTATTCAACATCGACTTTAACGAGGCCTTGAAAATTTTAACACGAAATTAAATTACATTGTTGTTACAGATCATGAAGGCTAAAAGTAGATAATTCATGCAATAAGTATCTTCACGCATTCCAGGACCGTATTACGAATTCCTCGATGCAGTTTTGTTTATTTCGAATAAATTTTATTCAGCTTCCTCAAAGTGAAGGCTGCCTAGAAGACAATGCTTACCAAAAAATTGTTGTTATAATGAAAAAAAAAAGAAAACAATGGAGATGAGACTGCTTTATACAACTGAATTACAAAATTCTTTGAAACTACATGGATTGCTACCACATAGGCTAATTTACTTAATATTGAATAACTAATAGTACTATTGCGAAATATTAACCCACCAAAATTATGCACGAATAAGAATTGGTGTAAAAAACTCATATGAAACGTAAAAGAATTGGCAATATTAACTGCAAAAAGGAAAAGAAATGTTTTTATTCCACGTATTGCTAGGATACTAATTCAATTTTAAGCAACTGCAGTTTCAATGCCACTAGCATTTGTAATGGCCATATTAAAATGAAGCTCAAGGACAGTCTCTCAAAGTTGGAGCCATTAACTTAAAAACTGAGTGTTTTTCACATCCTCAACTATATTTTATACAAAGAAGTGAAAAAAAAAATTACACATATAAATAAGCAATTCAATGATACTTTTGTCATGTTATTAATGTAGTATGTGAATGTACGTAAGGCTACTGAAAATAACATTGTATTAATTCTCAAAATATTGTTGTTCGCGTCCGAAAATATGTTGCTGCGAAATTATATCTGTATAATCACGTTGAAAATTTAGTATGTTAAGCGTTGTGGAAATAAAAATCTCTTAATTTCTAAAATACCGGTAGGCCTGTACATTTCTCAGAATATTAGTCTTTATGTTAAAAAATGACTTATTGCGAGTTTATATTGTAAAAAACATAAAGGCAAAGGCATGCTATTATACCAACAATATACCCCGGCCAATAAGTGGATCCGGAATCACAAGGGTCTTTCCTGTAGTGAGTGGAGGGAAGCAATCAAGATGAATGCAAACGTGTCAGCTGTGCGTAGTGTACCTGGCAGGTCTTCGGGCATTAACCTCTGTCGACGTTGCGACAGGGAGGTTGAAACCCTTGCCCATGTCCTGGGGGCCTGTCCACACGGTGAACTTCTACGAAATACGCGGCATCATACAGTAAGATCTATAATAGCAACTGCCTTAAGGAACAAAGGTTATTCAGTATATGAAGAAGTACACGGCATATCCAGTGAGGGCAGTAATCGAAGAATTGACATCATTGCATTTAAACCTCCCTCTCTTGAAGGTTACATCATAGACCCTACTGTGAGATTCAAATCGCACGAACACCAGCCAGAAGAAGTACACGAGGAAAAAAGGAATATATATGAACCTTCCATCAGTTTTTATAAGGACAAATACCATCTGGAATCCATCGTCATTACGGGACTAATGATAGGAGCCCGTGGGACCATACCCCGGTTCCTAGTCGACTTCTGTAAATCTTTTGGCCTGCATAAAAGTATTTTAAGAGATCTAACAATTGCAGCATTCAAAGGCTCAATAGCTATTTTCAGGCATCATACATATGGACCAGGACTAATTCGCATCTCCTTGACGTTACTTCGTTTAACATCATGTGTTTCAATATAATTCAAATTGTTTATTTTTCACTCTAACAACAATTTATCACTAAGCCTCAAGGCTTTTACTCTATTGTATCATGGTACTCTTTGTCGATGGCAACCTGTAGTGGTTACAGGAAGAAATTAAATTAAAAATTATTCTGTATATAAAATTAGAAACAATATAATATGTTCTGAATTTATGAGATATAGTTTCAAGTTATATTGAAAAAGAACTGGGTATGATATAAGTGGGTGTACAGCGGTCAAGAGGTAAACAATCTTCCAATATAAATTAAATTATATATGTATATATTGATTTGATGCTGAAACTGATCAGAAAGAGGAGAACGAATTATATTTTCGTTGGGTTTTACTTTGTTTATAGTTTGATTTTTCTATTACTTTATTTGTATTTCTGGAGGTGTAGAAGAGAAGACCTAATGGCCTTAACTACACCAGAATAAATAAATAAATAAATAAATAAATAAATAAATAAATAAATAAATAAATAAATAAATAAATAAGTAAATAAATAAATAAATAAATAAATACATAAATATATAAATATAAATAAGTAAATAACTAAATAAGTAAACAAGTAAATAAATAAATAAATTAATTAATTAAATACATAAATAAATTAATTAATTAATTAATTTAAAACAGCAGTTTAACGTCAGGCACATGATGAAATGTTTTCTTTTTGGTGCCTGATTTACAACTGTTTTAAATTGAGTTAACCCTGGCAGGCATTTGACTAAGGACTTCATTAATTCATGTAAGTGACGTTAAGTAAAGATTCATCTTTATGGGCGAGGAAAACTTAATAAAGACAATTTGTTTTGGTTGTGTATAGGTTTCCGAGATTTCCGAAAATTTACTAAACAGTTTAATTAAAAATAGAAGCAGAAAGGAAAACCCGGGCAACGCCGGGTGCTTTCAGCTAGTAGTTATATAAAATTGTACTTTTAAACGGTGGCCATTTGCTGTAACGACGACAAGACACACAATGAAAAAAAAATTATTTCTGAGAAACTTGACTGTAAAAGAAATGTTTAGTCATATGCGAACAAAACCTCATCTCTTAACTCTTAAATTGGCAAAGCTTCATTTCTCACACTAGTTTATTAAACCTTGTCGGACTGTAAAGAAAACAACTATCGCAATGTCCATATTTTGTATGTTGTACAATGTTACAGTATTGTGAAATTTTAGTTTTCCTACCATTTTTTTCTATTGTTCCATTAAAATTATAGCATACTAGTGGCTTGTGCAGCAAATGCTGCAAACTAAGTTCATTAGACGTTCAAATAAAAATTTTTCAGACATATTTTCAATGAAGAATACCAGATATTTTGAAAGTTATTTGCTTCCATAGGAATGAAACATACTCCCTCTGAATGATTTTTTATGCCAAATACTTTATCTTGAACCTATCCATCTTCAGTTTTTGAATTTCAACGCGAAAACGCAAGTAACAATGTCAGGACGATCAGTGGGTTTTTCATGCGGAAGTAAAGCAATAGCTATTTCAGTTCATTGTGGATTGTAGGTGAAATTTAAAAAAAGTCAGATTTGCTATGCTTTCGAACAATAGATATAGCATCTTGGTATAGCTGCTGGATGTAGAGCTTGAAATGTAGAGAGGGTAAAATCATTTTAACCTGCTAAGAGATCTTACTGAAATTACTGCGAGACTACGTAATTTTGTAGGCATCTTATTTTATCAGTAAGTAATACTTTTTGGTCTTTCCTTAGAAACTGTAATTTTTGCGCTATCTCGAGCCAATACTGAAGAGAATGACGCATAAACTACACCGCCATTAAATATATGAAAAAACCCAACGCCACTTTAGTAATAACTATAAAAATATTTGATTTTTAATAACAATATTATCTTACGCAAGTTTTGTAGTTTATATATAAAACATAGCCGCCAGTCAGTAAATTATAGAAATGAAGATTTAATTTGAGACATTCTCTACATCTTCTTATATAACCCCAAAACGTTTCACTTTTATATCATCAGTATAGCAATAATATATATAATTAATGAACAATAGTCACATTATGACATTAACTATAATAAAATTTCATTTCTAATGGTAATAATGTCATCGAGTTTTGTAGATTTTAATATCCAATACACACCTGTACTCAGAAAATTACACACCCCAGAATCAGATCTGTAAATTGTTTTTAGTAAGTCTTGTAGTTTTTAATAAACAATTGAATTTGAACCCTAAATATGTCAGCAATCCTGCAAGTCATGGCCTTCTTGTAATAGCCTATTGTATTGATTATATTGATTAAGACTGGTTGAATGGCAGAGAATGCCTTACGGCCTTCACTCTGCCAGCGAAAATAAAACATTCTATTCCATTCTATTCTATTCTTTCATAGTGTTCTGCCCAAGGGCAGGTCTTTTACTGCAAATCCAGTTTTCTCCAGCCTTTCCTATTTTCTGCCTTCCTCCTTGTCTCCTCATATGATCCATATATCTTAATGTCGTCTATCATCTGATATCTTCTTCTGCCCCGAACTCTTCTCCCGTTCACCATTCCTTTCAGTGCATCCTTCAGTGGGCAGTTTCTTCTCAACCATTGACCCAGCCAACTCCTTTTCCTCTCTGTGATCAGTTTCAGCATCATTCTTTCTTCATTTACTTTTTCCAAAACAGATACGATTCTTACTCTGTCTCTTCACTTCACATACTTTATCCTTCTCCATATCCACATAACAAATGCTTCTGTTCGCTTGTCTTCACTTCGTCGTAATGTCCATGTTTCTGGCCCATACAACGCTACACTCAAACAAAGCACTTCACTATTCTCTTCCTTAGTTCTTTCTCCAGAGGTTCGCAGATGATGCTCTTTTTCTATTAAAAACTTCTTTTGCCATTGGTATTCTCCTTTAGAATTCTTGACAGCAGCTCTATTCTATTCTGTTCTATTCTATTCTATTCTATATCAGTCGCGAAAATCATTATTGATAATAACAGCACGGACTTTTCAGTTTGTTTTCTATTCTATTCTATTTTATTCTATTCTATTCCATTCTATTATATTATATTCTATATCAGTCGCGAAAATCATTATTGAGAATAACAGCACGGACTTTTCAGTTTGTTTTGTATTCTATTTTATTCTATTCTATTCCATTCTATTATATTATATTCTATATCAGTCGCGAAAATCATTATTGAGAATAACAGCACGGACTTTTCAGTTTGTTTTCTATTCTATTTTATTCTATTCTATTCCATTCTATTATATTATATTCTATATCAGTCGCAAAAATCATTATTGAGAATAACAGCACGGACTTTTCAGTTTGTTTTCTATTCTATTTTATTCTATTCTATTCCATTCTATTATATTATATTCTATATCAGTCGCGAAAATCATTATTGAGAATTACAGCACGGGCTTTTCAGTTTGTTTTCTATTCTATTCTATTCTATTCTATTCTATTCTATTCTATTGTATTCTATTCTATTCTATATCAGTCGCGAAAATCATTATTGAGAATAACAGCACGGGCTTTTCAGTTTTTATATTCTATTCTATTCTATTCTATTCTATTCTATTCTATTCTATTCTATTCTATATCAGTCGCGAAAATCATTATTGAGAATAACAGCACGGACTTGTTCAGTTTTTTCTATTCTATTCTATTCTATTCTATTCCATTCTATTATATTATATTCTATATCAGTCGCAAAAATCATTATTGAGAATAACAACACGGACTTTTCAGTTTGTTTTCTATTCTATTTTATTCTATTCTATTCCATTCTATTATATTATATTCTATATCAGTCGCAAAAATCATTATTGAGAATAACAGCACGGACTTTTCAGTTTGTTTTCTATTCTATTTTATTCTATTCTATTCTATTCCATTCTATTCTATTCTATTCTATATCAGTCGCGAAAATCATTGTCTAGAATAACAACACGGACTTTTCAGTTTGTTTTCTACTCTATTCTATATCAGTCGCGAAAATCATGATTGAGAATAACAGCACGGACTTTTCAATTTGTTTTCTATTCTATTGTATTCTCTTCTATTCTATTCTATATCAGTCGCGAAAATCATTATTGAGAATAACAGCACGTACTCTTCAATTTGTTTTCTATTCTATTCTATTCTATTCTATTCTATTCTATATCAGTCACGAAAATCATTATTGAGAATAACAACACGGACTTTTCAGTTTGTTTTCTATTCTATTCCATTCAATTCTATTCTATTCTATTCTATTCTATTTTATTCTATTCTATTTTATTCTATTCTATTCTATTCTATTCTATTCTATTCTATATCAGTCGCGAAAATCATTATTGAGAATAACAGCATGGACTTTTCAATTTGTTTTCTATTCTATTCTCTTCTATTCTATTCTATATCAGTCGCGAAAATCATTATTGAGAATAACAGCACGTACTTTTCAGTTTGTTTTCTATTCTATTCCATTCTATTCAATCTCTTCTATTCTATTCTATTCTATTCTATTCTATTCTATTCTATTCTATTCTATTCTATTCTATTCTATTCTATATCAGTCAGGAAAATCATTATTGAGAATAACACGGACTTTTCAGTTTGTTTTCTATTCTATTCTATTCTATTCTATTCTATTCTATTCTATTCTATTCTATATCAGTCACGAAAATCATTATCTCGAATAACAGCACGGACGTTTCAGTTTTTCTATTCTATTCTCTTCTATATCAGTCGCGAAAATCATTATTGAGAATAACAACACGGACTTTTCAGTTTCTATTCTATTCTATTCTATTGTTTTTATATCAGTCACGAAAATCATTATTGAGAATAACAGAACGGACTTTTAAGTTTGTATTCTATTCTATTCCATTCTATTCTATTCTATTCTATTCTATTCTATTCTATTCTATTCTATATCAGTTGCGAAAATCATGATCGAGAATAAAATCACGGACTTCCAGTTTGTCTGTCTTGTGCAATTTACAGCAGCCAATATGGAGTTATTTCCTTGTTGCTTGAATGATGTAGGGGAATTGAATTCAGTCTGTGGAATCATCCAATTCAACTAATACTGATCCCCACAGGAAGCCAATTGGCATGTGCTAAACCAGGCCTACACCGAGCAGAATTACTCCCCAGCTCCCCACCGTTAGCATACCGCGATAAAGGTTCGCTATCGGCTTCCTTACACCCCCGGCTTACATACCGAGCTGCGTGCCAAGCCCAGAGCCGGCGGGCGGCCTGCTCAGATTTTTGTTCCTAGCGAGTTTGAGAGGTCGTGCTAGTGCTGAACGGCTTCCAGTTGCAAAGGACCCTATCTAGATCAACATTTTCTTTGCGTAAGGAAGCGGCAAGTGAATGACCAAGGACAAGTTTCACAAACATGTTACTAATCCACAATTAACTAATTGTGATTTAACTTAAACACGGAAGTTAAATCATACTTAATTCGATTGTATTTCACCAAACTAATATGCATTTAAATTAAAGTCAATTAATTCAATTTCCAATTGAGTCAGAGTCGTCATGGATTTCGGAATCATAGTAAAATTCTGTGAAGTGTTACGTGTTAAATAGGAAATGTTAGTACAGGGATTTTAAATAGGATAGACAGTCAAAATTTAAGACTGATATTTTGAAAGAGTAATAATGATCAATAGAATATACTGTATGAAAAAAATAGAGTATTGAAATGTCATGGAAAGTATAAAATGTAAAGTAGGACGAGTAAGATGGGATGTATAAAAACCGTGCTTACTTACTAGCTTTTAAGGAACCCGGAGGTTCATTGCCGCCCTCACATAAGCCCGCCATTGGTCCCTACCCTTAGCAAGGTTAATCCAGTCTTTACTATCATATCCCACCTCCCTCAAATCCATTTTAATATTATCTTCCCATCTACGTCTCGGCCTCCCCAAAGGTCTTTTTCCCTCCGGCCTCCCAACTAACACTCTATATGCATTTCTGGATTCGCCCATATGTGCTACATGGCCTGCCCATCTCAAACGTCTGGATTTAATGTTCCTAATTATGTCAGATGAAGAATACAATGCGTGCAGCTCTGCGTTGTGTAACTTTCTCTATTCTCCTGTAACCTCATCCCTCTTAGCCCCAAATATTTTCCTAAGAACCTTATTCTCAAACACCCTTAATCTCTGTTCCTCTCTCAAAGTGAGAGTCCAAGTTTCACAACCATACAGAACAACCGGTAATATAACTGTTTTATAAATTCTAACTTTCAAATTTTTTGACAGCAGACTGGATGATGAAAGCTTCTCAAACGAATAATAACAGGCATTTCCCGTATTTATTCTGCGTTTAATTTCCTCCCGAGTGTCATTTATATTTGTTATAAAAACCGTAATTATAAATATTTATGTTCGTAAGAATATAATTCTGGAAGAAACATAAATAAAATGTGATATGGGAAGTAAACTAACTGATGGTAGATATTTAAGATCAATAAGAAGAAATTGACTGTTTGGAGTTAATTTAATAGCGGGAATAGAACAGTTATTAGTTAAACTGTCTGGATTGCATTTGTAGGTAAATGTAATAGAAAGTTACAGTGAAACTCATATACAGAAATGTGACAGTACACCATAACTGGTATAAATATTGATGGCTAGACTTCGTGGAATTGCCACGAGAATCGTAAGGTTTACTGCGCACGCGGTATAGACTGTATGAGAAGGGGGCGTGCAACGGATGGAGTATCCCTCTGATGTGAACACTGAGCAGTATACTGCGGTTACAATAAAACCTGTATCCTGCATTCAAGAAATATAATGAATGATCATTGAAGTAGGAAATGTCTAAACATGTAAATACACAATTATTTTATAGTGAGATATATTAACTCTTAAATGTAGGATACATCATCCTTGAATATGTGCATTGCAATGAAGAGTTACGTACATTTTGAGCGACTGCAAAGTGAACCTCCTCCGATGGTCACTCAAATAATTTTTATATTGGGAAAATGTACGTTCAACATCACACGATGTAATACGTGCATATTTGAAGAACAGAAAGTCACTACTTTTTAGTACACCAACTTCAGACGTCTTGTCGTGACCTGATAGTACATCATTTATAATACGAAGTTGTGAATAGGCAGAATTTTTAGCAATAATGTTTCTCAACTTACATTTCACTTTTTCTGAAATTAGTGAATTGTTATTTCGGATAACGGTTTGTGATACTTTATACACTATATTAAGGGCGTCTAAGAGTTGTAGTTTAGACGATTATAACAGGGTGATGCTTTTGGACACGATTTTAAAATTAGAATCAACGAACAGAATATCTTACAATAGCTGTTCACAAGACAATGATTTTACAGCTGCAACAGCGGAACTGTCTGTGTTATCCAATGCATCAATTACCTCCATTATTTTGTCGTAATATTCTGCATAATAATTAACAGCATCCAACCACGTTTTCCAACGGGTCAAGACTGGCTGCGAGAGTAAGGGTATTCCAGGGCAATTGTCTGGAACAGCAACACTCTCATTGTAGTAGGTTTGATTGAATTCTTGTCTGCACTGAACAAATATTAAGCTTTGACTATTCCAACCACAGTAATGCAAAAACAAGTGCTTACAGAGATATACTTTAACTGTAGCTGCTCTATCTATTTGGACCGGTCACAACTCTTAACATGAACTGCTTATACTACGAGACCGAGAGGTCGCTCACCTCTTCTATACTACCGTACATCGGCAACCTGATTGCATGTTGCGTGTGGCAATTCAACGAAGTCTATTGATGACAATACAAATAATTAAATTATAACCATGGCAGTTGAAAAAGCGTCTTAAAATAACCAAATAAAGGAAAAGTAATATGAGCTGCTGTCAGAAAGTCAAAGGAGGATAGCAATAGCCAAGGAAGCTTTTAATAAAAAAAGGAGTATGTTCTGCGGACCTCTGGAAAAAGGACTAAGGAGGAGCCCAATGAAATGCTTTGTGTGGAGTGTGCTATTGTATGGAGCAGAAATATAAATGTTACGACGGAGTGAAGAGAAGCAATTGGAAGCATTTAAAATGTGGATATGGAGAAGAATGGAACTTGTGAAATGAACAGAGTGAATAAGAAATGAAACTGTGCTAGAAAGAGTGGGTGAAGAAAGAATACGTTGAAACTTATGAGAAAGATAAAAAGAAATTGCTCGAGACACTGAGAGGAAACTGACTGCAGATGGATGCAATGGAAGAAATAGTGAATGGGGAAAAATTTGGGGATAGGCGAAGATATCGGGTGATAGACAACATTAAAATATATGGATCGTATGCGTAGACTAAGAGGAAAGGAAAAAGAGGCCAGAGTAGAGAATGCTGGATTTGCAGTGAAGGACCTACCCTTGGGCAGAAAACTATGAATGAATGAACGAACGAACGAACGAATGAATGAATGAATAATTTTAGGATTGAGATTTCGCGACTCTCATATTTTCCTTTCCATTCATCCATTCGTCCATGTATCCATTCATCCATGCATCCATTCGTCCATCCATGCATCCACTCGTCCATCCATCCACTTTTTAGTCTTCCTTAGTTCATTCCACCAGTTTGCTTATTTTCACATTTTGTCATATATTCTCTCATTTTATGTCTTATTAGCCGTACCCGTGCGCTCCGCTGCACTTGTTAGAAATAAATATAAAGTAATTACATAATTAAAATAGGACGTTTGATCCAGGGAACAACTTTCACAACAGCGCAAGATAATCTGCTTCGCTCATTACCCACTTTTTGCATTGCATTTATTGCATATATATTTTATGTATTTTAACACGATTCAATTGAGCATAGTTAAAATTTGAATTATAAAATAATGGATTGCTAAGCTAACGTACTATTAATGCATACTAAATCAATACACTCTCGTTGTTCGTTAATTCTCTGAGATTAAAATGAGTGTACATAAATATTATTTTAAGAAATACAGAAAACGAATGTAGAAAATAGCCTATCAAAATTTCTGTGCATAAGAAGCTATTTTAATCTTACCTGTCCTCGATTTACTCAGACGTTACTGTAATAACATTATAGCATTATGTCCATCTAGAGAAACTACACTTTCCAATGGTGAAATAATAATTAATTATACAAATCGGTTAATTTAGCTTCTGATATTACTTCATACACACACAGAAACATTCTCTGTAGGCTATGTTTAATAGCTTTCGATTGTTGATGTCCAAGGCCCCTGTTTCGATTGTTGTTGTCCAAGGCCCCTTATAGACGAAGTCATTTGTTGTTAATTCATTGCACTGTCTTAGATGGCGTTATTTTAATTTTAAAACTCATTTATCTCATTAAATATCAGTCCTATCAAAATTTTGTAAAGAATAAACTTATCGGAAATCATTTTAAAGAACTTTTGTTATGTAACACTTTTCACAAAAATCAATAATAAGCGAGATATTTCGATTTATTTAATTAAGGCCCCCTTATAACCCCCTTTTAAATAATGTATTTTGAATGCCATATAGCCTAAAATCTAAGTTACAACGAACTTAATTTATATTCCAATTTTCATATAAATCGGTTCAGCTATTGTCGCGCAAAAAGGTAACAAACATACAGACAGACATACATACAAACAAAAATTTCAAAATTGCGATTTTCGGTTTCAGGGTGGTTGATTATATATGTTAGGACCAATTATTTTTGGAAAATCTAAAATTACCAGAAAAATTTCGGCTACAGATTATAGATTATTATTCCGTTGTAACTCTGTTTAATCTCTTCTGTCTATAATTTTTTCATTTTCTTTTGTGTTATTTTCTTCATTTACTTTGTCTCTCTCTTTTTATCTTGTATATGATCTTGGTTTACTTTCATTCCTTTTTTCCTCCTCTCCCACCTCCTATTATTTTCCGTCGTTCCCTTTACCTCATTCGTTTAATTATTTTGTGGTTCATACATACGTATATATATACTGGATGGGTGCATTGCAGAAATAAAAACGAGGCTAAATCACCATATAGTGCTTTTTCGGGATTTCATACTTTATTTCAGAGTTATGGAGCAAAGAAGCAATAAAGAACTCAACACAGACTGAAAGCCATTTCTCTCATACACTGCAATTTATATAATAAGTGTTAAAAGTGATTTCCCTGAACTCGTAAATATAAAAGTGCTCGTTGTCTTAATGATCATGTGACGTCACTGAACGCGTTCAATTAATTCCAAACAATTTCACTATCATGTTCAGTTCTGCTTTGTTCGGAATATCAATGACGTTCACAAGTTACATTAAGGACCCTAGTACAAAAGTCCATGAGGTTCACATCTGGTGATTCGGCTGGCCAAGCACCTGGTCCTCCACAACCTATCCATTAATCTTTCAGTTGTTACCCTTAACAACACGCTAATTCCTTATTCATCTGTCGTAAAAAATCTTGGCTTCTTTTTTGATAATAATCTAAGTTGGAATTTTCAAGTTAAAGAAACGATAAAAAAAATCTGTTCCTCCTTTCACTCTTTGAGTCGCTTGAGAAACTTCTTGCCCCAGCAACTAAAACTTACCCTAGTACAAACCCTAGTAATGCCGCACTTCGATTATTGTGACGTTTTGTTAAGTGATCTAAGTTCTGAACTGTCAGTCAAGTTACAGCGAGCTCAGAATATGTGCGTCAGATACGTGTGCAACATCCGACGATATGATCACATATCACCGTCCTTCGCAAGTCTCTCGTGGCTCCGACTTAAAGAACGCAGAACTTTACACTCTTTGTCTTTACTCTTTCGAATTCTGCACACCTCAACACCAAATTACCTTTCGTCTCGTTTCTCTTATCTATATTCTAACCACGACGTAAATACCAGATCACTTATCTGTGGCACGCTAAATATACCTCTTCATAGAACATCTTGTTATTCCTCATCTTTTACAATATCCACCTCGCGTCATTGGAATTCCTTGTCACAAAGTATTAGGGGCTGCAAGACAACAAACACCTTTAAGAACAGCTTAAAAGATAACCTTATTAGCATTTCACTCCAATCATACAGATTTAAAATATTACTGACTACACTGTTGCTTTTTTCTTTAGACAGCATCCTGATTGTGCTGCATTTTCAAAATTGTCTCATAATAATCTCTTTCTATTATCTAATATCATTTGAAATATATTAACATTCTATGTATTTTAGTTTAATTCTGCTACACAGTTTATTTCAGTGTTTAATTAATAGTTCATAGTATTTTGTTGTTTAATTCGTAAATAACTCTTGTATACATGTAACTTTCATCTAAATCAAATTGTTGAATTCTTTGTAAGTTCATGCATATGTATATACACTTTCTGCTGGTTGAGTGGAAGAGAAGGCCTTACGGCCTTAACTCTGCCAGCTAAAATAAATCATTATTATTATTAGTATTATTATTATTATTATTATTATTATTATTATTATTATTATTATTATTATTATTATCAATGCGACATGATCCTGAAATACAGTACTTTTGAAAAAAATATCTTAGGCTATTTTAGTGTTACTTTTACTTCTATATTATACTCAATTTTAAACTTAGGAACATATTGTCATTTTTTCATTTAATTAATTTTTCGTTCTCGTCTTCCTTTTACTTTTTGTTTCTTCCTTTTTTATTATGTCTTCCTGTCGTCCATGTTGTTTTTTTTCGCCTCTTCAATCTTTGTCACATTTCTGTTTCCTCTTCCTTACTTCTTCATTTCTATTCCAAATGTGTCTTCCTTTTCAGTCTTCCCTTCTTTTCTCTTTTCATTCTTTCATTTTCATTTATCGTTGCTGTATTACATTTTTCGTTATCTTTTCAGCGTATTCTTAATTTCTTCAATTTGCACTCTCCTCTCCTTTCCTTACAACATCATGTTGCTTTCTCTCTTTTTTTTCTTTTTTTACTCTTCTGTACTTTTCTCCCTTTCCCTTCTTCATATCATCTCTTTGTTATTGTATTTTATATTTCCTCTCTTCTTCTCTCTTTATTTATTTTTCCATTCGCCTTTCCCTTTCATTTATATTTTGTTCATTATACTCGTAGTCTATTTCTCTATTCTTCTGCACCATTGTCGTATTGATTTTATTCAGTTCTTCCTATTTTTTCCCCTTTTCCTTAAAATTCTCCTGTACTATCTTTATTTTAATTTCTATTTACTTTTCCTGTTTCGTTTTCTTACTTTTCTCTTGTTGTATCTTAATTACATTTCATATTTTGTCTCTCTTCCATTACCCCTTTTCACGTTTTCTCTTAATTTTCTTCCATACTGTTTTTCTTTCTATTTTTTCACTTCATATCTATCTCTTTTTCCACTCTGTTGTTACTTTTTCATTTCACCATTTTCTTTGTCTTCCATTATCTCTCTTTGCCGTTTTATTTTATTTTTTTCTTTACAACTTTTATTTCTATTTCTGTTTATTTCCCTGTTTAATTTTTTCTTTTCTATTTTCTGTTTAATTTCTTCTTTTCTCTTTTCTGTGTTCTGTTCTTACGTTTTCAATTCATCATTTTCTTCATGTTTTCTATTACACATATTTTTTTCTTTTCTCGTAATTATCTGTCTTGCTATCTTCAGTTCTGCGTTTATTTTTCCTCTTTGTTTCCTCATCTTTCTTTCCTATTTTCTATATTCCGATTTTTTTTTTCGCTTCGTCATTTTCTTCTTCTCTTCCTTCATACCTGTATTTCAGTTTCATCTTTAATTTTCTTCCTTATCATCTCTGCTTTTATTTCTATTTTCCCCCTATACGTTTCATTTTTTTTTTCGTTTTTCTGTATTCCGTTCTTACTTTCCATTTCATGTTTCTCTTTGTCTCTCTTTTCCGTTTTCTCTTAAATTTCTTTCTTACTATTTTTATTTCTATTTTTTCTAATTTTTGCTTTTTTTCCTTTATTTTCTTTTTCTGTATGCTATTTCTACACTTTCTTGCTATTTTTTTTCATTTTTTACGTTTTCTCTTTTCCTTCCCTTGCACTTTTCGATTTTTTCCCTTTCTCTCATGTTCTTTTCCGTCTTTTCTTTCTATGTAACTTCTGTTTCTTCTTTCTCTCTTTTTTCATTCGCCATTTGTCCTTCCATTTTTCTTTCTTCTGATCTACATCTTCCGTTCTGCTTTCCTTTTCACAATTTTTCTTTCTTCCTTTCATCTCTTCTATCTTTATTTTTCTTCTCTTTTTCTACCTTCTTCCTTCATTTCTGTATCAATTTATTTCTTAGTATTTTTATTTTTCAATTTCTTCTTTCCTTCTATAGGTCTACTAGTTTCTGTCTCCCTTCTTCCTTCTTCGTTTTTCCAGTTCCTTTCTTATTTCTTAATTTTTCTTCGTTCCATATTTTTTATTTTTATCCTTTCCCCATCCGTTAACTTGAAAGTTAAACAAATTCTCAAATCACATAATGTTTTAATAATTTATATAAAATACAGCCATAACTTCATGCTCCTTCGACAGAACGAAATTCGCATTTGCACTATTCATTTCCGAACGCATTACACAATAATTAAGGCTCAAAATTATGATCGCATGAGTAATTCGTATTGCGCTATGTATTTGCAAGTGAATGTATTAAATTTCCGCCCCTACAGTTTTGCGGCTGGTATTCCGAGTACTAGTGCAGAATAAATTAACACTCCCTATTGTTAAAATTTTATACTACTGTAAATATATTTTAGTGTAAACCACCTAATTTAATTGCAATTTCATTAATGTTAATACTGTTGGTCCAGGTTTATATTGAAATTATGAACTGTGCATTTCGTTTCTAGCATAAATATGATGTTTTGAAACTAACATGCAGTTTTCGAATTAAAATAAATATTAATTTTATTGTATTTTGCAGCTGTATGATTAGCCTATACGAAGATCACATGCCTTGTTCAACAAGTTGAAATAATAATTTGAATATACTAATTAACCCTGATAAAAATACTATGCATCAAGGTAACAAAACCAGCCAGCAATCACCAAATCCAGTCCCAGTATTTTCTCACCAATGCATTTGTGTAAACATTGATAATTACCATGTCTGTGTGTTACAGCACAGGTGACATACACAACCCGTGTTCAAATAGCAATACTCCCGTTATTTGATGATCCCGAGGGCGTGTCAATGTTTAACCTTGTAGGCATGTCCATTATTATAGAAATGTTGTCAAATATACAAAGAAACCTTTACTCTTAAATAGTGCCCTCCAATCTATATTTAACACAATTGTAATAATGTAACATAAAAACCAATATAGGGTAAACATTGGTAATTTCGTGATAATTTCATGAAAACTAATTTAAAATGCAAATGTGTAAATATATCCTTATTCCGATTTTTTCATCTAAAAGACGATAACTTGCTGTACAAATCTGGAGACACAAAAGATTGGAAACTTTCTTGAATATGTGCCAAAAACCACTTTTACAACTTAAGCTGAAAGGTTGGTTAATTCGTGATAACCTTGGTAATTTCGTGATATTGCATTGATAATTTCGTGAGAGGTAGAAGAATTGTGGAAAAATTCATTAAAGTCAAATGAAATTCTCGTTTATTGTTACAAGACTTCAAACATAGTAATTCCGTCTAATATTCATAGCAAGAAAACATAGAAATACATATCAACACATAATAAGAATGAAATCAAAGTAAAAATTGAAGTTGAAAAGTGATCTTCTTTGCCCTGAAAGGGTGAACTTTTTTTTTACGGAATTTACTATAGCCTATATTACTAGGGTAACTCCAAAAGTAATTCATAACGTTTGTTTGAAAATTATATTTTTATCCTACAGCTTTGCTATTTTCACAGAATGTAGATGCATCCTTAAGGAACAAAATGTCACTTTTCCACATAATCCCTGTCCCTTTCAACTGCCTTACGTAACCTAGGAACGAGGGCCTGTAGACCAGCACTGTAAAAGTCTGGACCAACACGTCTGAGCCACTCTTTAGCAGCGTGCACAAGGGAGTCATCTTCTAACCTCGTTCCACGAAGGGATCCTTCAGTTTACCAAAGAGATGGTAATTACACGGTGCCAGTTCAGGACTGTAAGACGGGTATTTCAGTGTTGTCTATCCGAATTTTCTGATCTGGTCTGTGGTCTTGTGACTGACATATGGCTGTGCGTTGTCGTGCAATAGCAGAACATCCTGCTTCTCCCGATGTCGTCGAACACGACTCAGTCGAACTTGAAGTTTCTTGAGAGTTACAACATACCCGTCAGAATTAATGGTGGTTCCGTGTGGCATGATGTCCACAAGCAAGAGTCCTTCTGAATCGAAAAACACAATAGCCATAACGTTTCCTGCCAAAGATGTACTTTTGAATTTCTATTTCTTTGGTGAATTTACATGATGCCACTCCATTGTCTGCCTCTGTCTCCTGTCCAAAATGGTGGAGCCATGTTTCATCTTCTGTCACAATTCTTACAAGCCATCTAGCACTTATCATTGACACTTAGCATGATAACAAATCAAACAGAAGCTATACTGAAACCATTGCGTCTCCATTTTCTTTTTTGTTATCACATCTTGTCTTCAGATTTCTAAAATTTCTATTGTAATACATTTGATACTATTTTAAAAATTGTAACACTTAATGATCAACAAAATTTCGCCTCAAACAGCTAAGATTTCTATCAGTAAAGCTAAGCCTATATGGCGATTACAGATGTATCTAAAATTCCAAAAACATTTCCTAAAATTTCATGAAAGTACAATAAATCTTTGTACTAAATATCATATGCTTACCTTTAGTAATAAGCCTGTAATGTAATTACAAACATCCACAAAATTTGTATGCCTGAGAAGTCGACACAAACTTGCTCTCTCCAAACACAAAAGCTCACTGAAGCAACTACAATAGTCACACAAAGCGTAGCTGTATGTTTCTGGAAACTAGACAACATATGCAATCCCTTGGCGGAAATTTGGATCTCGTAACACCATTGGTTAGTTCACAAAAGAGCAAAGAAAAAGTATCACGAAATAACCACTGCCACGAAATTACCAATGTTTACCCTACTATGTTATGCAGTAGAAGTAAGTATTATGATAAAACTAGTGGCTTGTGCAGCAAATGCTACTGCAAACTAAGTTCGTTAGACGGTCAAATAAAAATTTTTCAGATTTATTTTCAATACTTGTCTTTTTGATAGTTATTTACTTCCATCATAATGGAACTTACTCCCTCTCAATGGATTTTTTTTAGGCCAAATACTTTTTCTTGAACCTATCCAACTTCAGTTTTTGAGTTTTAACGTTAAAACACAAGTATCAATGTCAGGACGATAGCAGTAGCTATTTCAGGTCATTGTGGATTGTAGGCAAAAGTTAAAAAAAAATGTCAGGTTTGCTAAGCTTTCGAACAATAGCATTTTCGTATAGCTGCTGCATGTAGAACTTCAAATGTAGAGCGTAAAATCATTTTATCCTACTAAGAGATCTTGCTGAAATGATCTGGAGACTAAAATATTTTCTAGGCCTCTTATTTTATCAGTAAGTAATATCTTTTTATCTTTCCTTAGGAACTGTAATTTTTGCGCTCTCTCGAGCCAATACCGAAGACAATGACACATATCAATATCTACACTACACCGCCATTAAGTATATGAAAAAGACCAAACCCCACTGGGTTAATAAAGTATAAAAATATTTGATTTTTAATAACAATATTATTATCTTACTTAAGTTTTGTAGTTATATATAGCAGCCACTCAGTAAATTATAGAAATGAAGATCTAAATTAAGATATTCTGTACATTTACTTACATAACCTTAAAACGTTTCATTTTCATGTCATCAATATAGCATCAATATTATGTACAATTAATGAAAAATAGACGCATCATGATATTAACTATAATAATATTTAATTTCTAATGGTAATAATGTCATCAAACCACCTCAGGTTTCGTAGATTTGAATATCCAATACGCAGCTGTACTAAGAAAATTATACACTGCAGAATCAGTTTTTAATAACAAATTGAATTGAGCTCTAAATATGTCGGCAATCCTGCAGATCATGGCCTTAGTGTAATAGCCTATTGTTTATTGTAGTGTGTGTTTTGTTCTGAAATTCAATCAAGTCGGCCGTGATTGAATAAAATTAGTTCTGAAAACTGACAACAGATGGATTTTGGAAAATAGGAAAATTATGCACGAAAATTGACATTTCACTGAAAACTAATACTTTTCCGAAAAACTTTGGGTTCCAAGCTTCAAAATGAGGGGCGATTTATTAAAATCCGTTCAGCCGTTTTCCCGTAATTTCCATTACCAGTTCAAATTATATATATAGATATACGCACATAAATGAGTTATCATTTGCTTCATAACCTATACGGAAGTTGCGACCTATTCAGTTGCTGCAAAAGTTCGTAACGTTTTTGCAGAAGTGAAAAAAGTTTCTTTTTGAGATGAATAGAAGATGGAAATTAATCAGTAGTAGGCTATATTATCCTACATTATATGTGGAGATTGCGAAAAAAACCGTTCATTTCCAAAATAGTATTTCTCTTTTCAGGAAGTAGAAAAAACTCTCGACCCTTGACTTTACCCCAAAGAAAACGATAATTTTGTGCGTCGTGCATGTTGGTACGTCCATTGTTTTAATTATGTCAATAGTCATGCTTTTATTCATTTTCTGTGTATTTTTTTTAGAGAAAAATGTTTTGAAAATGTCCAGTTGTGTTTGGAAATGTAAGGGAAATGTTTACGTTTGTTCGAAAAAAAAACTATTTGACATTTATAATAGTAAACATACAGCCATGTTCAATGTTATGTACAGAATTTTCTAGAGTAGTTTTTCAGAGCCATACCCAATGTTATCTACAGTAACTTCTGTGAGAGCTGTAGGTGGCTGTCTGCGGTTCCCGTTTCAAGAAATGTATTTACCAATCTTTGAATCTAACTTGGATTTGGAACTTGGACACCAGGGAATCTCTCTTGAAATAATATTCTTACAGCACGAGCCGATTCTGTACGCACGCATCAATCATACATGAATACCCTTTGGGGAATAGAATAACTGAATCGAGTCATATTAACTTCATTAACACACTGTATTACGTCGCCTAAAAAAACACGTGCTTATCTTGCAAGAGTACAACTCAAACTGACGCCTGACGCGGCCTTCAGCGCGGTGAAGGCGGTAGGCTTGGAAGCTGGTTCCACCGACTAGACGCAAGCCGTGAAAGTTGGGCGCGCGAAGGATTGTTCACCCGGTATAAACATAATCGAAGTTTGTAACAAACCTAAAATACTATCTTTTACTTCTGCATAAAATTTCATGAAAATATATTGCGAAATAAATTATTAATTTCGTCTAAATTCACCCCGTACAAAGGGGTAACTCTCCTTAAATAAACGTGATCAGAGTTTGTAATCAAATCAGTTAAGTTCTGCATAAAGTTAGGCAGGAGAGATGTTATTAGTTTTGTCTAAACTCGCCCCTTATAAAGAGGTAGTTCCCCTTACACAAAACGTAATCAAAGTTTCAACGTACATCAAATATGTTGTGTTACAGGTCTGCATTAAGTATTATTAAAATATAGTGGATAAAAAAGTTATTAATTTTCTGTATATTCACCCTTATGAAAGGGGTAGTTCCCCTTATACAAATATAATCAGAGTTTGTAGAGGAATCATAGGCGCTACCTTACAGTTCTGTCTGTAGTTTCATGAATATCTGTTAAATAAAAGAGATGTTATTAATTTTGTCTACCTCGATCAAGAACTGCACATTGTACTGCGCTTTTCCTTATGTTTTATCCAAGGAATGACACCTTAGTCTATACCACGCAGGTATGACGTAGAACTAGTTTTGATTATGCTTTCTCTTTTTAAATGACGTGTGATAATTACCTTAATTAATTCCACGCCTTTAAGAACTCGATAAGCTATATTGAGAGCGAGGGACTTTCTATTATTAAATCAATAGTGTCCTACTTCGTACAGCTAATAGGAGTACTGCAAATATACGTAATTCACATGTTCTTTCTAGCATTCCTCTTCTAGAACAGCTATATCAGCGTCTAGAATCTAGATATTTGGGTCTTTCTTTGAACCAAGACTAGATCATCGGACATAGCGTGTCTTTTTGACCGTGTGGTTAGTACTGTACGGGATCTCGTTTCTAGCAATTATGATTTTAATATAAAAATGTTAATCTTATTTTTCAGAACAGTTAATTTACATTCTCTTTTTATTCTTCATGGTACAGTACTGTGTTAACACGAAGGTAAATTGCACATTTAAAACAACTTTCGTTACAGTGAATTAATATATAAAAATTAATTCCTTAATGCTTCTCAAATATGGGCAGGATAAAGAATTAAATAAAAATGTTATATCGAATTTTTTGGACGTAGTACCAAAATGAAAAAAGCTAGAACTCTTGCTTACCGACAATGAAGTTGCGCGGTATAGATTGTACGAAATGTCGCTAGATGGCAGGAGCAAACGGAACGTTGAAGTTCGTAAAGCTCCTGGTAGATGTCACTAAATAGCAGATAGAAATTAAATGTCGAGACGCGGATGGATACTGGAATTTATTACACGAATAATTTAAATGCAATTTCAGTAAAAGTGTCTGAATTTAGTGATCAGATATTCCGTGCAGAAAAATAAGAAAATTATTTAGCCGATTTATTATTTACCTTAAGTTTAATTACTGAGTAATATTTCTGCCCCTGATGTTTCATGAGTCCAAAATTTTGTACGTTACCGTACTTGATCGCTGTAGTTATGATGTCATTTGACTTTCAAATGTGCAGTTGTATTTATGATTGTTATATTTAATTCACACCTTGTATGTATATTATGGTATGAAATACGTATGTAGGGTAAAGGTTGGTAATCTTGTGATACGAGTAACATTGTGATAGTTTTTTTTTTAGAGTTTTTTTTTTCCTTTATTGTGCTAAAACAGCATGTTCCATTGCATACAATATTTGTAATACTACATGCTATGTTTATGTTACATATTTCATAGTTCATAGTTGATATTCATATAGCAGTACATTATTGCAATATACAGAGTCGGTTAAAATAGATATTACAATCCAAAAATTAAAATAAATAAAAATTATCTACTCTACACAATATGTGATCAACTAGCAATTATAAATCTTATGCTTAAGTACATTACAAATCCACAATTAATTAATACATTACAAATACACATTACACATCCACGATTAAATTATCTATGTACTATATAGAATCAATCCGCTCGCCAGTTACAAAGCTTATGCTTAAATGCATTATCAGAAAAATTTTGTACAAGTGTTGCAATATTACATACTACGTTTATATTATTAATCGAATTTGATATGTGTAGAATAGTTCATAGTTATCTAGCAATACACTATTGTAATATATAGAGTCAAATTTAAATTATACCTTACAAATTCAAAATTTAACATATGTATTACAAATCCACAATTTAAATTGTACCTTACAAATTCACAATTTAAAATATTATACTTTACAAATCCACAAATTTAAAATATGGATTACAAATCCACAATTTAATTTATACATTACAAATCCACAAATTTAAAATATGTATTACAAATCCACAATTTAAATTGTACCTTACAATTTCACAATTTAAAATATTATACATTATAAATCCACAATTAAATTGTACCCTACAAATTCATAATTTAACATATTATACATTACAAATCCAAAATTTAAAAATATGCATTACAAATCCACAATTTAAATTGTAACTTACAAATTCACAATTTAAGATATACATTACAAATCTACAATTTAAATTGCACCTTACAAATTCACAATTAAAATATTATACATTACAAATCCACAAATTTCAATAAAATTTTCTACTCTATACAATGGGTGATAAGCTAGTTTATGCTTAAATACATTACAAGACAACGTTTTACAAGTGTTTTAATACGTTTATATGCTATTTTTACGTTACATACATGTTCACAGTCATTTAACAATACACTATTGCAATAGACGGAGTCATATTTGAATTGTACATCACAGATCCACAATTTAAAATCTTATTATTGTATGCTTATTTGGATTCATGTTTACAGAGTGTTGTACTTATTTGTGTTCATGTTTATAATGTGTTAAAGTCTATTGATTGTATGAATGTTTTGAATTGTTTGTAGTGTTTCATTTTTTTAGAGTTTATTACAATTTTACTGAGTGAGAGAAAGACCAGTTTTGTGCAGAAGTTGTCCACGAACATTCCCTTAATACGTTGATCCAAAAAACCAATCTTCCTTTGGCTCAGTAAAATTGTAATAAATTCTCAGAAAGAACTTTCACAATATTATTCATATCACAATATTACCAACATTTACCCTATATAAAATAAGTGGTCTGAAGTCTCTCCTTTCGTTTAGCCTTCTGAATAATTACAGTCCAAACTTCAGTTCTCTAAAGTATTACAGAGGCTTTGTGGAACTTGACAAGTACATTTCATTTACAATTAACTTTACTTTTTAAAAGTATCCGTGAGTTGTCGCTGTTCATGCAGATTCATTTCAGAGCTATTACAAGATACACAGGAAATATTACAGCTTAGATAGCCACAGGAGATTTCACTCTTACTGCCATTTAAAGTCTATTTTTAATAGTATGATTAATAATATTTTAGACTTCAGTCGATTTTATTGGAAATATAATATAACTTCACTTGTCAAGACTTCAGTGAAATATTGCTGTTTACTTTAAAATGTAGGATTAATCATCTAATTTTCTAAAAAGAGCACTGTTAATAAGTTTATGTCGAAACCTCCCCTATAACTGTGTCCACAGAACTTTACAGTAGATAGGAAAATATAAAATATTAGCTGTCAATAATGAAAATTAACATAGTGATAATAATTAATTGCAAATATTAATTTTATTTACTTATGATATTAGTTACAAGCTCTTTCAATTATAATTACTATTTATTGTAATCTATAATAGTGTGACAGCGACGTGAGATTCGAACTCACGACCAGCGTCCGGCAAGAAATCAGATCGCACTCCACGGAGCGCTGTGGGACGGCGCGCGGCGGAGAGAAGAGAGGGGAAAGGGCCTACGCGCGAGGGGAGGCTGCGGCCGCAGCTGCTGCTTACGGAGTGAAGGGGGAACGGACCTTCCCGATTCTTCCAGAAGCCCGTCGAAGTAGAGATAGCCAGATAATTCGAGAATTAGAACTTTCCAGGCTACGTCGCTGTGCTATAAAAGAAGAAACGCCAGCGAACTCGAGAGAGTTTTCAGTCATTCATGATTAGTTCAGTCAGTAAGCCAGTGAACAGAGCAAGCCAGTCTTGTGTACCGGAGTTCGACTCGAGTGTGCGTCCGCAACTGCGTCAGCATCCGAAGGCCTGAGTTCGAGTGCAGTGGACCGCAATTGGAGGGACCTGAGTTCGAGTGCAGTGGACCGCAGTTGGAGGGACCTGAGTTCGAGTACAGTGAACTGTCTCTGAAGGTCTGTGGTTCGAGATACTGTGAACTCGAGTGACTGAGCTAGAAGAACTGTGAACTGAGAACTAACAGTTCTGATTTGTAAATAGTGCTTTGTAAATATTAGTTAAGATTAACAGTTCATTGTTGTTCGTACTAGTCCAAGTAAATTGTCATTGTGGAGTGCTATAACGAATACTGTGTTGAGTGAAAATCCAATTGTTGACGAGAGCGTTTAAGGCGAATTTTAGCAAGGAATTATTGTTGGAAGAATAAAATCCTATTGTTGAGTTGAAATAAATTTACAATAGACTACTATTTCCTTTTTATTAGTAATTTGTTCATTCTTCTCTGTACCTCTCTATAAAGCAATATTTCATTCCCGATCACGAGTGTTGTTCATCGGAGGCTAAATTCAGTTTACTCAAATTTGTTTCAACAATTAGTAGTCCACCGCAGTGAAGTAACGGTTAGCATGCGTGATCGTGCATGAACGGGCCCGGATTTAAATCCTAGTTAATGCAAGTTACTTGGTTGAGGTTTTCTTCTGGAGTTTTCCCTCAAACCTTTAAGAGCAAATTCCGGGTAACTTTCGACACTGGATCCTGGATTTATTTCGCTGGCATTATCACTTCGTTTCATTCAAACGCTAGATAATCACAGCAGTTGATTAAGCGTCTGTAAAATAAACTTATTAGAAAAAAAATTAATATGTTCACTTTTTTAATTCATTTAATAGTTTTCAATGTTATTTTTGCATTATTTTCTTTTGTTTCAAAATAAATTTAAATATTGCTTGTAATATTTCAATATCGCCTGTCAAATACTGTGTAAATTAAATAAGTACGTGTGTGTATACGTGGTACAGTCATTAAGTTCTAATACTGAGCGCATAGTGGCGTTGTGGTGCACTATAGCGCATAGGTGGCGCCATGGTATGATACCTTGTCAGTTAGTCTCTCGACCCAACAAGAGACAGTTGAGTGCATGCACTGTGAGCAGAACTACGATCTTTGTTGTGACGGTGATTTGAATGCGCGCGTCGGAACTCGAGTATGTTGCAGTTTGAGCAACGGGCAAACGTCACGTTCTGTCAGAAATTAGGCGAAACTGCTATAACCGATCATAACTGGAGACGAAACATGGTGTTTCCTTTACGATCCGCAACTGAAGCTACAATCCGCCACCTGGAAAACGCCATTATTTCCACGACAGAAAAATCCGCAACAAGACAGGTCAAAAGGCAAGGTGATGCTTTAACAGTTCTTTTATTCAAATGGAATTGTTCACATAGAATTCATCCCACAAGGTGCAACTGTAGACAAGATCCTCTGCAAAGAGATTCTTGGCTGTTTAAGCAATTCAATTCGTCGTAAGCGTCCTGAGCTTTGGCATAGGAAGAATTGGCTGTTGCTACACGACAACGCCCCTGCACATCGCTCCATCCTTGTCCAAGAGGAACTTGCAAGGCAACAGGTCGCTGTTTTGCCACATCCTCCGTACTCACCTGATCTCGCACCATGCGATTTTTTTTTCTCTTTCCCCTCATGAAATCAATCCTACGAGGGCGTAATTTTTATGCGGCCGAAAAGGTCATGACTGCCACAAGAGAAGCCGTACGGCATCTTCCTGCCAACATCTTTCAGCGGTGCTTCCAGGAGCTACACCAAAGTTGGCAGACGTGCATAGCGGCCAACGGCGACTATATTGAGGGAGGATGTCAATCTGTTTAAGTGTACGCCGTATCACGCGGCATCTTCTGAGACATCCAGATTCTTGTGGGTGCCTACCCTTCAGGCGTCAGTGTCAGAACTTAATGACTGTACCACGTATATATGAGGACCTTGTCCACACTCATAACTTTGTGGAAAATCGCAAAAAACGTTTCTAGGTCAAAAATATCTTACCAGCTAGGCAAGAAACATTAAGAAATCAAAGAGTTTGTGAATGCATTTAGAATCAAATGGGGACATCAGAGCCGAAAATTATTATTATTATTATTATTATTATTATTATTATTATTATTATTACTATTATTATTGTTATTATTATTGTTATTATTCGGGTGTTTGGTGTACAATCTTGTTGGAAAATAGTGAAATTTACGTCTCTAAGATAGTTGTCTACTCTTCGAATCATACCAAGTTGTGTGGGTTTTATTATATTTTATTGTTTCAGGTTGCCCACTTCCTTTGTGAAATTTGTTCTTTTAATCATTTCGATTCACAAAGAATTAAGCGGAAATTCCAGCAATGGAAAAAATCCAATCTTTAACTCTTCTAAATATAAATGGGCTATATTAAAGAAAATTCTAGAAATTGTTGTATTATAGAGAAGGTCTCTGTTGGCACTTAAGGCAAAGAAGGCAGTCCTATACACTAGTTCGTAACACCCACAACCAATCGAGAACTGAAGTTAGGAATCTGAAGAAAAAAAAATGCTGACATCTGAAGTACAGTATGAAATGAAGAGAATCTTATATAGCTTTAGAGACAAAGTCATAAACACATTATTAATGTCTTCCGTAGGAATCATTGGAAAGAATCTATGCAAACTATTAATAAATTCTTCGTATTCAAACCTCGGCCTCATCTTGTTAAATACCATCTCGCTGTCATCATTTTCATGGACGTAAATAAATAGTAGTTGATACAGGGTCGTTAAATAGCAAACTAAAATAAATTCATTACTTCAAGTCTTTTAGCCAATCCGTAACGGTTAGAAGTAGAGTCAACATCGGTAATGCTTCGTTCTATACTTCTTTCTAGCAGTAATTTATTGCGAGAAATTTGCATATTGCGATAACATCTAATTCCAACCGGTCGATTTGTGACGTCTAAATTTATTTAGTATTCCAATTTTATTCGCTTGTTATTTCACATTCTAGCCTCATATCGACATTTTTGACATTATCTTCTTTTTAGTATTTTTAACTATTTTGAAGATTGTCTTATTATTATTATTATTATTATTATTATTATTATTATTATTATTATTATTATTACACCACCACGCTCACCACCGCATTTGGTTCACATGAAGTTTTACGCTATTATTATTATTATTATTACACCACCACGCTCACCACCGCATTTGGTTCACATGAAGTTTTGCGCAATTATTATTATTATTATTATTATTATTATTATTATTATTATTATTATTACACCACCACGCTCACCACCGCATTTGGTTCACATGAAGTTTTACGCTATTATTATTATTATTATTATTATTATTATTACACCACCACGCTCACCACCGCATTTGGTTCACATGAAGTTTTACGCTATTATTATTATTATTATTATTATTATTATTATTATTATTATTATTATTGCCACCACCACCACCACCACCACAGTTTGGTTCACGTGATGTTTGCGAACTCTTAGAATTCACGGATGAAAAACAATGACCAATACACTCGTATTTGTTACATATCATTATTGACCATGGCCTATACAACAACAACAATAATAATAATAATAATAATAATCATCATCATCATATTATTATTATTATTATTATTATTATTATTATTATTACACCACCACGCTCACCACCGCATTTGGTTCACATGAAGTTTTACGCTATTATTATTATTATTATTATTATTATTATTATTATTATTATTATTATTATTACCACCACCACCACCACCACCACCACCACCACAGTTTGGTTCACGTGATGTTTGCGAACTCTTAGAATTCACGGATGAAAAACAATAACCAATACACTCGTATTTGTTACATATCATTATTGACCATGGCCTATACAACAACAACAATAATAATAATAATAATAATAATAATCATCATCATATTATTATTATTATTATTATTATTATTATTATTATTATTATTACACCACCACGCTCACCACCGCATTTGGTTCACATGAAGTTTTACGCTATTATTATTATTATTATTATTATTACCACCACCACCACCACCACCACCACCACAGTTTGGTTCACGTGATGTTTGCGAACTCTTAGAATTCACGGATGAAAAACAATGACCAATACACTCGTATTTGTTACATATCATTATTGACCATGGCCTATACAACAACAACAATAATAATAATAATAATAATAATAATAATAATAATAATAATAATAATAATAATCATCATCATATTATTATTATTATTATTATTATTATTATTATTATTATTACCACCACCACCACCACCGTTTGGTCCACGTGATGTTTGTGAACTCTTAGAATTCACGGGTGATAAACACTGACCAATAGACTCGTATTTGTTACATATCCTAATTGACCATGGCCTATATATATAATTATTATTATTATTATTATTATTATTATTATTATTATTATTATTATTATTATTGGTGGTGGTGGTAGTAGTAGTAGTAGTAGTAGTAGTAGTAGTAACAATACAAGGAAATTAAAACAAAAAAGCGTAAAGAAAATCTGCTATATTTGCTCGAAATAGGGTTTTATGGGATAAGTGTGTTGAAAATAAAAACTAATTTTTTTAAAGTATGGACTCAAGGCAGCAGAAATGGACTTTTGGAGACGTTCTGCAAGAATATATCGATTAAAAATCAAATTAGAAAAAAAAGAAGGATGATTAGACTTTTAGATATCATAAAACAAAAACAAATGTAATGAATGGTACGGTACCCTAAAAGAATGACAGATGAAAAGATACCAAAAAGAACATTTGAATGACATCACAGGGAAGGAGAAAAAGGAAGACCAGCTGTTACTTGGCTACAGAACTCAACAAAATGGCAGAATCGCATATTGATGAAAATTTATGGTTTGACGCAGACAGACAAGAATAGTGCCCCCCCCCAAAAAAAAAGTCCCAAATTTTTGTAATCATTAATTCCCGGAAAAAATCAAGTATTTATAAAGGCGAATTATTATTATTATTATTATTATTATTATTATTATTATTATTATTATTATTATTATTATTATTATTATTATTATTATTATTATTTAGAAAATTGTTAAATCAAAATGAACTTGTTAAATACGAAAAGATTATATACATTGTTTATTATTTTTTAAATATTCTTAGATGTTTGTCAGATACCCTGTTACTTACTGATGAGAATATAAGCGACGAACCCAGCTTGCATGTAAATCTGTTTTTGTTGTTTCTGCTGATCTTGTTTTGTGGTTGGACATTCGTTTTGGATGTGAGAATAACAGTGTAGCAGGAATACGAAGAGGTAGATATCAGTAGCTTTACTCAGTATGTAGTTCTCTGATCGCCCAACAGATGGTACTAGGAAGCGCTGCATAATTCAACACTCAGCAGACATCGACCGCACTCATTCAATACGCAGTCAATAGGTTAAGGCGAAGGATGAGCAGGAACCCAGAAATACATTGAAGGTATATCGTTACTTGACTACTTTATAGTTTTCCTCGTTAATGTTTAGCATTTTCTGTGGGGCATGTTTTAAATTTCTGGTGTTCTGAGCCGGGCATAAAATGCCGCTTCTCTGTTTGATCACTGACCTTTCCGCTGAAAATTCGAATAAAGGGAATGAAACTCTCTGCCCCATACAGAAAACGAGTCGCGATAGTTTCGAATGACGCTAGCAAGCCACCCAACGGATCATTTTTACGAATGCAACAGCCGCTTTGATATAAGCCTTGTCGCTAAGGTCGATTCATTTGTGTTTACAGCCATGTTTACAACAAAAGAACAAAATGAAAGAAAGAATTCGATTACAAATTCCTGTAACTTTTTTTTGCCACTATTATAATCGAAAAACAGAATTCCAAATGTATTTTTTATTTAATAAATAATTGTATACTTACAAATGGCTTTTAAGGAACCTGCAGGTTCATTGCCGCCCTCACATAAGCCCGCCATCGGTCCCTATCCTGTCTCTATCATCATATCCCACCCTCCCTCAAGTCCATTTTAATATTATCCTCCCATCTACGTCTCGATCTCCCCAAAGGTCTTTTTCCCTCCGGTCTCCCAACTAACACTCTATAAGAATTTCGCCCATACGTGCTACATGCCCTATCCATCTCAAACTTCTGGATTTAATGTTCCTAATTATATGAGATGAGGAATACAATGCCTGCATTTCTGCGTTGTGTAACTTTCTCCATTCTCCTGTACCTTCATCCCTCTTAGCCCCAAATATTTTCCTAAGAACTTTATTCTCAAACACCCTTAATCTCTGTTCCTCTCTCAAAGTGAGAGTCTAAGTTTCACAACCATAAAGAACAACCGGTAATATAACTGTTTTATAAATTCTAACTTTCAGATTTTTTGACAGCAGACTATATGACAAAAGCTTCTCAACCGAATAATAACAAGCATTTCCCATATTCATCCTGCGTTTAATTTTCTCCCGAGTGTCATTTATATCTGTTACTGTTGCTCCAAATATATACTTATGGCTTTTAACCCTTTGAAGCGCAGTGGTTACAGTACATAACCACCTTTTAAATTTGAGTTTCCTGCCTACTTACAGTGTGATTTTTATTTCAAAACTACTGCGCTGCGTTCACTGATCCCTAGTAACTGTAGAAGAATTTTATTTTCCCTATATTTGTGTTGCTCCACTAAGATGGCCGATGTTGTTGTGTATAGTTGGGGTGTGGAAGACTCGCTACGTGTTTTTATTTCAGTTGTATGCTAAAATATCACAGTTACGTAAATTTCTATTTAGTATTATTTGTCTTTCGGTCTTTTAGAACATATTTCAGTAACAAGATTGTAATTTCTTCGACACATGTGGCGTCAATATAGAAATAATATGGTGGTTTCAAAACGTAACCACTACTTAAACAGGGTAGTTATGCTTACCATAGCCTATACAACAAAATGTTCCATTTTTGTGTCAGTTTATTCATCATGGCTACAAGGAAGAGATGGTTGGTGACAATCACAAAGTGTTTTTGTCAACTTTTTCACAAGTTTGAATCTGATGATCTCTAAGGCAGCAAAATATCTATGCATGTGGTACAGTTAGACAGGGGCGTATTGGTTTACCACACGACGAAAGAAGAGACCACGACATGAAACGTGGTGAGAGTGATAGCCGTACGTCATATGCTGGAGTGTCCTGGCTCAAGTGAAGGATAGAAGGTCCATTCTTTTCCTTTCTAATTACTACGCAACACATGTGAAGTAGCACTTTGCCTTAATGAAACCAGAAACTGTTTCCTTTTGTATCATTCGCAATAAGTCTGAAGACATTGCGTTCTGCAGTATTGCATAGTGGTTTTGCCATGAAACCACCCATTTTCTGTGTAAAAAATGGAAGTTTTTAAGATTTTTAAAATTTGAGGCGCTTCTCTTAGACAAATAAAAGTTTAATTTCATTGCAAACACATTTTTTTATTTCCTTCCCAAATGCGTGCATCAAAGGGTTAAGGAACCCGCAGGTTCATTGCAGCCCTCACATAAGCCGCCATCCTGAGAAAGATTAATCCAGTCTCTCTGTCATCATATCCCACCTCCCTCAAATCCATTTTAATATCATCATCCCATCTACGTTACGGCCTCCCCAAAGGTCTTTTTCCCTCCGGCCTCTCAACTAATACACTATAAATGCATTTCTGGATCCGCCCATACGTGCTGTAACTTATACAACATATACTACTTTAAAATATTTATTACAGAATGTTTAAAGTAGGGAGCATCCACAATTTAAACTTGTATAAATTTTGCGCATGTAAATGTTACGCCATATTATTAGCTATTTTCTATTCCTGTACTCTTGAGTGGTTTTATAAGAAGTTTAAATGATCTTAGCACTGGTTTTCCTCTTTTAATTGTCTATTTCGTACATCATTTGAGTCGACCTGGTTGGCAAGTTGGTATAGCGCTGGCCTTCTGTGCCCAAGGTTGCGGGTTCGATCCCGGGCCAGGTCGATGGCATTTAAGTGTGCTTAAATGCGACAGGCTCATGTCAGTAGATTTACTGGCATGTAAAAGAACTCCTGCGGGACAAAATTCCGGCACATCCGGCGACGCTGATATAACCTCTGCAGTTGTGAGCGTCGTTAAATAAAACATAACATTTTTACATCATTTAATTTAAACTTTTAAAATATTTCAAGTTATATAATTTATTTCGAATGTACATTCTGCTCTGTGTACTCTATAATTTATGTTATAAATTTATTACATTAGGTTATAATTTGCGTTTAGTAGTCGACGTAGCTCAGGCTATAGTCTCGTCTGTCTGTTGATCTGGAGTTTGGTGTCCGAGTAGGCTGATAATAGTGTTAGATTTTCCGAGGTTTTTCCCAACTGTAAGACGAATGTTAAGTAATCATGTGACGTATCTTCGGCATTTCTTGCCAGATATCTTCCTATTACCAATTTTATTGACGCTAAATGACCTAGTAGTTGGTGTAACGTCGTTAAGTGACCACCTAACGGCTAAACAGAACTTTTGGTTTAAATTCATCCTTGTATTAGTCCAGTTCCTTTTGTTTCTATTCTATTATTACAACTATAACTTACATTAATTTTACGTTCTTATTTTATTACAATTATTCTTTCGTGCTTTTTTCACATTCATTTTTTTACAACTGTACAGTTGATTAAAAGTTCGTGTTTTGTTACGTTAACGACGCTCGTAACTACCGAGGTTTTATCAGCGTCGCCGGTGTGCCTGAATTTTGTCCCGCAGGAGTTCTTTTACATGCCAGTAAATCTAATGACATGAGTTTGTCGCATTTAAGCAACTTGAATGTCATCGACCTGGGCCGAGATCGAACCCGCAACCTCGGGCACAGAAGGCTAGCACTGTACCGACTGCGACACCCGGGCCGATTTGTTACGTTATAAATTCTTATTTTCTTAATTTCAAGTTTTTATTTAATGGAAATACAACATTAAATTACTGTAAATGGAAAAGAAACTTCCTTTCAGTTTGCCTTCAAAATGCGATGATTTCATCCTTTGGTTCGATGATGATGATGATGATGATGATGATGATGATGATGATGTAGCATATGTATGTGTATTAAGAAGAAGAAGAAGAGACCTCTGTGTCTTATTAGTGTTACTACTTCGGCGGTGATGTTAAGTCAATTTTAAGCACTGAGAACTAACGCCCTTTTATTTGGTTTTGTGTTATAATTGTCTTGAGTCTTGGCGTAGTACCATGATGACCATATGAATGATATTTGTTCTGTTTTGTCTTAAACGCCGCCGGTGTTGTATCATGTTCTCCATTTGGACAGGAATTTTCTCTGGTTGTAAAGTATGTTAGCTAATATTCGTTATGCTCCCGAGTGAAGGTGAATGAATAAGAAATCTAAATCTTGAAATGAATTTTATTTTGAATAACATTATAAGTACATAACAAATTATTATTATTATTATTATTATTATTATTATTATTATTATTATTATTATTATTATTATTCGGTGGACAGGGGACATAGAAACATTTAGAAAATTTCATATAAACGTTTGTTCTATGTATCCTCCTTTCTGCCGAATTAAAGCCAACTTAACAATACATACGCGCCATGTCTCGATCTGTTTACTATTAGCTGGCCTGCGCGTTCCCCAGACCTAGATCCATTGGCGTTTTATTTTTGGAGTCACTTGAAAACAACAGTTTATTCAAATCATTCCCAATACTGAAATACTTCGTGAGCGTGTCCAAGACGTCTCCAAACTTATCGACATAAACTTTGTTTTTTTTTAAGACTAACACAATAATCTACGACGCGAAGACTGCAGACATGCATTCAGGCTGACAGTGGCCGTTTCGTGCACTTCCCGTAACGATAAGCAGCTGTATATTACTAACGTACACACATCAATGTAATTTGGAACCAAGATCAAATGTAACATATATTTATATCAACTGTTTGCAGTGTTTTTTTTTCCTGTTCACTGATTAAGTGTGCCCCACATGTTACGAAACAAATTATATATATTTTGAAGAATACTATTGTTCTTTAGGTACGTATATACCGGTTTTACTCTATTACACTTTTACTACGTCATACTACTTTTGACCAATAAAACGGTACGAAAGGACGTCTTTCAACCAATCATGGCTGCTTATCGCACAATTTTATCGCATCCCTAGCATTTGTTTATTTTTATCACTACCCTAGCATTTGTTTTTTGTTTGCCAACATTTCAAACTGCACTGGTTTGGACGTCAAAAAAAAAAAACAGAAAATTACAAACCACTCCAGTCGATACAAAGCACTTTCAAATATCACTAGCATTGGCATTCAAGAACAAGAATTAATAAAGATCACTGGTCATAGCTATGCATCTTCCCTGAAATGCTATTTACAAATAAATGAAGGGCACCATGCGGAAATCCTGAATAAGTTGAGGAATACACCATGTACATCAACGAGTTCCAATTTTACGCACACGTCCTATATAACATCAACTGAACCACCAACCACTAAAACATTCAAATTTTAAAATTGTACTCTCAATAATTTTTCCTTTTAAAATTATTCATGTTTATTTTTTATTTCAACGTCGTTAATTAAAACGTTTCTTGTTTATTTCATCATCCCTAATTAAAACTTTTGCAACACTTGTTTATGATAGACAGACAGACAGACAGGCAGGCAGGCAGGCAGGCAGGCAGGCAGGCAGGCAGGCAGGCAGGCAGATAGATAGATAGATTGATAGATAGATAGATAGATAGATAGATAGATAGATAGATAGATAGATAGATAGATAGATAGATAGATAGATAGATAGATAGATAGATAGATAGATAGATAGATAGATAGATAGATAGATAGATAGATAGATAGATAGATAGATAGATAGATAGATAGATAGATAGATAGATAGATAGATAGATAGATAGATAGATAGATAGATAGATAGATAGATAGATAGATAGATAGATAGATAGATAGATAGATAGATAGATAGATAGATAGATAGATAGATAGATAGATAGATAGATAGATAGATAGATAGATAGATAGATAGATAGATAGATAGATAGATAGATAGATAGATAGATAGATAGATAGATAGATAGATAGATAGATAGATAGATAGATAGATAGATAGATAGATAGATAGATAGATAGATAGATAGATAGATAGATAGATAGATAGATAGATAGATAGATAGATAGATAGATAGATAGATAGATAGATAGATAGATAGATAGATAGATAGATAGATAGATAGATAGATAGATAGATAGATAGATAGATAGATAGATAGATAGATAGATAGATAGATAGATAGATAGATAGATAGATAGATAGATAGATAGATAGATAGATAGATAGATAGATAGATAGATAGATAGATAGATAGATAGATAGATAGATAGATAGATAGATAGATAGATAGATAGATAGATAGATGGGTGGATAGATGAATTTAATGTCATCCAGCGATTTACAGCCATAGACAACGTCAGAGTAGATACATATAATACATGGCTGCTACAATATGAAAAAAAATGTAAGAATAAAAAAAATAAACATGCAGAAAGGGCTTCAGTCCATTAGACCTGGTTTTGAGAAAACTAAGGAAAGCAGTGTGTACTTTGTACTCCTTTCTGCATAGCACTCTGAGCCTGACGCTTCAGTTTCTGTCTTTCCAAGCATTGGACTGAATACTTTTCTGCACAGGCTGATGGAACCATTCATAAAGATATGATTTCCATCGATATCTCGTTTTTTCAAAATTTGTGACTGAAGCCCTTTCTGCATGGAGCGATTCAAATATACAATCACCAGACATTCACAAAAACAGGTTAAAAGTTTTAAAAGAAAATAGTATAAAATCAGGTTAAAATGTACAGATTTGTACAGATTTGTCAATTACATAAGGTTAAAACAAATAGTATCTAAAAAGTAATATTGCTAAAATCATTGACACTGTAGATTGGATTTGCCATCAAAGTCCTTCTCACCATCCTTCTGAAAGTAAAATATGACTTGTTTCTTATATGCAATGGTAAAGAATTATAAAGTTTATAAGATATGGAAATAAAACTATTGCTTGTAGTACTATATTTGTACTTGGTGAAATATATGTCAAGTCTGGAATGGGTAGAATAATTATTAATGGATGAACAAGTAGAAAGATTATGCACATTACGCTTAACATACAGAAGGCAATCGAGAATAAACATTGACGGCAGCGTAAGTATTCCTAGTTGTACAAAAAGTGGTTTACAATGAGTTCTAGAAGAGACACCACAAATAATTCTCACTGCTCTCTTTTGAAGGATAAACAACTTAGAAACCGAAGTATGGTTGCCCCACAAAAGCGTCCCGTTACTTAAGTGACTGTAAATATGGGCATAATAAACTGTAAGTAAAGAATTGTAACATAATGTTTGTCTGAGGATTCGTAACATGAAAATTCCTTTATTAATTTTATTAACAAGATATTCTATGTGCGTACTCCAGCCCAGATAGGATATGTTATAGCTTCTGCTATATGATATTATGAATAGTCACGTATCAGAGATTGTTTAATACTAAGATTTATTGAAAATCATCTGTCAAGTGACGTTGATTACTTGGGATTCGGATAATTGAAGTGGAATGCAACTTTTTAATAAAAGTGAAACTGAATTAACAAAGCCTTCTTGAAGAGTAACCGCCCACAGAGTACAATGAAGATTCCATAGTTGGCACAGCTGATAACAAGAAAACAGCTAAAAATAACACACTATTGCCATCTAGCGTAATATTTGTAATTTAGAGATGGTACAATAATACATTTGAAGACAGTTGTATTTTCGTAAGTCAATTAATATTGTATTGTATTGGAGTACTTCATTACTTCTAATCTTTATATACTTTCTTCTAATCGTATAATTGTCAATTAAATCCCACTCGAGTTTTGATTTTCTCTAGATAAGTGAGATTACTGTTGAAAAAACTATTTCGTTTTAGCTTTTTAACCGTCAATTCACTGCAGAAATAATTTTAATCGTACAATTTATAATTTCTACAACGTAAGTTTATGAGTAAAATTATTCTTTGTATAAAATCGATGACAAAATAGAATAAAAGTCCGCTTTTCGCTGGAAGGGACAAAAGGAAAGAAGAGGGTGAATGAGAGGGAGAGATCAAAACAATAATTATACTTCTCAAGCTCAAAATTAACTCCATTATCCTTAGTACACAGTTCATATTAGTTACAAATATTTTCTTGTAGAGATCCAGGTTTGGAACCTTAAGGGTGAAAGTAATGAAATCTCTAATTATTTCGGCACGGCAAAGTGCTGAGTATAAAATGACTCAAAGAACAGAAGTAGGTATATATTTACCATTATCTTAGTGTTTTTTGTTGTACAAACGAAGTTAAACCTTTAATTAACTCTAGCTAACGATTAGCAATTCAGCCCCTCGAGGTCTTAATTACCTGCATCGAAGCCAAAGGCATTACAACGCTGCGAGCTTGTTCTATAAGTAGGGTTCAAATGCAGAGTCCAATATTACCGGCGAAACCGCAGTGAACACTGTAGTAATGTGACATCTGTTTGAGATGCATGGAACTTCGTATGAGAAATATTCCTGGTGCAGTACAGAAATGATATTCTGTAGTAGTGCGGCATCTGTTGAATGATAGCTGAACCTCTGAGTAGTATTGCCGCAGTGTAGCCTATTTTTTTCAGAGTGGCAATCCGTCACTTTTTGAAATATTTTCTTGAAAAATGATTTTAAAGTGGCGGATTGTTTAGAACGCTGAAAAATCTAGTGCTATAATCTTTTCCAGATAATGTAAACCACCGTAATATATAGTTTCAGTTCCTAGATCACAATATTCCACATTCAGACGCTGTGAATTATACCTAAAACCTCATTTACACGATATCACTAAACTGCGAAAGTGCTCTCTGCGATAGAATATCACTAAGTTTCAGATCAGTAGAACAAGTTGGTTGCCTTCAAACTTCAGTGAGCAGTGATACATCATTTTTCCCATGTTTCCATCTGATTTGGAGCGTAAATTAGTTAGTTGCTTGCAGGAGTTGAATTAGAACGTGTCCACACCTGTGGAGTAACGGTCAGCGCGTCTGGCCGCGAAACCAGGTGGCCCGGGTTCGAATCCCGGTCGGGGCAAGTTACCTGGTTGAGGTTTTTTCCGGGGTTTTCCCTCAACCCAGTATGAGCAAATGCTGGGTAACTTTCGGTGCTGGACCCCGGACTCATTTCACCGGCATTATCACCTTCATTTCATTCAGACACTAAATAACCTAGATGTTGATACAGCGTCGTAAAATAACCCAATAAAATAAAATAAAAATAAAAATTAGAACGTGCTAAAATATGGATAGATGGAATGGTGAATGTACTCTGCATTTTGTTGAGGAGTAGGGAGACGGGAAATATTCATTCATTCATTCATTCATTCATTCATTCATTCATTCATTCATTCATTCATTCATTCATTCATTCATTCATTCATTCATTCATTCATTCATTCATTCATTCAGTGTTCTGCCCAAGGGCAGGTCTTTCATTGCAAACCCAGCTTTCTCCAATCTTTCATATTTTCTGCCTTCTTCTTTGTCTCATATATGATCCACATATCTTAATGTCGTCTATCATTTGATATCTTCTTCTGTCCCGTTCTCTTCTCCCGTTCACCATTCCTTCCAGTGCATCCTTAAGTAGGCAGTTTCTTCTCAACCAGTGATCCAACCAATTTGTTTTTCTCTTCCTGATCAGTTTCAGCATCATTCTTTCTCCACCCACTCTTCCCAACACAGCTTCATTTCTTATTTTCACTGTCCATTTCACATGTTCCATTCTTCTTCATATCCACATTTCAAATGCTTCTATTCGCTTCTCTTCACTTCGTCGAAATATCCATGTTTCTTCCTCCATATAATACCACATTTCACACAAAAGCACTTCACTAGTCCCTTTCTTAGTTATTTTCCCAGAGGTCTGCAGAAGATGCTACATTTTCTATTAAAAACTTCCTTCGCCATTGCTATCTTCCTTTTGACTTCCTGGTAGCAGCTCATATTACTGCTTATAGTACACCACAAGTATTTGAAGCTGTACACTTTTTCTACTGCCTCATTTAGAATTCGCAAGTTTACCTTCTTTATTTTTCTTCCTATGACGATGGTCATCCCATACTGCTCACAGCTGTCATTTAGCTCCAGTAGCATATCCCTTAGTATCATCTCCTCTTCCGCTAACAACGCCGTATCATCAGCAAAACTCCGCACTTTATTCTTATTCCTCCTACTATCACTCCCTCCATGTTCTGAAAACAGTTCTACAGAGATGTTTGTAAAATATTAGCACCTTTTTTTGTCAAGACATCGGCCTGCTCATTGCCAAATAAGTTGCAGTGCCCTGGGATCCATAAACCATCATCTTTAAATTCTGAAATGTAACTTCTTAATTGTAATACTTTCGGCATATTTACCCTTCATAGAATGATTAACGGAACTGAATCAATGAATATTCTGACTGGCATGTAACTGTGGACCTGCATACCTGTTTTCTATTACAAACTATAGGTGGGGAAAAATAACTTACCGATTATTTTGGAACAGTTCCTTGCTTGGAACTGTTCCAACACGTAACAGCACCTTGGAATACTACATTTCAAAATACGCTAGTACGAAATACTTGCCGTTACAAAACACTCGTTTCACTTTGAAACTAAATTATGACAATGCCTGTTCCAGAGAACGGAACGTGTTTGGCACTATTGAAAGCAGTGGCGCCAACTTTCAGAGAACACTGGGTGGGCTCAAATATTTGAGGTATAAGTTAAATAATTGTCATAAGCATAATGATAACACGATAAATTATTGGGTGGACTCGGATTCCACAAGCCCATATAAGTTGACGCCACTGTTTGAAAGCAGAATTGGGAATCCTTTCGTCGCACTGAAAGAAATGTTGGAACCTAAGTTAAAGATAAATAGTAAAGATATGAAGAGCCTCTTTAAAAAATGTACACATTATCTTGAAACTAATGTTACTGAGTATAGGATTCTATCAAATAATTATTAACATAATACCTGTATTAGAATATAGTAACTAAATTTTGAATTTTATCAAGGGAGATGAAAATATATAGGTTATGTTTTATTTACAAATATGTTACAATTTTAGTTTCATTACCAATTCTTGAAATTAAACTAAATTCTGTTCGAACAGTGAAGTCGAAATTTTTTATTTACAAAAATAGAAAGGTAAATTTTAATATTTCATTACTATGACATTATTACTCTTCATGACGGTATTAATATGAATTTTAGCACTGCCGAAATAATTACAGCTTTTATTTACTAATTTTTGGAGAAATTGAAGTATTGTAAACTTGAGCTGAGCAGAAGAGAAAGAATAGGTTAGGTTTTATTTACCATTGGGATCCACTTCGATTTCGTGACCAATAAAATTTACAAATAATTTTAAATTGCATTACATTTCCTGCTTCGAACAAACCTGATCTACGAATTCAATTTGGCATTAGAAAACATTTCTTTTTCACGAATTCACATCATACTGCAATACATGGCATACAGGGAAGTATATGATAATTAAGCGTCCTAAATACCACTGTTATACTGGGTGTTCAGTTCAAAATGTGTCATGGCTCGCTGTATGCCGTCATGTGGCTAGCCGATGAACCTAGAGAATTCAATCTTCCTACACTTCCGCAGAGGTGTATAACCTAAGAGGCAGAGAAGTTGCCTAGCAAGTACGGCGTTCATTCTGAAGAGTACGTAACGATACGTAGGGTAACGCCGGTAGTGGCAGGAATGTGAACTGTTTGGAAATACGTACTGTCGGGATATGGGGAGAGGGTTAAGACGATTACTTACGTATTTGTTGACATTAACTTCGACGGTCAACATGGACACGGAGCATTTGATTTGTGTTGTGGAATGTTACCGTACGCAACCGATGATAAGAAATACTTACCCTGCGTACGACTTGCCGGCGCAAAACACAGTTCGAAAGAGGTTATGGTAGCACACAGACCGTACAGACCGCCATCTGTTGCTGCGAAGTTGAAGTTATACCGTACACGTTCTCAAGTTCAGATTGAAGAACGCCTTAAATAATAGGCAACTTATCTAACATATAAGCTGAAACTCGCTTCAAATCGGTGACCCAACAACAGTGACGTCATGACACACTTTGAAATGAACACCCAATATTACATACTAGTAGTACGTACCTGTTCCAAAATACTACTGTTCCATCAGATACTAGTCAACCGTGCGGTTCCAAGATACCACTGTGCACCGTGTAGTTATACACAAGTTAGGCCTACACGGTATTGTTATTTGGAACTGTTATTTGGAACTGTTATTTGGAACTTAGTATTTTCAAGGAACTGGAACAGTTGGAACCGTTACGAGAAAATAACTTTTCCCATCTCTATTACAAACTTCAAAATTAAAATAATACCGTTTCTTAACTTACTTTCCCATTGTTGAGAGGACTGTTAATTTTCAAATAAGTCTGAATTTAAAGGAATTACTGAAAATGTTTAAAACTCTATTGTAGAGACGCATTTTTAGAAGTTCATAGGATTTTATTTCATTTCATTATTAAGCTTAATATAATATTGACTGTATATGAAATATGGAAATTAATTAAAATATGTACTAAACTCTGAAATATGGAAAATGAAAGTGGCGTTTTTCAACTCTACACATTGTGAAACAAAGATAATGCAGAATATATTTGATATTAGCTTTATTAGTAAATATGTATTTACATAGAAAGCTTTTTCCTGGTAATAATTAATCTTTGCTGTACGCGAGGCTTTTGAAATGTCAAAATACTGATTTTGTTGGAGATATCAATAAATATAAATTTGTAGATAATTTTCATTTTTACTCTTATGAGTGGTTGTGTAGACAGGGCTTAGTGCACTCCTTTACCCTGGGGCCTAAATGCCATTAAGACGACCCTACGTGCATGTTGCCACTTCTGGACGTGTATACACACACCAATGCATCATTTCCAGACTGCCATCACTCAACTTGACATTGCTCACTAAATGATACGTCACCTGATGATATCGTGTACACGAGGCTTATTAGGCATAATTTTCAGCCACAAACTAACATAGACGCAAACATCAAATACGAGTATGTCACTGTAATAATTATAGTCCAACTATATTCGCTACTAAAATTACATTTTTTGTTTGTTTGCAGCAAAAATGAAATGTCTATAAATTGATTATACGAATATATCTGTTATGGTTGTGGATCAGCGAAACTGGGAGTGAGACAAGTGGCCAACAGACTTAGAGCTCACATATTCAGTTTTCTCAGCCCCGAACTCCGTTGCAAGGACGCATTTTCGTGTACCTTTAAATGTTTCTCCTTCCAATTCTCCGTCTCAATAATTAATTCAGTCATTAACTCTCGCAACTTAGCAACCCTAAGAATATTTGTGGTTGATAATTAAGATATTTTATAGTTTAATGCATTTTTATTTACAGTATAAGCAAAATGAAAGTTTTTATTGCACCTAGAATTATTTAATACACTAATGTTTGTGGAAATTGCAACACCAAGAAGGATATAATATGTGATTGAAATGAATTTTTTAGCAGGTTATTTTACGACGCATTATCAACAGCTTAGGTTATTTAGCGTCTGAATGAGATGGTGATAATGCCGGTGAAATGAGTCCGGAGTCCAACACCGAAAGTTACCCAGCATTTGCTCATATTGGGTTGAGGGAAAACCCCGGAAAAAACCTCAACCAGGTAACTTGTCCCGACCGGGAACCGAACCCGGGCCACCTGGTTTCGCGACTAGACGTGCTAACCAGAGTGCTGCACTGGAGTTAAATCGCTCGTTTGAACTCGGTCGAGTGTCGCACCCTCGAGTGAGACGCGATCGGTGGTGATGCGCTCGTAATAAATAGAAGTGCAGTACAAGATCATCTCACCGACATGTCTTATCTTGTATGGAAGGCGACAGATAAGATACACATATGTTTTGCTCACACGGTAAAAATAAGGCTTTATTTTTTGCGTTTATGATAAACTTTTAATGGAACGTACCAAAACAGGAACATGAAGTTATAAATAAAATAGTATGAAAAACTTCGATATACAGTTATTATTGCTAATGAATAATTATTCAATATTTGATTTACCACATACATTATATAATATGATAGGTCCATACATAGTGTTCCACCTATATACTGCGACAATGTAGAAACGTTTTACAAAATATTATTGATATAGCAGTAGATTAATAACAATATTAGTACTGAGATAACGTCAAAGAAAATATAATAAAACGAATAATCATGCTGCACAACTTTACAGACGCAAAGATTGATACACTAATTATTAGAGAATGATTATTATTAATAATAATATTATTATTATTATTACTACTACTACTAGAAACTTGATACAGTTCTTGTATTATCGTGATTGTGTTCTCCGTTTATAATAATTACATTTACATCCAATAACATCTATCAGCTGTGGCAAAAACAAAATCACTTCTGTGTGGGGAAAAAAAAAAAAAAAAAAAAAAAAAAAACATTTACCTACAACATTTACATTACATTTTAAAGCAAGTTTTGTAGTTGTACTATGGAGAGGTTAGATATACACTGCTAAGTTTTGAAATGATAAACATCTATGATGTTACTACACAGTTCATCACTGTAACAAGAACGAATGTCTAACGCTCGGCTTATACCGTTCGAGGATTTATCGCTCGTGACAATTTTACCCATCATGCATGTGCGCTATACTTGGCTCGGAAACATGTATGTGTATGTATGTATGTATTTATTCACACTGCAATGGGTATATACCCGGTGGCAGTGGTAACTAATTACACTCAATAATGACAATAATAAACTTAAAATTAAAAATACAATTAATGATAATACTAATAATTAATACTAATAATAATAATAATAATAATAATAATAATAATAATAATAATAATAATAATAATAATAATAATGACAACAACAGGGAATATACTAAATCAAATGAAACGATCACTTAAAATAACATTTGAAATATTCTAATTTGTATCTTAAAACTAAGATCGAACTAAAACCCACGAGTATATGTTCATATCTGCACAAGTACCTTTCAACATTACACTCATTTCGCTGTCAACTCACTCACTGCACTGGAACTACGACACATTTCACTGATTCTATCCTGATTTCACTAACACTTCAAAAACATTTCACTGTTCAAATACTTTGCACTGCCACTATAACCTATACAGCTTCACTGACAGGAATACGTTTCACTTACACAGCACACTTCACTGACACGACATACTTCTTCACTGATACAACACACTTCACTGACACAACATAATTTTCACTGATACAACACTTCAATAACAACATATCATTTACACCCTTTAAGTACTGTGTATAATTACCGTCTATTAGTAAGGTCCTTAAGCCTATTTTTAAATACATTTTTGGTTGTTGGTAAAGCCTTTAGTAAGTCTGCAGGTAAAGCATTCCAGTCCCTGATAGTACGATTGAGAAAAGAAAACTTTCTAGTGTCCGTCCTCTGCCTTCTTTCCCTCAATTTATATGAGTGGTCGTTCCTTGAAGACATGACGGCCTCTGTTCTTGGAATTGGTAATCCCTCATAAACTCAACCCCTAGCCGCGTGGCAGAAATACAATAGATCCCAGCATTGCCAAATATAGCAGTCATTGCCTCTACCTGTTGGGTTTCACCCATTCTCAGTGACTTTGTCGACGTGTTGTTTTATACCGTTGTGCGCTTCAATATGTCTAATTTATTCCGGCCATGATTAATGAGTGTTGGAGCAGATGATCCGCAGCCAGGCCTCCTGATTCACCTGAAGATCCAGGACCATCACGACAAGAACAACAAATAACACCGTCGAAGAAAACAGAATATCTTATTTGCAGAGGAGCATACTAGAGTAGCTAAGAAAACAAAGTGTTAAAATTGTGTCTAACGTTAGAAATTCTATCCATAAAGTAATCGAAAGTTCAGGCAGTTTAATAAGTATAAATCTTAATCACTTAACATCGGACGCAACCGGCGGAGTTGGATATATGGGCATAGAAATTAAGAATTACGGTTCACCGACTAAAGAGAAAATAAATAAATTAAAAGAGAATTCGGTTAGATAGACGATTTTATACGTGATTTACTTCGCCGAAAAGTATGTGAACAGCACGCGAAAGAGATATCGCCAACAGCAACACCGTCCTTAGCAACCTAAATAATGATAGTATTCACAGCAGTGCTTAAAAGTTTTCTAACTTACAGCAGTGAATTAAATGTTTTTAAATCACTCTCTACATGACAACCAACATATTAGCAATAGTAAAATGAATATATATGAACTTCTTCGCCAACAACACATTACAAAGAAAAGCCCTACAATTTAAAATTAAATTTACATACCAGTAATGAATAAAATATTGTATAGCACACTAGAGTAAACAGATTTTATGCGTTCGTGGAAATTATCACCCAAGGCGAAGCTGATAAAATCCAACTTTACTCTTTTGTACTATAAATTCTATAACTATTCAATGATCACAGTTTCAGAAAATTTTATCAGCGCAACATTCTTAATTAAGTATAAAATTCTGGAACTTCAATAACATGAGAATTTAACACTTATTATAGAAGTCTGCATTTTTTTGTTTATTTGGGTAAAACATGTTAGTGAAAATATAAATAGAAAGTGTTTTTAAAATAAGTTTGTTCATTTTTATACCAATTTTGTTTTAGTAATTATAAATTAAGGTATATTTACAAAGATAATATACTGTAGTCTTTCTGAAAATCGCTGTTTCACGGAACACAGTTTGAAAATCGTTCGCAAATCACAATGACTTCAAGAATTGGCAACTCGGCTAAGGGTTTATCCCTTGCGCGTGCCTGCAGTTAACTGGTGAAGGGGATGAGGGAAGGTCGTCATGTTTTCGTGCGAAGTATACCTATCGGATTATGCTATGAACTACTTGGCGCTCGAGCGAAAACGTCCGATGCAGACCTCTGGTGCTAATCGTTACTCCACACCTGTGGACAAAATGAAATTGATATCACAGATTATGTACATGACAATACAAATTTGCGGTGTCACTTTATGTTGATATGTGTGTCATTAAATTATTTAACCAAAATTGCTGATATTCAAGTATAATCAATCAATCAATCAATATTCCCATCATTCCTAGGTGGAACATACGGCTCTCAGGAAGCTTCTCCATCTGACTCTATTCCTGGCCAACACCTTAATCTCACTCCATGTCTTCCCCATCGTTTTTGCTTCTGTGAGAACAGTTCGTTTCCATGTTATCTTGGGTCTGCCAATTCCCTGCTGCCCTGCGGATTCCAGTCCAGTGGATATTGAAGTATAAAATACACATTAAGAACTTAACATGGACTATTACTGCCTTGTAGTAACTGAAATTCAGTTCTGTTTATCTTTTAACTCATACAAAGTCTAAAAGTGCAATTAAATAAACTTGGTTGTGAATAAAGTAGTGAAATAAACAAATAAATGAATAAAGATAAATAAGTATAAAAATCAATAAATATAAGAAATACATAAATACATCAATAAATAAATGAGTGGATGAATGAATAAGTGAATTAATAAATGGATATGTAAACGAATGATTAGGTGAGTGAATAAATGAAGGAAAAGGTGAATGATTAAATGAATGAATAGGTCAACGAATAAATTAATGAATGACTAAGTGAATGAATAAGTGAGTGAATAAATTACTAATGAAAGAAACAAATGAATGAATGAATAAAAAATAAGCAAGTGTGTAAATAAATAAAAAATAAATAGTTTATTTATTTATTTATTTATTTATTTAAACTCCATTTCGAGGAGTTGAATAATATTTACTTCGTCAGAAATACTCAGTCTTGAAAGTGTTTGTGACATGATGCCATACCGGTATGCGAGGACTTGGATTCTCGTCACAACAGACCACGTTGTACTGTTTTTCTGTATCCTTTGGACTCAAACGCATTCTACTAAATCGGCGGAGCAATGTATATAACAATGAATACTAAATACAGTACCTGTTGTTATAGCAAATGCTATTAGTCCTACTAGTATTTAATGCTATTAGTATCTACTTACTTTTTATTCAGTTCGCTCGTTCTCGTTGTCCATCAAACGTTGAAATTGAACAAGCCGAAATTTGATCACACCAGCATCAGAAGAGGACGCTTACATAACACTGAAACGTCTCGCGAGCTCTTGGAAATCCTTCAGTTGCTCTGTAAAGGTTTTACGGAGATTAATATAAATTCATTAGAATCGCATCCATCGCCTTGATCGCGGCTAGACAGCACGGGATAGCTGACTTCATCCATTTAGACAAGAGGATGGTGGTGGGGGAAGGGTGAGACGAGATTAGCCACGTCTTGTGAAGCACTACCTGCCTTCATGTGGCCTGCCAGGGCTACTCAAGCACGGCGAAGGCTTGTTAAATGAACCAGATACGGCACAAACACGCTGACGTCACAGAAATGTCTGTCATGTGAAGTGGCGGAGCGCGCTGAAGAGCAGATCGAATGACGAGGTCTTCCGTACTCGGTACGCTGTATGTAAGTGAACTTGTTAAAGCCAAGACACGTATCCGTTACGACTCGAGCGCTAGAACGGGAAGAGAAATTTAATTTCTGTTATTTGTGCCATATATCATCATTATCATTCAGTGCTCTGTCCAAGGGCAAGTCTTTCGCTGCAAACCCAGCTTTCTCCAATCTCCTATTTTCTGCCTTTCTCTTTGTCTCCTCATCAGATGTATTTTAATTATTTATTTATTTATTTATTTATTTATTTATTTATTTATTTATTTATTTATTTATTTATTTATTTCATCAATTTTTGTTCACGTCATGACGGATTAGATGTGTTCCAGTTCTTAATCCGCCATCACTCTCTGTACAAATATTATAAAACTAATAGGCTACATATTGGACCTATAAGTATCCTCTATTCACAATAATAATAATAATAATAATAATAATAATAATAATAATACTAATAATAATTATAATATAATAATAATAATAATAATAATAATACACAACTAATATTATTTGTATTTGAATATACAGTTTCTTGAACCCTATTTTACCCGAAAGTACATTAGGGTTATAGTTATAGCCTGAGTTTATATTATTATAATGAGAATTCATTTGACGTGGGTAACCCAGTCTTGCTACTTAAAATTAACACATATCTACTAAAATAATTTGAATTATTTACAGGTTCTTAAATTAATTACATATAAAATTACATTGAAATGGGTAACCCAGTCTTGCTACTTAAAATTAACACATATCTACTACAATAATTTGAATTATTTACAGGTTCTTAAATTAATTACATATAAAATTACATTGAAATGGGTAACCCAGTCTTGCTACTTAAAATTAACACATATCTACTACAATAATTTGAATTATTTACAGGTTCTTAAATTAATTACATATAAAATTACATTGAAATGGGTAACCCAGTCTTGCTACTTAAAATTAACACATATCTACTACAATAATCTGAATTATTTAGAGGTTCTTAAATTAATTACATATAAAATTACATTGAAATGGGTAACCCAGTCTTGCTACTTAAAATTAACACATATCTACTACAATAATTTGAATTATTTACAAGTTCTTAAATATATTACATATAGACTTACATTGACGTGGGTAACCCAGTCTTGCTATTTACAATTAACAATTATATATACTACAATAATTTGAATTATTTACAAGTTCTTAAATATATTACGTATAAAATTACAAAACTCTTTATAGCAGCAAGTTTTAATAAGTATAGCTCTTGTATTTAAAACTCCTACCTTCGCTTTTTCATTTTATCTCAATCTCTTAAGAATTATTCTGTTAACTTCATTGACTACTCTTCGTAGTTTCTTATCGTGTGACTACTCAACATTTATAATTCCATCTCCGTTAGAGCTTTGACTTTCTCTTCCCATCTAATTTTAACTATAAAAAGAAATTTTCCTAATTTATGCAGATTATTGGAGTTAAGGTGACTATTCATTTTTTTTTCATCAGATGTATGTATGTATGTATGTATGTATGTACATATGCCTGTTATTATTCGATTGAGAAACTTTTATCATTCAGTCTGCTGTCGAAAAATCTGAAAGTTAGAATTTATAAAACAGTCATAATACCGGTTGTTGTGTATGGTTGTGAAACTTGGACTCTCACTTTGAGAGAGGAAGAGAGATTAAGGATGCTTGAGAATAAGGTTCTTAGGAAAATATTTGGGGCTAAGAGGGATGAAGTTACAGGAGAATGGAGAAAGTTACACAACGCAGAGCTGCACGCATTGTATTCTTCACCTGACATAATTAGGAACATTAAATCCAGGCGTTTGAGATGGGCAGGGCATGTAGTACGTATGGGCACATAGAGTGTTAGTTGGGAGGCCGGCGGGAAAAAGACCTTTGGGGAGGCCGAGACGTAGATGGGAAGATAATATTAATATAAATTTGAGGGAGATGGGATATGATGGTAGAGACTGGATTAATCTTGCTCAGGATAGGGATCAATGGCGGGCTTATGTGAGGACGGCAATGAACCTCTGGGTTCCTTAAAAGCCAGTAAGTAAATAATAATAATAATAATAATAATAATAATAATAATAATAATAATAATAATAATAATAATAATAATGATAATAGGGAGCATCCTACATTAAATGAAGCACGAATACTTAAAATTATATTTAAAGTAAATCTAATTTGTATCATAACCCTAAGTTCGAACTAAAACCCACGAGTATGATATGTTCATACTTGCACAAATACCTTTCAGCACTACACTCATTTCGCTGACAACTCACTCACTGCACTGGAACTACGACACATTTCACTGATTCTATCCTGATTTCACTAACACTTCAAAAACATTTCACTGTTCAAATACTTTGCACTGCCACTATAAACTATAAAGCTTCACTGACAGAAACACACTTTACTTACACAACACACTTCACTGACACAACACACTTCTTCACTGATACAACACTTCAAATAACAAAATTTCAATTACACCCTTTAAATAGTGTGTATAATATACTATCGTCTATTAGTAAAGTCCTTATGCCTATTTTTAAATAAATTTTTGGTTATTGGTAAAGCCTTTATTAAGCCTACAGGTAAAGTATCTCCAGTCCCTGATAGTACAATTGAGAAAAGAAAAGAAAAGAAAGTATTATTATTATTATTATTATTATTATTATTATTATTATTATTATTATTATTATTATTATTATTATTATTATTATTATTATTATTACGGAAAATATAAGAAAATTATTGGAAGAATATAAAAGTGCAGAATAAACCGTAAAACAAACAAGTCAACATATTTAATTATTGGAAATGTAGAACAAGATTTAATAATAGAAGAATAGACCATTAAAACTTGCAATGAAGTTGAATTTCTAGGAGTTGAACTAAATCATAAAGGAGACTATGAGGAAGAAATAAAACGTAGAAATAATGAAGGAAAATATGCTGTGTGAACTTCGAATGAAATATTACGAGACAAAAGAGTAAGTAAAAGGACAAAAATACAGATCTACAATAGCATTGTAAAAAGCATTGTAAATTATAGTGCAGATATTTGGCCACTCAACAAAATAACTGAATCAAAATGATTGGTAACTGATATGATGATTGGTAACTGATATGAAGCTAAATAACTTTCAATTATAACCGAAACACACTCCAATGAAATTCTGAACACACAACTCAATTTCAGAACACACACACTCTTTGACTCCACATTACAACACCACACAAACACACCCTTACAAGAAAAAAAACAAGAGGCGTCAAGACCAACGACTAGTTCTGAGGATGACCCATAATAGGTCGAAAAATGTAAACCAGGTACGATAGAATTTATCACAAGAAAGTCATATAATACATATTCCGAAGTGATACAGTGTTAAATGTTGTGTAATCAAGATGTATTATTATTATTATTATTATTATTATTATTATTATTACCCATTTAGTACAATTTTATTAGCACAGATTTTATAATTATGTAGTTTATTTTATCTCGATGAAAGAATCCATTAGAAGCAAAATAGTAATATGCGTTACAAGAGCGGTATGTTGAAGTTTTCATGTTCGAAGAAAAGTTTTTGAAAAAGCGAAACGTAGTTGACCTTTTTTAATTTCAGAGAATTGAAGGATAACAACCGCTCGTGTATCGTACATTATTTTGTGCGAAGATAGTTTATTACATACCTGAAAGAGGAATTTCTAATTAGTTGCAATGAAATCTCCATCTTTGTTTCTGTTCAATGAAGGCAATTTTGGAAAACACAAATATCTATCTTCAACATTGTTGCTTTAAAATGTTTTCTCTGTTTACTATACTCCAGCAGGCCGTGATATACGTCTGTCTTTTTTTTCCCCCAGTCTATAAATGCGAACTTAAAACAAACGGCTTCCTTAATGTTACATGCATCACGAAATGCAGTAACTTTAGTGGATTTGTACAGTTTATTATTTAAAAGCAATAATTAACAGTGCAATTTAGGTGAAATTGCAGTGGTAAGTTTCCAATTTATAATTATTACTATATTGAACGTCTCTAAAATTTATGTGTTAAAAGCCTAAAGGAGTAAAATCAATATGTCACTTAAGCGGTAAGAAGAGGAAAATTGTTGTGTGTGTTCGGTTGGGAATAATGAATGTGGAATTTTAGACTTACCGCGGGTTGGTTTTGTCCGGAAACCAAGCAAATACACACGATCTCGCACAATAGTAATATACGTTACAAGAGCGGTATGTTGACGTTTTCATGTTCGAGGAAAAGATTGAAAAAGCGAAACTTAGTTGAGCTTTTTTAATTTCCGAGAACATGAAAACAAACATACCGCTCGTGTATCGTACATTATTTTGTGCGAAGATCGTTTATTACATACCTGAAAGACGAATTTCTAATTAGTTGCAATGAAATCTCCATGTTGGTTTCTGTTTAATGACGCCAACTTCGGAACACCAAAATATCTTTCTTCTACATTGTTGCTGTAAAATATTTTCTGTGTTTACTATACTCCAGCAGGCCGTGATATACGTCTGTCTTTTTTTTCCCCCAGTCTATAAATGCGAACTTAAAACAAACGGTAAGGTTATGTAATGATTTATTTTTCATTTTAATATTTTAACATTATTATTTATATAACATATCGGCATCTGGAATCTCGTTGATTTTTTCACGGCTTCCTTAATGTTACTTGTATCAGGAATGTAATAAGTTTCGTGGAGTAGTAGACTTTACTTAATTTTTGCAAATATTTAAAAACAATAATTAACATTGCAATTTAGGTGAAATTGCAGTGGTAAGTTTCCAATTTATAATTACTACTATGTTAAACGTCTCAAAAAGTAATATGTTAAAAGCCTAAAACAGTAAAATGAATGTCGCGCTTAAGCGGTAAGAAGAGGGAAATTTTTATGTGTGTTACGTTGGGAATACTGAATGTGGTATTTCACACTTACCGCGTATTGGTTCTGTGCGTAAAACAAGCAGATATGCACGATCTCGCACAAAAGTACAAGCAGTTGGCAATGGAGACCGTGTTGATGCAATGTATAAACTCCCCCTGGAACTTAATATTTTTGTTTCTCTCCCTGAAGAAAAAACAGTGTTATGAAGTTGCAGATAGCTATGACGTATTTTCAGCTAGTTGCGAAAGCAACATCCTCATCTCCCACTGTTCCAAACTGTCCCTTTTGCTTCTTCTCATCCCTTAGTGAAGAAAGAAAAGAGAGCTTTTTCAGTGGTTGCCCCAGTTACGTAGGAAAACCAGTAGCCGGAATCAAAGTGCGTGCTGAGCCTCTGAATGACAATCGAGCAAAGATCGTGACAAGAAAGAGAGTGTGAGAGGAATATATTGGTCCATTATTGGAAAAGATAGGATTCATCATATCTCAAATATATTGAATGAGAGTCCTCCGCTCTTATCCGCTGAGTGGGGAGTAAATCGCCCATTAAAAATCGTTCTGAGAATTTCATTGGATTCCCGATATTTTATATTAATTTTGTATGTATGTATTTATTTACAAAATTGGAAATTTATCTTTTGAAGAGGTGGAGAAATTCAAATATCTTGGAGCAACAGTAACAAATATAAATGATACTCGGGAGGAAATGAAACACAGAATAAATATGGGAAATGCCTGTTATTATTCGGTTGAGAAACTTTTATCATCCAGTCTGCTGTCAAAAAATCTGAAAGTTAGAATTTATAAAACAGTTATATTACCGGTTGTTCTGTATGGTTGTGAAACTTGGACTCCCACTTTGAGAGAGGAACATAGGTTAAGGGTGTTTGAGAATAAGGTTCTTAGGAAAATATTTGGGGCTAAGAGGGATGAAGTTACAGGAGAATGGAAAAAGTTACAAAACACAGACCTGCACGCATTGTAGACCTATTCTTCACCTGACATAATTAGGAACATTAAATCCAGAGGTTTGAGATGGGCAGGGCATGTAGCACGTATGGGCGAATCCAGAAATGCATATAGGGTGTTAGTTTGGAGGCCGGAGGGAAAAAGACCTTTAGGGAGGCCGAGACGTAGATGGGAAGATAATATTAGAATGGACTTGAGGGAGGTGGGATATGATGATAGAGACTGGATTAATCTTGCTCAGGATAGGCACCAATGACGGGCTTATGTGAGGGCGGCAATGAACCTCCGGGTTCCTTAAAAGCAAGTAAGTAAGTATTTACACTGCAAGTAGGCAAGCACCCGGTGGCAGTGGTATACACAATATAAACAATACACAATATAATTACAATTATTATATAATACACAATACAATTTAATACAATAATTACAATTAATAATAATACATAACATAACATAATTAATAAGTGAACCTAATTTTACAATACAACCTACTTATGTATAGGCCCTTAGGTTTTTATAAAAAAAATATTACCATCTTCACCACTACCACCATAAAAAAAATCAAGATGGTGACACTATTTTATCATACGTGTTTCAGTTGTTTACCACGCTCCGAGTGACATTAAGGAATTTTATAAATTTTTGAATTGTTATTTAAAATATACACATACATAAGATATTCAGCTGAAATAGATATACAATTATATAGTACAACAATGCTGGGCAACGGGAGCGAATCCAAACTCTAAACGGGGACGCTTAATATTCATCTATTAAGGCATCAACGCTGCGCGGTGTTCGGCGGAGAGGAAAGGGGTTGAAGAGAAGTCATATGGTTCCCCGTGAGAGAGTAGAATTCGCTCTTGGTGCCCGGCCCTGATATACAGTGAAACTTTCCATTTACGGATTTTGAAAGACATAACATTGGTCTGAAAAGCAAACATTCTGATGGGGGCAGATAAAAAAAGTTAAATTTTTTTCTATCGCCATATTAATAATGTCAAAAGAAGTGCTTGTACAAATTTTGGCCACTCGACTGCAATTATGAGGGCCGTAAAAAAAAGGCCGCCAGGGGTCGTTAACAGAAAGGAAACACAATTTTATTGGAACAGACACAGCAATTGTTGAGCTATTTTTCAATATATTCCCCACTGGAATTGAGACATTCGTCAGATGCAGACGGCTGTCAAAACGCTGGTTCCGATCCCAGGTGGGGGATATGTTGACAAATAGCGCAACAATTGCTGTATCTCTTCAATAAATCTTTCCATGCAATTGTGCTTTTCTTCTGTAAACGGCCCCAGGGAAAATCACTTTCTGGACGGCCTCGTAATTGCGGTCGAGTGGTCAAAATCTGTATAAGCACTTATTTTGACATTCTTAACATGGTGGAAGAAAAAAAAATTAACTTTTTTATCTGCTTCCATCAGAATGTTTGCTTGTGAGTATGTAAGATGTCCATTATTGAAAGGGAGGTTCAGGATCAAGTAGTTTGGATTGACTTACATTGATTTAACCTGACACACGATACCTATATCCAAACTATAACGATTGGGGAGAAATTAAGTGCTGAAATACGGGAACGTCTTGCGGTTCCGTGACATGTTACTCCAGATCTTTTGCACATGGCAGCATCTCAGCACCGCAACAAAGCACAACACAAAGTATATTGAATACAAGTTCACTTGATATTTAATTTGTGTATTCGTATAGTGAATATGCAGGCATCCTTTTCATTTATGGATTTTGTGATGCCAATGCATTGGCTGCTGTTGAAGATTACAGACGATGTTTTCCCTATCGAAGTGTTCCATCTAGCTGTGTATTTTCCCGTGTTTACCGGATGTTATTTGAAACTAGCAAGCTACTAAGTGGTTCATTGAAGTCGGAAAGAGAACCGGAACCGATACCTGATATGAATTCACATTTCATGGAATCGCAATCTTAGTGATTTGTCTTGTGTAATTATTTTATTTTCTTAATGAAATAAACTAATTGGAGCGTCATAAATTAAAAAAAAACATTGTGACTAAAAGACACATTGAACATCTGGAATTGTTTAGTGATTTGATTTCGAATCAGTCCACTGTTTATTATGACTTGTGTCTAATGCTGATATGTGCGAATATTCCGTTCCATAAACTTGAAAAATCTACATTTTAAATATTAATTGAAAAATATAAGTTTAGAAAATTGCCGACTCCAACAACAACCCAACAACCATATGTACACATAATTTACCACAGTGTCATCCAATAACTTTTAATTCTGTACAGTCAGCTGTTGGTAATAATATTTACTTACTGGCTTTTAAGGAACCTGGAAGTTCATTGCCGCCCTCACACAAGCCCGCCATCGGTCCCTATCCTGTGCAAGATCAATCCAGTCTCTACCATCATATCCCACCTCCCTCAAATCCATTTTAATATTATCTTCCCATCTACGTCTTGGCCTCCCCGAAGGTCTTTTTCCCTCCGGCCTCTCAACTAACACTCTATATGCATTTCTGGATTCGCCCATAAGTGCTACATGCCCTGCTCATCTCAAACGTCTCGATTTTATGTTCCTAATTATGTCAGATGAAGAATACAATGCGTGCAGTTCTGTGTTGTGTAACTTTCTCCAGTCTCCTGTAACTTCATCCATCTTAGCTCCAAATATTTTCCTAAGAATCTTATTCTCAAACACCCGTAGTCTCTGTTCCTCTCTCAAAGTGAGAGTCCAAGTTTCACAACCATAAATAACAACCGGTAATATAACTGTTTTATAAATTCTAACTTTCAGAATTTTTGAGAACAGACTGGATGATAAAAGCTCCTTAACCGAATAATAACAGGCATTTCCCATATTTATTCTGTGTTTAATTTCCTCCCGAGCATAATTTAGATTTGTTACTGTTGTTCCCAGGTATTTGAATTTTTCCACCTCTTCAAAGGATAAATTTCCAATTTTTATATTTCCATTTAGTACAATATTCTCGTCACGAGACATAATCGTATACTTTTTCTTTTCGGGATTTACTTCCAAACCTAATTCTTTACTTGCTTCAAGTAAAATTTCCGTATTTTCCCCAATCGTTTTTGGATTTTCTCCTAACATATTCAAGTCATCCACATAGACAGTCAACTGATGTAACCCGTTCAATTGTTGGTAATAATAAAAGTCTTCTTCTTCTTCTACGTCACGGTTTAGGCCTTTCATTAGCCTGTTCCGGCTCCAAATTGTTGCTGCCTCCATCTTTTCTTAGGTCTTCCTAAGTTCCTTTTTCCTCGTGGTGAGTAATTGTATGCTGCTTTTGGTATTCTATTGTTCGTCATCCTTGTTAGGTGGTTTTCCCAATTTGTTCTATATTTCACTATTGTTGTATTTAGTTCCTCTACTTTTAGTTGATGTCTTATTTCTGTATTGTGTTTTTTGTCTGTTCTTTGATATCCTGCTATTGGCCTGAGGAATTTCATTTCAGCAGCTTGTATTCTAGCTATATGTTGTGCCGTCATTGTCCATGTTTCGGATCCATAAGTAATTGTAGGAACTGCCATCGTCTTATATAATTTCATTAGAGAGTCTTTTCTGGCTTTATTTTTCAAGGTTCTTTTTAGTGTCCCTGTTATATAGTTAAACTTGTTTAACTTGTTATTTATATCTGTTTCTGTTGTGTATGATATTTCGCAACCTAGGAAATTGAATTTTGAGACTTGTTCTATTGCTTTATTTTCTAAAATTATCTTTGTCCGAACTGGATAAGAGCCCTTGAAAGCCATTGCCTTTGTTTTTCCTGATGATATTTCCATGTTGTATTTTTTTGATATTTCGTTTAATTTATATAGCATTCTCTGCATTTCGTCCTCTGTTTTTGCAATTAAAATCTGATCATCTGCAAAGGCTAACGTTTTTATTATCATATTTCCTAAATTAATTCCTCCTGTTGTTATTTGTTTCCATGATCTTATCATGTCGTCTAGATATATATTAAAAAGAGTGGTTGATAATGGACAACCTTGTCTAACTCCTCCTGTTATTCTTATAGGTTCTCTTTGGTTTATTTTTATTTTTGTTTTTCCGTACAGATCTTTAATTACTTCTATCAAATGTAATGGGATTCCCTTTTCATTTAATATATTCCACAATTTTGGTCTAGACACTTTGTCAAAAGCCTTCTTATAATCTATGAAAAGGATATGAGTTTCTAAGTTGAATTCCCTTCTTTTCTCAATTATTTGCTTTAATGTAAAAACGTTATCTATGCAGCTTCTCCCTTTCCTAAAACCTGTCTGCTCTTCTGATATTATTATGTCGACTATATTTGATAGTCTTTGGCTTATTATTTTTGCGTATACTTTATATGTTGTACATAGTAAGCTTATTCCCCTATAATTTTCTGGGTTTGTTTTATCTCCTTTTTTAAATATCGATATTATCTTCCCTATTTTCCATTCTTCTGGCGTAGTCTTTTGTTTCCAACATTTGTTATAAAAATTTAATAGCCTTTCTTGAAAATTTCTCGGGGCATATTTTAATAATTCTATATTTATATTGTCTATTCCACATGCTTTATTATTCCTACTTTTCTTTAGTGCTTCTAACATCTCTTGCATTTCTAAGTCATCTACTTCTATGTACTGTTTGTTTTTTCCTATAGTTTCTTCTTCATTTTCTTTATCAGTCCACAATTTCTTATAATAATTTTCTAATTCTATATCTTGTATAATTATCAGATTTGCTTTATCTTTTTCTTGGGAATTAAGGCTTCTTATAAATTTATATACTTTGTCCTGTCTTCCATGTAAATTGTGTTCCATTTCTGCTATGTAGTTTTCCCAATGTTCTCTATTTAGTTTCCTAGTATATCTTTTTACTAATGCTCTTGCTCTATTATATTCTATTTTATTCTGATCATTCTTGTTATTAAGATATTTCAGATAAGCCTCTTTTTTATCACTCACTAATTTCTGAATTTCGGGATCCCATTTGTTTAAGCCTTTTTTCCTCCCTCCTACTTTCTTTGTCCCTAAAACTTCTTTTGCTGTTTTATGTAAGAGTCCTCTAATACATTGCCATTCTTCTTCAATTTCCTCTTTTGGCTCTTCTGCGTTTGTATAATCTCTTAACCTTCTTTTATATAGGTCTTGTATCGATTCTTCTTCTAGTAACTTTATTTTATAGATTTCTTGTTTTTCCTCTTCTTTCTTTTTTGATTCTTTATTCCAATTTCTACACCATTTCTTTTGTATATTTATTTTGCTAATCAGTAGAAAATGATCGCTGTGACTGTCACTTCCTCTAAAGACTCTTGTGTCCCTAACCAGGTTGTTCATTTTTTGGTTAACCATAATGTAATCTATTATTGAGCATGATCCTCTCTCACTTCTCGTATATTTATGAATTTCTTTATGTTTGAAGTAGTTATTAGTTATTCTCAGTTGATTAAAGCATGCGAAATTTAGTAGCGTTTTTCCATTATTATTTAATGTTTCTTCTCCATTATTTCCTGTTACATTTGTGATTGGTGTTTTCCCAATACGAGCATTTACATCACCTGCTATGATTAGATAATCATTTTTATTTGTTTGATCTATTACTTTTTGTAGTTGCTGATAGAATTCTATTGTATCTTGCTTTCTGCCCTCTTCTGGTGCATAGATTCCTATTAGTGTAAGATTTCCTTTTGGTATTTTGCATCTTATTTTCATTATTCTCTGGTTTACCCATTCATATGTTGTTATTGTGTTTCTTAATTTTGTGCTTACTAATATTGCTACTCCTGCTTGAGCTCTTTCAGTTATTTCAACCCCTCTATAAAACATTGTATAGTTATTTAGGTCTTGGCTTCCTTTTTGTTTCTTTTTCGTTTCTGTTATCACTGCTATGTCTATTTCTCTTTCTTTTAGTTCTCTTTCCAGTTCGGTTTCTTTGTGGTGTATTCCTCTAACGTTCCAGGTTGCTACTTTAATTTGATCTTGAATTCCAAAACGTTTGTCCTTATGGTTTGCTTTTGTCGTCATCCGTAGGTCAGTCCGGCTATCACTTTGGAGCTTGTAAGTATTTTTAAATGTCCCCTGAGTACGATACTAACGTTCTGCAGGGTTAGTCCTTTGGAGGGGCTGCCTCCTCAAAGCCTATGGACCTGCTTCCTTGTGTATTAACCCCGCAGGGAGGGTTGCCTCTTGCGCCTTCTGCCGTTGAGGTCTTCACTCTTGTTTCCCTGAGCTGGGTCTCTTATTTCATCCCCAGAGATTGGGTTGCCACTTCCGCCATTTTCGCCGTTTCGATGTTCCCATCTCCACGCCATATCTGCCGTTGTGGTCTTCCGTGTTTGCAGCTTTCCAGATTGGTCCGTTGCTCCCACGTTGTGGATTATTCTTAGTTCCCTCACCTCTTATCTAACCGCAAGCCTAAGCTTCCCGGTTTTGATCGTCTGGTTCATTGGTAATAATAAAAGTATTAAACTAAAACTGAAGAGTGTTTTTCAAAGATTCTGCATATTCAAAACTCTCTGAAGTGCAATGTAAACTAAACAATGAAGAGGCACAAGATTATAATAAATAAAAACTATTGCACATTCGCACCAATAATATCGTGTGATGTCGAAAGAATATTTTCTTGTTTAAGTGACAATCGAACAGGTTTATAGATTTATGAATGTACACAGTAGTGCATTGCAACAAAATTAGTGACGACCTTGTTATTTAGAATGTATCACTACTTTATACAAAGAAGAGAATGTAGTAAGTCGCTTTCGTAAATTTGTTTTAGTCATCTGGTTAGACCGAGCAATGTTCTGATTCAAGCAGAGCACTGATCCGTACAAATCCCTGTTCTACCCTGAGTTGATGTAAATAACACGACTTGAATAATATGGGACGTAGTTAACTTCATAGATTCGGTAGCCAGAATTTCCATCCCTAGTGATGACGTAATAAACTAATGGAATACAAGTGTATGCCGCGCGAGTAGTAGGGGATTAAATAACCAATTAAAAAAATGAACTGAGCTTCTATACGTGATTTTGTGCAAGCAAGTCAAGGATCTATTGCGATATTCTCTGAAATCTCTTCAAATACGCCTTATGGCTAGTCTTCTTCTCTGCCTTTTATGTGACGCATTTATTATAGATTCCAGGCGTTTTCCTGGTTCTTGTTAACTACTCCGTTTCCTATGTCCTGTGTGTTGCCTACATTCCAGGCAGTCCGGAGACTTATTGATTGCCACTTTTAGGATAAAGTAGGTTATTTTACGACGCTTTATCAACAGCTTAGGTTATTTAGCGTCTGACTAAGATGAAGGTGATAATGCCGGTGAAATGAGTCCGGGGTCCAGCACCGAAAGTTACCCAGCATTTGCTCATATTGGGTTGAGGGAAAACCCCGGAAAATACCTCAACCAGGTAACTTGCCCCGACCGGGAATCGAACCCGGGCCACCTGATTTCGCGGCCAGACGTGCTAACCGTTACTCCACAGGTGTGGACTTTAGGATAAAGGTTGATAATATTGTGATATGAGTAATATTTTGATAGTTATTTTTGAGAATATATTGCATTATCACTGAGCGACAGGAAGATCGGTTTCTTGTGTTACCGTATTAAGGGAATGTTCGTGGACAAGTTGCTACACAAAATCGGTCCTTGTCGCGCTCAGTAAAATTGTAAGGAATTCTCAAAAAGAGCTATCACAATATTACTCTATTACAATATTACTCCTTACCGTATATTGTCAAAAATTATGAAGACTGATTTCTTGCTGCATGAAACTTCTTTCTGCTTTATCCTTCCTGTAATGAGGAAGGAAAATCGGAATAAATTAAAGGAATTCCTTGTGGTATGAGGCTTTTCTAACTGTCTATATATTATCGAAAAATTATCAGAACCAATTTCTTGTAGAATCACAATACTTCCCCTTTTACACTTCTTACAAACAGAAAGGAAAATTAAATGTTGATGAATATTTGCGCGTTCTCTGACGTCTTCAAAATATATATTCGTGTTCAGTTAAACTTGTTTACACTCTAAACTTGTTCCCTTCTGCTGAGGGTGGGTTAGTAAATTATATCGAAAAGATTGGGCGGAAAGTTGAGTCTCATCATTTAATCCAGATCTGCAGAACTGTAGCTCCTCAGAGCGACTGCCTTACTACCTCTTCTTACCCCACTCACCTTTTCTACCAGTGCGGTCATGGCGTTCTAGTTACGCTCGGCTGCATCAACAATTATTCTCGCGGCGGCAGGTATACAATACGCAATCAAGAATTACAAATGAACAGATAATAAAATCCTGAGGAACATACCTTTAGAAAGAAAGAGAAAATAGAATGAGGGGAAATAAATAAGTTAAAAGACATGTAAAATAAATTTAAAAATTAGGCTTATGTGTGCATATAATGTAAGATGATCTACCTATGTATATAAATCGTCCTATTACTAGTAAAGCCGATTAAGTCCACTTTTTGTGTAAAATAAGTTAAGTACAGTCCCCGACTTGTCTTTCCGTACTCTGTAATTTACTACAATGAAATGTCCGAAATGTTGCATGCAGGCAACAAACCAATTACTTTATTTGGAGAATTTATTATGATTTTTTGTGCATTAATAAAGTTTTAATTCCTGTTTTTACAAAACTTGCATTACTGGTCTTAACTGGTTTTACTAGTAATACGACGATAAGTAAATTGTACATTGATAAGTGAGTGATAACTATATGACCGGATGCCAGTGCTGTCATTCAACATTGTAACGCACTCCAGTCAAATAAAAAAATAAGTAAATAAATAAATAAATAAATAAATAAATAAATAAATAAATAAATAAATAAATAAACGAACGAAAGGACGGACGGACAGACAGACGTGTACTGCAGTTTAAAGAGAACTGTAACATGGCAAAATCTAAACCCGTGAAGAAATACTACTTCCAAAGGAAATGGGAATATGATTATTTTGTTGTTGAAGACGAAAGAATTGCTTGTTTACTGTGTCCCATCCAATTTACTTCTACTCGTCATTTCAATATTAAACCACATTTCAACAAAGCCCATATTAAGAATTATGGAATGCACAAACTTTCGGTTAAGTTCATTATTACGAACTGTTTATTGATTATTTATTTATATGCTGTAAAATTAAGAACGTCACTCGTTGTGTTCATTTTGAATTGAAATGAATAGTGACTCTCAAGGTTCATTACTTAAATGTTATAAATTTATGTTTCCGTAGGTGATGATAGGAGGACAGTTTTCGAAAATCTGAAGCAGGTTAGGTGAAAAGAAATCTCGAAGATACTACCGACAGGAAATCTAGCATAATTGTAAACCTTGAAACGAGATAACGCATTACAAATATGTACAATTAATTCATTACAATCCTTTTTGAAAATTACATGCCGCCAGTGGTGGACCTTTGCACGGGCAGAGAATGTAAACAACCCTATGCGGAAGTCGATCATCCCCAATAGAAGTGGAGTGAGGCTGACGTCATATTTCCCCTACTTACGGGTTCTGCAGGCCTGCTTTAATCCTTCGGCGAGATACGTTGCTGTAAATGACCATAGACTAATAACAAAGAGAACGAAGAAAAATAGGGAAATCATGTTTTAAAAAATGGGAACACTAGATAAAAACTACCTCAGCAGCTACTCACTAACTAAAAAATGTTTCTTCGAGTATTCACGATTTGATTCTGTGTATTTCGATTGGAAAATCGACGCTCTAGCCAGGCAGTAAAGCTGCATGCTATTTCCCTGTTGCACATTTTTCTGTGTATCACTCCAGGTTGCAACTGGGGCTGGCGGTTTTCGTCCGTATCAGCTTCCGATACAAAACCGGTTCTCAACGACCTGCAGCGCTCCTTGGCCCATTCTATGCAACAAATTATATAGCTCACTGACGTTATCAGTTCAACCCCTTAGTCGCCCGCCCTACACGAACCACTTCAAACAAGGGGGTAAAGAGAGTGAGTCAGGGTGGAGTAACTCTTTGAACCAGTTTGGTAATCTCATATATACGAATGTTTGCAGGCACCCTAGCCTACTTACAAGTCTGTTGGACCTTCATCTGAGTGCATAATACTACAAGCTTAAGTCCACCCAGTTCAACTCCTCTCTATTTCTAACGTAACCCCCGATTAACCTAATCATCTGATTAATGTTTAACATGGGAGGAATTTAAATTGTAAAGCATTTTCGTGAACTACCCCCTCTTTCTCCATTGTAGCTATTCCTTGTTCCTTACGCAGGGGGTTTGTTGTATTTCTGGGTGCACGAACACCATCCCCGTCTCTCTCTCTCGCTCTCTCTCTCATATGCACTCTCTCTCTCTCTCTCTCCTCCTACCATGTCACTTGCTACCTACTTTACTTAATCTCGGTTAATACCATGGAAAAGCGGCTTCCATCTCTCTCTCTCTCTGCTCCAGAATTCAACACGCATGATTATTCATCAGGATTTGTGTGTCTCGCCTGCTGTCATGCCATCCTGTCCAGAACAGAAGAGAAAATTATTCAGCAACCAAATTTTGTTTCTCTCGTTGTTGCCCCATTGGGTGCTACATCCCGTAGTTTTTGTTTTCTTTAAGTATTAGCTTTAAAGTACATTAGGCGATAACGGAATGAAATTTCTTAGCAGGTTATATTCAACGGAGTTGATACGCTTTATCTTTCCTTCAATAATCGTATTGTGAATCAAATTTCCGGAGTAGGTTTTCAGTTTTCAATATAATGATAGTGTTAGACTAGTGCTGTAGATCGATCAAAATACGTAATAGATTAACTATTTGAATTTAATCGAATAATCGGTAGATTAATCGAGTTTTGATCGATTGAAAAAAATGTTTTAATATACTGTAATACACATTTATTGTTAAATTTAACTTGTGTTCGGTAATAAGCATAAGTATTAATTGTTGTATATCTGTATATATTGTATCGTTATATTACAAAATAACTATTTTAATTATAGATTAACACAATATAATATTTGTTACTCAGTCAAATGACAAATCAATGTAAAATAATGACTTATATTATATGGTCACTAAGTTTTATATACATGAATTACAAATTGCAAACGTTTTCGCCCATTCAGGCATCTTCAGGCACAATTATACAATATCTCAATATCAAACTGTGTAGCCATTACATTGGTGGTAGATAAACTGTTTAAGATAATGATGTACAAAACATCTCCATAATTAAAATGTAATATTACAAGTCATAAAATTAAAATAATGTTAAAAACCACGTAGTGTTGTAATTAAACTTCATAATATTCTGTGGAACTCTTGTTCAGTAGAGTCCAATGTGAGATGAATTATGTGTCGTTTGAACGTGGCAACTGTTTTTAACATTATTTTAATTTTATGACTTGTGATTATGGAGATGTTTTGTACATCATTATCTTAAACAGTTTATCTACCACCAATGTAATGGCTACACAGTTTGATATTGAGATATTGTATAATTGTGCCTGAAAATGCCTGAATGGGCGAAAACGTTTGCAATTTGTAATTCATGTATATAAAACTTAATGACCATATAATATAAGTCATTATTTTACATTGATTTGTCATTTGACTGAGTAACAAATATTATATTGTATTTATCTATATTAATTGACAATCTGAATATTTCCATCATGCTTTCTAAGTTATTTTAATTATTTACTAACATATTTATTATGAGGCTTATAATTTATTGTGTCAATTTCTCCGAGAATTTAAGACAAACATGAATAACAAAAATTATGAAGACTCACTTAGTTAATACTACTTCACCCATGATTTTGAACATGTGAGTGCATTCACATGCTCCGAATTAAGTGCCGCTCTACGTTCAGTATCAATGTTTCCTGCATCACTAAACACGAAAAAAACACTTTTTTTTTGTCAAACACTTCTCCACGATCGTTCAGTTTAAATCCAAACGTTTCACCGAGTTTACCTCTCAAATTCTCATATGACATAATTGAGTTTACACTTTTCACAGACCACAGAAAACTGATTTTTTTTCTTTATCAAACTAAACACATAACCTTCATACACAAACGCAGTACAAAAACTGCAACTGCAAAAGTACAGCGGTCGAAACAGATGACTGGCTCCTATTGTAATCGAATTACCAGATTTTAGAGGGGGATGAATCCCAGAAAAATATGTATTTCATATGCTAGGAAGATGAGCTGACAACAAGGTGGAAGTTTTCTTGGAAAACCATAAAACTTAATAAGAGTTTCGCATTGTATTTCAACTTTCAATAGAGGTAGACTAGGTCACTTTCATCATATCTCCATCTCTTTCTGAAGTGTTTGTGCAAAGATTTTCCCTACGCTACCTGCTTTGCAGTTAGCAAATAACAGTACTCTTGTGCTTTTAAGTAAGCAATTTCCGAGAGAGGAAATTGTCGAAATTTTTAGTATGAGTTTGTATTAAAAAAATAATAATATCAACTACAACCGTTTAATTTTAATCGACTTGATTATTCGATTAAATCCCACAACACTAGTTAGAACCAAAAAAATAAGGAAATTGTAATGTTATAAATATTTTTAATTCAACAGTACATTATAATTTCGAAAGATTAATATATTTGTCGTCTTCATTACTAAGTACAATTTATGACTAAACTAAAGTGACTGTTTAATGAACAGCACGAAGACTGGTGGGAACTTCGTAACTAGAGTACGAAGTTGAGGCACATTTACTCTGAAGTTAAGAACACAAAGAATAACACAGTGTTTACAAAGCAGATGGCAAGGTAGTCCTTCCCCTCATACACACATCATGTTAGTTGGTTGGAGAAATATAGACGAAGGAAGGAAAAAAAATAAAAGTTCGCTGAAGGACGAATGTAAATAATACGTTGGTTGGAATATATCGCATTATAGTCTCTAGGTTGTAGAAACCTAATATTATTCTTAGGCCTATAAACATTTATAGGCTACAGGACAATAATATTTACAAAGGTACTTTGTAACAATAATAATACTTAATTATTAGAATAGAACATTCCATTTGTAACTTCAGGCCTACATAAATTACGGATAAATCGTAAAACGGCGAACGCCAGTAGGGGAAGTTATCCCCACCCGCGCCGCTCGGCACCTCGCTCGCCTGCTCTCTCTCTCTCTCTACTGTCTCTCTCTACTATCTGCCCCGCTTCGGTGGATCACTGCCTACCGCCTCGCACGTATTTCATATTTTACAACACAACACAATACAACCAAATTAATGTGCATTAGACAACAACCACATACGTACTAAGACATATCCAACGACTCACATTGCATTTCTGCAATACGTTATGGCAGTTCCCTTGAACATAAATAGATTCATTTTCCCTTCTACCACCAACTCGTTTCGGTAGCCGAGAGGTCTAAAGCGTGACCAAAAAGCGTGCGTGCTTTTTGTTAGGAAGATCACCGGATCAAATACTACCCTCTGCTAAGTCATAAGAAAAGAAAGAGAGAGACATGAAGCAAGGAAGAGTGAAGGAGAGACTGGAGAGGGAAACATGACGAAGTTCCGCTTTTGCTTCGTAGATGCCACATACATTTTTTGTTCCACTTTCCTCCACTAGATGTCATCCCACCCTAAACCCCTATTTCCACTCTTTCCCGCTAGAGTGTGTGGTGAGCTTGTAGGGAGAAAGTGGAAAGGGGTCGTGGGCGGAGCTTACCGTTCGCTGTTTTACGATTTGCTCTAAATTACAAAACAAGGAAAAGAAGTGGCATAAACACAGTAATTAGAAGACACTGCACTGTCCTCGATATCACTATTACGCACACTTATTCACCGGTTTAACAAGGTCAACGCCTCTACTACACGTTACTATCCCCTAACTTGCACAAAGCGAAACGATTTCCTCTGCAACTTGCTTAAGATTGTGCTGTTATTAATGTCAAAATAAGATTAATTTTGAAGGGTCGCGGTATTTTGACCGTGCATTAGAATAATAAAATATTAACTAGTAATTGTTGGTAATTCTGAATAGCTATGTGCAAATTTTGGCTACTCGAGCGCAACTACGAGGGCCGTAAAAATAAGTTTCCTTGGGGACGTTTACAAAAAGAAACACAGTTTCATTTTATTTTTATTATTATTATTATTATTATTACTATTATTATTATTATTATTATTATTATTATTATTATTATTATTATTATTTTTTATTTTAATATTATATCTGAACTGCGACCGAGCACAAGCGCTGCTCATTCGGTCTCAAATTTTGTTATTACTACTGTATCTTCTTTTTATATTGCTTGTATTATTTTATTTCTCTTTCTTGTTTGTTTTGTAATTATATTTCTTTATTCTGTATATTTAAATTTAAATAAATAAATAAATAAATAAATAAATAAATAAATAAATAAAAATTCGGAAAATTTATTGGAACAGATACAACTGTCGAGCTCTGTTTTTCAAAATAATTCCCACTGGAATTGAGACATTTATCATACCATGGGATCAACAGAGAGTTGCAGACGGCTGCCACATACTGGTTCCTATCCTAGACAGACGACTTCTACGGCACAGGGGTACAAATGTTGAACGCATAGTATTACAAGTATCTCAGTTCCGATAGAGAATAAGGTTAAAAATGGATTAAAAATTGCTGTATCTGTTCCAATAAATCTTTCCATGAAATTGTGTTTTCTTTCTGTAAAGGGCTCCAGGGAATCTTCATTTTTTTACAGTCCTCATAATTGCGCTCGAGTGACCAAAATTTGTATAAGCACTTGTTTTGACGTGGAAGAAAAAAATACTTGTTTATTTCTCCCCAGGAAAATGTTTGCTTGTCATTTAAAAATCTCTACATGCAATTCGGTAACAATTTTTCATTTTATTTTGCTAATACTTGTAACATAAAATATAGTGTAAAAATTTTAATGAGTTAATTATACATCCACCTAACTGTTTAAGTTTTATATAAAATAATAGAAAATAGAAATCAAATCATGCAAAAATGAAAAAGAAATGTACAGATATATTTACATAAACTTAATTGAACTTTTTCTTAGAGCGTATTCCGAATCTCAGCGGTGAGCAATCTGATGGCATTTCAACGATGACGTCACTGATACTCCACCGGTGACGCACCGGTTCTATCATCTTGCAGAGGTGGTGGCAGTATCCATCATTGAATCTGATTGGTTCTTGTATAGGGCGGCAATTAGCAGACGAATGACATCGTGTACTGTTGTGTCATGGCGGTGTGTTCTGCTTTGGTTCTGCTGTATTGTTTGTAATGAGCACAATGTAAAAACAATATGTTAATGGCTTACGAGCGAACATGTCAACGGACCAGTTATTACTACTGGTTCAAGAAATAAATTGTTTATGCTCTCCTTTCTTTGAACGAGATGACAGTAAGGATATTTCACAAAATCTTGCTAGCGTAGCACAGACAACAACTTATACAGCTGCCATGATAGCCATTGAACCTTCCAGCAGTTTTGTTCCTATTTCGCTGCAGCGTGACGTCATTGTTGTCCACTGGTCCGGTGAGATTCGGAATACGCTGTTAGTTGGGCAAGTTCATTGTCCATCTCTGCGCACGCAAAACTTGCAATAATGGTGCTCTGCGACTTCTCATCTTATACCTCCCTACTTCCACCATCACCGTTGATATGTCTTGCGGGCTGTATTTCATATGACATCATTTTTGCCCACTATTGTGCTAAACACTATAATATGAAAAGATGTGGAAAACAAAAATAGCATTTTTCAACTACATCCATCATGGTAAAGAAGTATAATAATAATAATAATAATAATAATAATAATAATAATAATAATTTATTTATTTATTTATTTAATCTGGCAGAGCTAAGGCCAGTAGGCCTTCTCTTCCGCCCACCCAGATTCTAATTCTAATAGAATGCAATTGGTTACATAGTTATTACATTAATATCTAGACCATAAAACAACGTGAAAGTAAATAATGAAAGTTAGATAAGTAATGTTAGTGTGACAATAATAAACATTGGTAAGAAATAGTGATGATGATGATAATAATAATAATAATGAGATAATTTAAATATTTATTCTGTGATATATATAACCATTAAACATTGAGAAACCTGAAAGAGATATAATTGATAACAAGAATTGTTAGAAAAATATTTCGTTAGTCTATTCTTAAATTGGTTTGATGTCTGACAGTCCCTGACATTACTCCGTAGGGAATTCCGAAGTCGAGGAACAGCCACAGTGAAAGAAGATGAATATGAGGATGTTCGGTGGGAGGGAATGGATAATATTGAGGAGTGTAGTGATCGTGTGTCTAGGTTAAGATGGGTGGATACATTTTGAAAACGAGACGCAAGATAGACAGGAGTGGAGAAATGCAATATGCGAAAGAGAAGAGAAAGACAGTGGATTTTCCTACGATCTTCTAGACGGAGACAGGACAACATTTCGAGGGATGGTGTTACGTGATCAGCCCGGCGAATATTGCAGACGAAACGGACGCACATATTATGAACACGTTGCAGTCTCTGCGCCGAAGTAACTCTTAGATCAGTAAACAGAATATCACAGTAATCGAAGTGGGGCATCACGAGTGTTTGAACCAACGTTTTTTTCATGGAAAAGGGTAGAAAATTCTTCAATCGCCTAAACGAGTGGATTAATGAGAATACTTTTTTTGCAGGTTTCTGCAACTTGAAGGTTCCAATTTAAACTTTTATCCATATAAATACCTAGATTCTTTACTGATTCACTGAATGGAATTTCGATGCCGTATATTTTAATCGGGGACAAACGTGAATGGGCCACAATGTTTGATTGTAATAGGCCTAATACAAAATATAATTGATTTTAGATTCATAAAAATATATCCATTTACTTAGAAATGTCGACCTAGTTGGCGAGTTGGTATAGCGCTGGCCTTCTATGCCCAAGGTTGCGGGTTCGATCCCGGGCCAGGTCGGTGGCATTTAAGTGTGCTTAAATGCGACAGGCTCGTGTCAGTAGATTTACTGGCATATAAAAGAACTCCTGCGGGACAAAATTCCGGCACATCCGGCGACGCTGATATAACCTCTGCAGTTGCGAGCGTCGTTAAATAAAACATAACATTTTTACTTAGAAATCCCTTTGTCTGGTTATTACAGTTTTCACAGAATCTGTCAAGCATCGAACCCCTGTTTCTTTTGTGACATGGCCGTCACTGATAGAATTACAAATGAGCAATTTGTATCATATAAGCAAGGACATAAACTCTCCTAATGTTTGACGTGGCACATAGTGTGTGTCTTTTTTCTACATCTGTAGCCTCCGTCGTGAGTGTGTGTGTTAAATGAGTGTTTTCTATAACACTAATTGAGTTGAGGGTAGCATTAGTAAAGTATCGGGCGGTTTGTCTGTGTGACGCAGGGAGTGTAATTGTGCAGGCAGAGTGCTGTTAAGTAAATGAATCCAAACACAAGAACGCTGATGACCATTAGCAAGCCATGCGTCACAGTACCAACGCCGTCACCACTCAACCATCTCTCCCAGAGTAGGGCAGACAGCGGCTCCGAGAGTTGTAAACTCCAGTCACACTCTACTAATCAATTAGAAATTACATTTCCCTGCCGCATGCCCTCATGATGAGACATTTCCATGCCCTGCTGCGTTTCTCGTTATATTCTCTGCTTGCAAAACATTGAACATGCTAAATTAAGCCAATCAACCACTCTTGAATATGAAGATTTTTGGTTACTGCACTCTACGGACTTCCAGAATAGAATTTGAGCCAACGCGGCATTGTGGAGAGTGGAATTAGAATGTAACACCTTCTTCTTCTTCTTCTTCACTACACGAAATATGTATATTCGCCTATTCCGGTTTCACAGTTGATCCAACGCTTTTCTGGCTTCCCTATGTCATTTTGGTTCATACCAGAGGTCTGCATCGGACGTTTTCGCTCGAGCGCCAAGTAGTTCATAGCATAATCCGATAGGTAGCGCACATGCATGATGGATAAAATTGTCACGATAAATCCTCGAACGGTATAAGCCGAGCGTTAGACATTCGTTCTTGTTACAGTGATGAACTGTGTAGTAACATCATAGATGTTTATCATTTCAAAACTTTGCAGTGTTTAACTGACCTCTCCATAGTACAACTACAAAACTTGCTTTAAAATGTAGACTAATATAAATGTTGTAGGTACCTAAATGTTCTTTTTCCTTCCCCACACAGGAGTGATTTTGTTTTTTCCACATCTGATAGATGTTATTGGATGTAAATATAATTATAATAAACGGAGAACACATTCACGATAATGCAAGAACTGTATTAAGTTTTCTAGTAATAATAATAATAATAATAATAATAATAATAATAATAATAATAATAATAATTAGTGTATCGATCTTTGCGTCTGTAACAGTTGTGCAGCATGATTATTCGTTTTATTATATTTTCTGTGACGTTATCTCTGTACTAATATTGTTATTAATCTACTGCTATATCAATAATATTTTGTAAAACGTTTCTACATTGTCGCAGTATATAGGCGGGACACTATGGACGTATCATATTATATATATGGTAAATAAAGTATTGAATAATTATTAATTAGCAATAATAACTGCATATCGAAGTTTTTCATACTATTTTATTTATAACTTCATGTTCCTGTTTTGGTACGTTCCATTGACTGTTCCATTAAACGTTTGTCTTAAACGCAGAAAATAAATCCTTATTTTTATCGTGTGAGCAAAACATATGTGTATCTTATCTGTCGCCTTCCATACAAGATAAGACATGTCCGTGAGATGATCTTGTACTGTGCTTCTATTTATTACGAGCGTATCTCACTCGAGGGTGCGACACTCGACCGAGTTCAAGCGAGCGATTTAACTCCAATGCAGCACTCTGATGCTAATGTTCAGATAATGCGAACAATTGAGGAATTGGGTGCAATAATAGCGTTACTGTCAAAATCCATTTGAGAAAAATTAGATGGAAATTGTTAAATCGTTAAAAAAATCATCACATTAGGTAAAAACTAATCTTATGTTGAGAGGTTATATGTAGAGGCTTCCAAGCAACTTGCAAAAGTGTAGATCAGTCATGTCAATTGATGCCCATAGACGCAAGCGCGCTTTAGAGCTCAGGAGAGCCTGAGCGCTTTACAACCGAAAGGAAAGAGACGGAAGAAAGAGGTAGTATGTGCCACTTGGTCGAGCTATATACAGGGATAGCCAGCACTGATTCAATAGATAAAGGGAAGAGAACTCATTAAAATTGTATCCATGTTAATTTTTAGATTTGTCTGAGAAGTATAAATGCATTAAAATAAGAATGTAAGTTTTAATTTTAATGCTCATTTTCCACAATTTTATTTTTTTCTTTTATTCAAAAGGAATATTTTCTCAACTTTTTTAATAGAAAAGTGAAATTTTCAGATATAGGCCACTTTATTTAGTAGCCTTACAGCCTTACAATGTTTTCGTAAATATAATATACCGTAAATGCGTATTACTGAAGATAGTGTATTACAAATTTTGAAAATATTCGGATTGGAAAATGTTTGTAAGGAAATGACCTACTGTTACATCATAAGCAAAAGATATGTGCCCATGTATTGTAAAAATGTCAGTTCTATAGCTTCAGCAGTTTTCGAAAATATAAGTATTCTGATGATGGGAAGTTGCTCACCAATATCACCTTAAAAGCACAATGCGATAAGAGTTTTGTTATAGAATATTAGTTACACTTAAAATATATACAGTACCTACGTAACTTTGCTTTGTACTATAATATTGTTTTGATTAGTTCATTGCTTACTTTTATAAGGCTAAAGTTGCCATCAATATCAATTCCAACTTATCATGTCATACTCAATCTCTCTTTTTTTTCTTTTTTTTTTTTGCGATATTACTTTATTTATGAATGACGTGTTGTATCCACTTAGTAGAGTGTAGTTGTACTACTTTGGAATTTATGTGAAAATTTCTTCTTAACTCTTTATTATGTTATTAACATTTAAAACACAAGTGCAATATTAAGAAATTGGTGATAGTACATTTATTTTACAGACAATATAGAAATATCAAATAGAAAGAAGCCATATAAAAATAACGATATAAAATTTCATGTTCCGTTTGAATTTTTCTTAATCCAACAGGCTGCTTATTCCTCTTTCCATACCTAGCGGTTGATGCCCGCACACGACGTCAAGGTCAGAAAAATGCACTTGCTTTGACGTCACTGGTGTAGATATTAGAGATGAACAAATCTAACTGCCGCTCTCGCTCGCTGTGTTCGTTGCACTTGTCTTTCGAGTCTCGTCTCGTAACTCTCGTACTCTTCGAGTCTTGCTCACCATTCTCGAAATGGCATTTGACTGGCGTGGAAAGTTTCGTAACTTTGAATGAGTTTAACATACATAATTGAAATAAATAACATGAGATATTTTTAATTGATACAAAAAGACAAAACATAACAGTATCATAGTTATCGAAATGTTCTGGTTCCATGTATAAGGTAGAAAGATAAATGAAATATACGGGAATTTAAACTCGATTGGCAGCACTGGCTATCGCTGCCGATGTAGTGCAGTCGAGCCGTATTATGACGTCACTTTCTGTTACCCGAATGTTCCCAGCAGATACCGATGGTTCTCGAACTTTCTGGATTTATGCGACAATAAAAGTACACATTTTAGTCAATAGATCTATACCTTAGAAAATGTAATGTAATGTATGTATGTATGTATGTATGTATGTATGTATGTATGTATGTATGTATATAGGGGAGAGTCGGGTAGTATCGGACATCGGGTAATATCGGACAGTGAGTTTCTTTCATCTACCACACGATGATAGTACCTGATTGACATGGTTAAGTTTCTGTGATGTCGCATAGAGAAACGTAACCATGTCATTCAGGTACTACCATATGGTGGTAGATGAAAGAAACGCATTGTCCGATATTACCCGATGTCCGATACTACCCGACTCTCCCCTATGTATGTATGTATGTATGTATGTATGTATGTATGTATGTATGTATGTATGTATGTATGTGTGTATGTGTGTGTGCATGTGTGTATGTATGTACAGTGTTCTGCCCAAGAGCAGGTCTTTAACTGCAAACCCAGCATTTTCCATTCTTCCCAATTTCTTGCTTTTCTCTTAACCTCCCCATATAATACCTTAACGTTGTCTATCAGCTGATATCTTTTACCCCGAACTCTTCTCCCATTCACCATTCCTTAAATATCACAATTAACAAATTAGGCCTACACCAAAATAAAAGGAATCAGTCACCGCACTCACACACCTACTGGCACTTATGCCAGAAATAGTGTCATACACAGTATGTAAATATATATTTATTGTTATTTATGTACAATGGCTGGAGAGGCCATCCTGCGCGTACAAGACCCTAAAACGGCCTCTGGCTCAAAGCCAGTAAAGTCAATAAACATCAACAACAACCTTAGAAATGTTTTATTACAACGCTTTTGTTTTTATTATATTTTCAATTCAAAATTTAAGTAAAAAAAATGCAAAAAAGAACCTTGTCTTGTTCATTTATTTGACCCTCCCCAGTCAAGCTAAGGCACCTCCAGGGGGACGCGCCCCAAAGTTTGAGAACCGCTGCCATAACATGCTAAAAATGGAAGTCCGTATGAAAATGAAAATTATATGGCAGTTGCAAAAGCACGCATATAATATAGGCTAGGCCATGTTTTGTGTCTTCAGTGACAGACATCTCGGCTACGTGGTCAACGGATCCTTTGTAGGAAATTGAATATTTACCATTCTGTATTAGTCACTGGAAAAGTATCTTTGTATCGAGTATTATAGAGTAAAACATATGTCAATGTTGCCAGATTACCAGGGAGATCCGATACTTTTAGAGATCTGTAAATAAGTGAAAGTATTAATTCTCTTTTACTACAGTGTTACAAACCTTCTGAAACAGGATATTTAAAGAGTCGGCTTCGGTAGCGTAGTTGGTATAGCGCTGGCCTTGTATGCTCGAGGTTGTAGGTTCGATCCCGGCCCAGTTCGATGGCATTTAAGTGTGTTTAAATGCAGCAGACTCATGTCAACAGATTTACTGGCATGTACAAGAACTTCTTGGGGGACGGCGACGCTGATACAACCTCTGCAGTTGTGAGCGTCGTTAAATAAACCATTTTTTTTACAGCCTGCATGCTCCATTACTGTGGAGTAATACTATATGCATTGGTTTACCTTAAACAATGTTCATATAGTTACCTTATATTGATCTAAGAGTTACTTTATAGGCAATGTAGATGGATGAATTATGTACTTTTCTTTCATTGTAATTTGTCAAACTGTATATTGTTAGTAAATTTGATCAAGTTCTTCTGGTATTTGTGCACTAGTTTGTCTTTATTCACTGGCCAGTTTTCAGACTTTAGAACTGCCGCTTTCAGAATGTCTCTTTCTCTCTCTAGTAATTTACAATTGTATAACAAATGATCTGTCATTTGTTCGTCATTGTTGCATGGACATAATGGGCTATCTATAATTTTATATTTATGTAGATAAGATTTTATATTTCCGTGTCCTGTTATTATAGTTGTGAAGTTTGGGGTTATGTTAAGTTTCAATTTTAACCAATCGTTTATATTTGGGAAGAAAGATTTTGTGATTTGTCCTTTAGCTGTGTCCCATTCGTTTTGCCACTTCACTAAACTTTCACCTTTCACTGCACTTTTTGGTGTCTTGCTGTAGCTCTCTGGAATATCCTCGGAGCGTGCTGCCTCCTTCGCAAGTTGATCTGCTAATTATTCATTCCCCTCGTGTCCAGCGTGGGCCTTAATCCAGTTGAATTCTATTTTCCACTTCTTCTTCTCCGCTTCCTTGACTTCTCTTCTGATTTCTTCTATAAGATGCGTATGATTTGTTTGATTTCTAAGGGAGTCTAATGTTATCCTGCTGTCTGTAAATATTGAAATTGTTTGCTGTTGACTTTCCAGAGTCTGTACATGTTGAATAGCTTTTAATATGGCTAGTTGTTCAGCCTGATTGTTGGAACATTTGCCATTCAGCCTTTATTTTAGCGCTTCCTCCAGGTTGCCTTCTTTGAATATAGCTATTCCTGCTCCAACACCGAGTTCACCTTTGCTCCCATCTGTGAAGATTTTAATTATACACCGTGTTCCGCTTATAAGTATAATAAAAGAAATAGTTATAATTTCATAACAATGCATGCAAATGGGTTAAGATTGGTACCATTGTAAAGAGGAAATTGGGAAGTTTTAATCCATTGTTGTTACTTATTTTTAGAAGACTCACGCATGCGCAGATCATTAAATAAGAGAATTCGTATCGTATCTTTAGTCAGTCAGCATGTGGACGCCACAGCAGAAAGCCTTTTGTGTGCTGTCATTAGCAGAACATAGATCCATAATTCGTGTACAGCGCTTGTTTCGCCGTCAGTACAATCTTAGACCGAGGGAAGCTGTACCGACGTACGTCTCAATAATGAAATGGGATAGGCAGCTCAGAGAAACAGGAAGTTTGTTGTCTAATGCAGGTAAACATTCCAAGCGTAAAGTGTCTGACGAAAATGTCGAACGCATTCGCGAGGCATTTCAGAGAAGCCCGCGGAAATCCATTCGACAGGCTAGTGTGCAGTTGAACATCCCACCAACAACAGTGCATACAGTGCTCCATAAAAGATTGCGTTTGCGAGCGTACAAGCTGCAACTTCATCAGATGATTACGCCGAATGATAAACTGGAACGAAAACGCTTTGCAGAAACAATGTCGGAAACACACGGATTTTTTCCTGTGGGGGTTTGTTAAGGACCAGGTCTACAGGACGCCAGTACGTGATTTGGCAGACTTACAAGAAAGAATTTATGCTGCTGTCAACAATGTTACACCACAGATGCTTCATAACACTTGGGTCGAGGTTGAATACCGGTTGGATATTTCCCGTGCCACCAATGGAAGCCATGTTGAGGTTTATGGAACATAAGGTAACAAAAATTCCCAGTTTTCATTCTTTGTAGCAGTTGGTTTCAACTATATACTTGTATTAATTCAGAAGTTATAGCTATTTCTTTTGTTATACTTATAAGCGGAACACTCTGTATTATATTCTTTGTCCTCTTTTCCTTCTCTGATTTTTACGTGGTCAGCTGGATGCTGCTAATGTTTTAACTCCATATCATGGTCAATCTGATTCCTGTTTTCGTGGTCATGTTGGTTTCTGCTTCTTTTGACAAATTGGTAATACTCTGCTGTCTTCTCTATTTTGATGTTTATTGGGATTATTCCCGTTATCATTGGATACAGTTCGGTATGCCTGTGATATTTTTATATTTATGAGCCTTTGTATTCTAATAATCTTAGTTTTATAGAATTTATTGTCCATTATTCTTTTCCACACTGGGGCTCCATATAAAGTTAGTGGCAATATTCCTGCTTTGTAAATAGTTTTCAGAGCTTTAATTTTCAAACAAAGATAGCAAACTGGTTTATTTTGTTCTTATGACTATAGAAAGGATTGTAGTACTCCAGTGTCATTAATTCTGTAATGTCTATCTGGAACCGAATGTACAATGAAATTGGCTTGTCAACTGGAAATGAGGGAAACGGGCCGAATTTATGGTGAACATATAGCTGTGTAATTCATTCCAATGACCTATCTTGAATCGTTTCGGCATTAACAGGGACATATTCTGAAGGGATGACAGAAATAACATTTCCCTATATTCAACAATTGGTTGAGGGGTTGTTTTATGGAATCAGGATGCAATTTGTTGGAAGCGGGGATCAAATTCTGTAGTGTACCAACAGGTTTCTCAATGGCTCCCGGACCGTATAGAAAACACATTATCCAGAGGTTTAGTGTGTGTTTATCGTTGACAATAAGGTCTATAAAATCGGTTTTATTTATCTCACAAATAAGTCTTCAATTTATTTAATAGTCTTCGGCACTTGAAGACTCCTTTCCCCTGCGGTGTGATGTTTTGGTGAAGGGAAACGTAAATTGCGGGCAGGGTCTAACCATCGGGGAGTCTTAGAAGTAAACGCCTGTGGGACAGATCTAAATGTAATCTTGATGAGGGAGCCGTTCTGAGGGTCTATAGAGGGAATACAGCCGGGAAAGTAAAGTGATTTCGTACTAGGAATGCGCGTCGAACTTTGATTAAATGGAATTCCAAGCTGGAATTTTATGTAGTATTAAGAGTTCGTGGATAGTTAAGTCAGTATTCTTTGGAGGGAATGCAAAATACGCCAATAAAGATTCTGATTACAAATATACAATCAGATTTGAAATCTCAGCCACTCAACCATCTGAAGTGAACGAAGAGAAAAAGAAAATCTACGAGCCCACGATTCAGTACCTATCGGCGAAATACAACATAGAGAAAATCACAGTTACCGGTCTCTTCTTCGGAGCGAGAGGCACCATCCCGAAAGCCTTTGTAAAGTGGAGGGAAAAATACAAGCTGGCGAGAGATCTTCAAGATGCCATCGTCACCACGATAATAAAATTTACTGTAGCGATATTTCGTCAGCATTTTTATGGTGTACATTCAATTTAAATTATATTTGGTTCTATTTTCTTTTCTTATGTCTTAATCAATTTTGTCTGAAACCTGTTTATATAATTTTTCATTTTAAATTTTATTGTGAGATATTATGTGACGCAGGGCAAACCCAAAATATTGGGTCAGACCAATAAATTAAATCCAACATACGCCTGATGTCCCAAGTTATTATCAATTTTAATGAAGGCAGTAATTAAGAAAAACTAAATTATTTTTATGAAATTCTACATAAGTCCATCATTTTGACTCGTTTCTTGTATCCTCTATTTCCATTGTCATTCTTCTACTTTTCTTCCCTTTTGAGAAACAGGATTGATTCTTTCGAGTCTTCTTATTTGAAAACCTGCATTTACTTCACAACAGTGTCACAGCCATTACTTACACTTTATAGAATAGGTTAAAGGTTAGTAATATTGTGATACTAACAATATTACGATAGTACTTTTTGAGAAATTTTTACAGTTTTACTGAGCGAGGGAAGGACCGGTATTGTGCAGAAACTTGTCCATGAACGTTACCTTAATACGTCGACGCAAAAATCCGATCTTCCTCTCACTCAGTAAAATTGTAAAAAATTCTCAAAAAGAACTATCATAATATTTTTAGTACCACAATATTACCAACTTTTATCCTACATCAAATACTCTCAAAGAAAGACGTACAATGGTTTGAGGTCTGGTGAGCGTGGAGGCTAAGAATGTTCGGATGTCGATGACACTGGAATAACCACATTCAAAAATTGTTCAGACGTATTTCATTATAGAGTTTTCATTGAATGTTATTTTTTTGCCTTTTAATTTCCTATATTTTTTAAATTTAATTTCTATATTAGTGATTTGTCTATACTGTGAGTCCTAAGTAGTTAAATCTACAGACTTGTTTCTTATCTTTTGTTCTTACATATATAAGGTTCTTATATATAAGTAGCATCATTCGTACTTAATCCATTAATTTTATTACACAGAAGATTAATAAAAATTTGTCTAACCTAAAATATGGATTACCCAACAAATTTAATTTATATAAATTTTAAAGTATTAACTATTGAAGAAATTTATAAATATAGTTTACTAACTTACTACCACAGAAATCAAATAAAACATAAATCTAATCGACATGAATATCGTACTCGAAGACAAAATTCTACTTTCCCATTAATTGAGCCTAAATGTCATACAAGTGCAGCTCTTAAACATGGTGCTATTTTCGGCACAAGACTTTGTAATAAAATTACAAACCATTTTCAGAATTTGAAATATTTTAAAATTGAAGCTTTTAAAAAAGAAATTTATAAAATTATTCATGATATATAATATTAACAAATGTATGTATTTTTTACTCTTTATTTCTGTCGATTGTATTCATTCATGTTTTTATTGAATATCACTGGCTTCTGTCTGATGGTTAATTTATATTGAATGTGTTTTTTCTCTCTTTTTCTTTTTTTGCTTTTGTGTGTTATTTATTGGTTTGAATTAACTTACTGTATTTAGTAAACTGTCATTGTAAATTTTATGTTATATTATTGGCTAAGACCACACCGTACACGAGCCTGGCTCTTACGGTAGTGACTAGACACATTTTTGTTTTATAAATTCAATTTGTCCTCATTATAATAATAATAATAATAATAATAATAATAATAATAATAATAATAATAATAATGGCTTTATTTAACCTGGCAGAGTTAAGGCCGTAAGGCCTTCTCTTGCACTCAACCAGGATTAAAACTTGCTTACATAGTAGAACATAAACTGGATCAGAATTAAGTAATTAAGTAACTACTGATATAATTTAGGTACATAATGAGATCAAAAGAGGTAGTTACATTAGCTAGCTAGTTAAATTAAATCAAATAAATAAAGCCCATTACTTACACTTTATCGGCATAAGATTTAAGATAATTGAATAGTGTTATCCTAAAACGCGTTCAGTCCCATTTTTATTAAAGGATTGAATTAGTTTTATTTATCCATCGATCTGGGGACTGAACGAGTTTTCAAGTGACATTAACACAATCCATTAGACAAGGATTGGCGTTGTTTTGGAAGAAAAGAAGGTTAAAAATATAGAGGTCTAAAAAAATAATATATATCTAAAAATCATAAAAATGACCAAATGGACTGAGCAGATTTTGGCATCACACTTTTCAATTGTTTATTTTGCTATATTTTGATAATTATTCATATGTTGATTTTTGTTAATTAGTTTCTGAATCGAAAAATATGGCCTGAGAACCTCGGAAGAAGGTAGTACAGCGATGGGGAATAGCCTCTCTCAGAGAGCTTAGCTTCTCTCGCTTCGTTAGTTGCTGTTCTATACAGGTACTCATGATTATTGCTCTGTTTACAATACGAGTTTCCCGTCCTTAGTATAATATCTCGGTTTTTAAAGGCGTATCTCCTAAATATAAATCTTTATCTGAAATCTTATGCGATTCAATGTTTGTTCAAAAAATATTTTTCTGTCGAAAGCCGCAAAGAAAGGAATAAAATATTTAAGAAATCTTTCGTTTTATTTTAATGACTCCACTCTTTATTATACATCTACTTTCCACTTATATACCGAAGTTAATCTAACTTTCGAAACGTTCTATTATTTATCAGCAATGGAAGAAGTCCAGTAAGCCACCACTGATAACTTTGTCATTAAAATGATTTCAGATATACCCGTTCGTTGTCCTATTTATCTTGTGCACATATTATAACTTTTTTGTTTGGATAGGTATTGGAATTTTTGTTTATTAGAGATATGTTATAACAAGGGGCTAACATGAGTGTAGAGATTTAGTGCATGTAACTACATTATGGTACAAGATACAGGTGACGTCATAAATTTTTCAAATAGCACTACATACTTTAATCATGTTACATTGATTACACACATTAAGACGAGTTAAAAAATATATCACAATGTTACCTTCCCAAGCAATAACAACAAAAAAATGCAAAATGAATGCCATCAGAATGTGTCGTTTGTTGTGGTGCCCCATTCATTTTGTGCATTAACTTACACTAAACAAAAGACGACTGACGTCCGTACACGTCGTGTGTTGTGTGTTTGCTGTCTAAAATGTAAACCACAACAACTGTCGACGCCACAATCCACGTACGGTGGCCTGCACGTTCTCCGGACCTGTCGCCACTCGACTTCTTCCTGTGAGGACAGTGTGCACCAGAACATTCTGACAACACCAGACGACATGCAGCAACGCATTCGATAGGCTTGTGTGTTCATTTAGCCAGCAACATGCCGGGCAGTCATTCGGTCTTTCGGGTAACGCCTTCGATATGTATTAATGCGAATGGTCACCATTTGGAACATCTTCTGTGACTCTCAAATCATAACATTATCACATTGGAAGTACATTTTTGTTTCGTTTTGTTGTTGTTATTGATTATGAAGGTGACATTATGATACATTTATGAACTCGTCTTAATATGAGTAATCTATGTAACATTATTAAAGTATATAGTGCTATTTGAAAAATTGATGACGTCACGTGTATCTTGCACCATAATGTACAGGGACATCATATTATTTTTACTAACATTTATAATATTAACCTGTCTATACCTTTAGAGAACCGGAAACACCGCTTGCTCCCCCCTCCAAGACTGGAGTTCGATGATACTGGCGTAAAACACAAATCACTCTACTAGGTATAGGATGGAAGAAAAGTAGTTCATCCATTTACGTAAACCAGGAAATATCGCGCTTTTGAGTTTGATAATTTTCATTAGGTTTTTCTTTAATCAAAGTACAGTACTGTATTAAGAATAAGTGTTTTTACTCACGAAGTGAGTTATCCATGCGAATGTATTCATTATGCAGTGTATACTGTCTACAGCACATTAGCGTACAATATAGAGAAAGAAGTTACATTGAAAAATAATCATAATATGAATATTTAAACACAATTTTGAAAATTGTGGCCGTTCATTTCGATACAGGCTTCAGTTCTTTTGTGCATATTATCGCACTATAGACTATTGTATCTAATTCCAATTGCCAGTTTCGTCCTTCGTACTAGTAACTCATGTTGAAATAATTCTGTACCTACTCTACGTACTGAGAATTCAATCTTCACTTCTGCCCGACCCGAAAATATAAAATTACTCAGACATGCTATCTACTGTCCGTCCAAGTGGTTATGCCGCAGGATTGTAGAAAGGGAGGAAATCACGTGACAGTTAATTACTTAACGAGGCCCTTTTATTTAAGTTAAATTAAACAGCTGTATAATATTACGTAAACTTCCAATTCCTAAGAGAAATTAATGTTTTCAGAAAAGAGCTAAGACAGCCCAGCTATTACAGAGGGGCGAGCAGAAGCAGGTGGGGGAAATCTGGATGCGACGTAGGCAAACGGACAGTACCTGTGCGAAAATATGATTCAATATTGAAAGCTCTTTCGTCACTGGAAAACGCGAACATATTTCTGGAACGTACTATACTCAGTAACTCAGTACTGCTTACTATCTGCGGTCTTGGTTCTGTTTGGAGTTGGAACTTCCTTAGTAGAAGGGGTGGGAGTGAAGTACATTCAAAAACTCAGGTACAATAAAAATTGAAGTAAATAAAATTATGTCCCTGTATTTACATGCACCAAATCTCCACACTCATGTTAGCCCCTCGTTCTAACATAACGCTCAGAAACAAAAATTCCAATACCTATCCAAACAAAAAAGTTATAATAGGTGCACAAGATAAATGGGACACTCTGTATACATAATCAGTATATCAGTGTTTAGATATCGCTACCATTTCATCAGCTTAAAGATTTTGAGTTCGCTGCATTCAATGTCACAAGTGGCTCGTCTTCGAATCTTGAATGGCAAGCACTTGACCTGATTTTCGTAATCTTATTACTGACGTAGAATCCACTTTTCGACTATTATTCGAAAGCAGAGCCTTTCGTAATCAGCCACAACAACTCTAAGTAGCGAAGCAGGAAAACACGATAATATTTTACGGCACAAGAATAAAAAAACAACCACCATTCTCCCTTCTTCATCTTATTTCGTTTCATTTTACTTTCCTTTTTATTTTTATACAGCTAATGTAAATTTCTTCATATTACAGGCATCAGTATTTGACTCGACACCATTCTCACTGTCTGTAGTCCAACGGAAACCAATTACTGCGTCTATTACTGGAGCGTTGTAACCCCAATCTCTTTCCCCTCGAACCCTTTGCTTCTCATCAGTAACTCTGAAGGACTGCAAATCGGATTTCTGAAACCTCCTTTATGCCCAGATGTATTTGAGTGACTGAAACGCAGAATAGAGGCTGGAAAGTTTCAAGGATCTTGACAATCACACGACTATGATATTAGATAGTGGGGTGTTGGAGGATTGAACTACATAGCTAAAGCGTCATTGCATAGATAATGTAAATCCATTCATATTTTAGTCAATAATTCAAGAGCGATAGTAATATGCTACTTTGAGACACGAATTCGTCAGCCACTTTGAAGTTTTGAAATTACGAAGTTAAAACATTTTACATTTCTTATCCTCAGTAATAGAATCTATCTTTCTTTAAAGAATTTTACCTTTTTTCAAAATTTTGTTTCTTGCTCCACTGGAAATTTCAGTTCAAACACTAGCAATCTTAGTAATGAAATTCTTATACAGAGAAATAAAAAATTGCCGCCAAATTACTCTTCAAGGATCGATCACTCATATAAATTGGGGGAAAGAAGACAGAGGACGGACAGTGGAAAGTTTTCTTTTCTCAATCGTACTATCAGGGACTGGAATACTTTTAACTGCAGACTTATTAAAGGCTTTACCAATAACCAAAAATGTATTTAAAAATAGGCTTAAGGACTTTACTAATAGACGGTAGTATATTATATACACTATTTAAAGGGTGCAATTTATATTTTGTTATTGAAGTGTTGTATCAGTGAAGAAGTGTATTGTGTCAGTGAAGTGTGTTCTGTAAGTTAAGTGTGTTTCTGTCAGTGAAGCTTTATAGTTCATAATGGCAGTGCAAAGTATTAGAACAGTGAAATGTTTTTGAAGTGTTAGTGTAATCAGGATAAAATCAGTGAAATGTACCGTAGTTCCAGTGCAGTGAGTGAGTTGTCAGCGAAATGAGGGTAGTGCTGAAAGATATTTGTGCAGGTATGAACATATCATACTCGTGTCCACACCTGTGGAGTAACGGTCAGCGCGTCTGGCTGCGAAACCAGGTGGCCCGGGTTCGAATCCCGGTCGGGGCACGTTGCCTGGTTGAGGTTTTTTCCTGGGGTTTTCCCTCAACCCAATGCGAGAAAATGCTGGGTAACTTTCGGTGCTGGACCCCGGAATCATTTCACCGGCATTATCCCCTTCATTTCATTCAGATGCTAAATAACCTAGATGTTGATACAGCGTCGTAAAATAACCTAATAAAAAGAAATAAATATCTTACTCGTGGGTTTCAGTTCGAACTTAGAGTTAAGAAACAAATTAGATTTACTTTAAATGTTATTTTAATTGATCGTGCATTTAATTCAGGATGCTCCCTGTTGTTATTATTATTATTATTATTATTATTATTATTATTATTATTATATTATTATTATTAATTTATTATTAATTGTATTTTTTATTAATTGTGTTTATTATTAATTGTCATTATTGAGTGTAATTAGTTACCACTGCCACCGGGTATATACCCATTTGCAGTGTGAATAAATACATACATACATACATACAAATTATACTTACACAGCGAATAGCTCGTTTATGTCTCGTGTAAATACATGGCTAATATAATCACTATATACGTCGTGTATAATAATATAACTGTTGCACAGCTACGTCATAGTTTCGTCATTATTTTATTGCAAAAGATAATAAAATAACTGAGATTCTCTATTGCATCCGATAGTGTGCGAAAGTGTGCCGCGCTAGGTATCGACAGTACAACAGATCCCCATCGATTACTACGCTATATTTTGATAAAAGAGTACAGCTACAATAATATTATTCTAATTATTTTGTAATCTTTGTTTTGTTCTTGTGTACAACCACCATCATAAAATGACAATCTATAGGAACAGCTGTTAAAAGTGGTCATTTTGTCTCTATATACAACGTTTAAACAGAGGGCTTCACGTGTAAAATTACTGCGAAGCAATTCTCATGTATAGTTACACGTTCCTTATACATCCATCGCTTATGCATGATTTATTAGCAACGTTTTCTGTCCCAACTCTGCATAACTCTCTTATATAAATTATACACTGTTTATTAGTAACACTGTTGATATATTTGTGACCTTGGCTGTCGTGTATAAATAAGACAAAATACGAACATTATCCTCCGGAGTCCAGGGACATTTGTTGTTTTATTTTAAAATTCAATATAATTTTCCATTTTAAAAGAACTCTATTGAAACACGCCAGAGGGATAAACGATTATTTATTAGATTTTCTAACGATATGGATAAAAATCATGACCCTACTCACAAAATAGTTATCGAATAAAAGGCTGTTGAGGGGTTAGGTACAGCTTACAGCAATAAAATTTTTGGAAATATTCAATATTTTTTCCTGCATTACTGTATCGTGTACAAAAATGAAAATTGGTATGTGCAAAACACTGTCCTTCTGTTATATGAAAAAAATTACGCTTATTTATATATATTTTTCAAAATTCAAAATGGTGGCAGTTTACTGTGCAGTGATGAAGCGTTTCCCTCATAACTCATAAAACTGTTCACTTTTTCATGTTCTCTCTCTTTTATTTTATTGCTGAAACTCATGTTTACAATATCATGCTCTTTCAACTACATTCCTTAATAAATAATAATTTCTATATTTTGTGTTAGAAGAAAATACTGATATTTGACCATTTTTTAAATAATATAATTTTTATCAGACAGTCTACCAAAGGTAGAGAAGTGATCCTGCATCATGTTCAAGATATGACATGCATAAATAACACAAAAAAATGTAATCACAGAATGTGTGATAGGTTTTTAGTTATATGGGAAACGCTTCATCACTGCACAGTGAACTGAATTTTGAAAAAAAAAAAAAAAAAAAAAAAAAAAAAAAAAAAAAAAAAAAAATGTAAATAATTTTTTTAATCGTAATTTTTTTTTCATATAGCAGAAGGACAGTGTTTTACACATACTAATTTTGTACAAGATACAGTAATGGAGGAAAAACTTTTTGAATATTTACAAAATTTTACTGCTGTAAGCTGTACCTAACCCCTTAAACGTTAGGGAAAATATTTTTCTCTCAGAAAACTATGGACTTTCCACTACGCCTAATATGGTTTCACACTTTTTTGTTATATATAGCATCAGCTATTCGTTCTAAAACTCTGCAGGGCTATTTCACTTCCACCCTGTATGAATCTTCTCTACACGTGTGGCGTACTTTCCCTGGAACCCTTGTAAATAGAGAACTACCCTACGGCAGAAAGACATAGTTAAATTTTCTTAACAAAGAAGAGACTGTAATGTTAGTTCACCTTAATTAGTGTTGTAACAGAGACCGAACATGGATTATGAAGAAATTATTTTTGAATATTAGATATACTTGATGGCGGGCCACTTGGAAATGAATAGGGGTTATGTTTAACAAGGAAATGAAAGCCAAACACTTACAGTTACGAACCGACGCGAATTGCTTCTTTATAATTAATTCAACGAGTAACGATATTTTCTCATAAAACAAAACACTGTCTGGTCGAAGAGACCCCCTGCCATCTGTCGGCAGTCGGTTGAACTCTAGCTGCGGCTTTCCTCTCCCTTCCCAAGTGGTTAGTGTTACGCCGTCTCTCTCTTCTTTCGCCCCCTAGGGACTTTTACTGTTTTTGCTCCTCTTTTATGTGAATTTGTTGTCATACGCCTTTCTTCTCATCCGTTACGTTATTTTCGGGCCGGATGGGTGTATGTATCAGTGGAGCAATATGTCATAAACGCATTATAAGAGACACATGTTACGTCGTGTCAAGTGCATTGCCTCCGGTAGGTCATGGCTTCCATCCCATGAGGATTATATCCTTTAAATTATTTAGCTCCCCGATTGCCGTGGAGTAACGTGTTGTGGTGACGTCGTATTTTGAGGCGGGAGAATCAATTTCAGTGACAATTGACAGTTTTAGGGTATTTGTGTGTGTCCTTGCCCAACGCAACCATAATAATAATAATAATAATAATAATAATAATAATAATAATAATAATAATAATAATAATAATAATAATAATAATAATATTTTATTCATAGCATTCTGCCCAAGGGCAGGTCTTTCATTGCAAATACAGTATTCTCCAATCTTTCCTACTTTCTCTCTTCTCCTTTGTCTTCGCATATGATCCATATATCTTAATGTCGTCTATTATCTGATATCTTCTTCTGCCCCGAACTCTTTTTCCCGTTCACCATTCCTTCCAGTGAGCAAATTCTTTTCAGAAGTGACCCAAACGATTCCTTTTTCTCTTCCTGATCAGTTTCAACATCATTCTTTCTTCACCCACTTTTTCCAACACAGCTTCATTTCTTGTTCTTTCTGTCCATTTCACACGTTCACTCCTTCTCCACATTTCGATGGGCTTAAGTACACCAGAATAAATAAATAAATAAATAAATAAATAAATAAATAAATAAATAAATAAATAAATAAATAAATAAATAAATAAATAAATAAATAAATAAATAAATAAATGAATAAATAAATAAATAAATAAATAAGTAAATAAGTAAATAAATAATTTAATAATTAAATAAATTAATTAATTAGTAGGTAAGTCAATCAGTCAGTTAATAAATAAATCAATAAGTAAATCAGTAAATAAATAAATGAATAAATGAGTGAATAAATAAATAAATGAATAAATAAATACATCTAGTCTTTTCCTTACTGAAACTTTTTTGAATACTCTACTTGAAATTAAGGGCTCCTTTCAGCTACAACGTGACCAAACAATTCCTTTTTCTCTTCCTGAGCAGTTTCAGCATCATTCTTTCTTCACCCACTTTTTCCAACACAGCTTCATTTCTTATTCTGTCTGTCCATTTCATACGTTCACTCCTTCTGCATATCCACAATTCGATGGTCTTGACTACACCAGAATAAATAGATAGATAGATAGATAGACAGACAGACAGACAGACGGACGGACGGACGGACGGACGGATGGATGGGTGGGTGGGTGGGTGGGTGGGTGGGTGGGTGGGTGGACAGACAGACAGACAGATATTTAAATAAATAAATATTGAAATAAATAAATAAAGGAATGAATAAATAAATAAATCAGTCAGTAAATAACTGAATAAGTAAATAAATAAACAAACAAATAAATACATAAAAATATAAATCTATTCTTTTCCTTACTGAAACTTCTTTTCTGAATCCTCTACTTGAAATTACGGGCTTCTTACAGCTAAAACGTGGATGGGATTCAGTACTCTAAAACATCATGCCTCGCGCAATTCATAAAACAAATGGATATTAGTACAAGAGTTGTTTACAAAGTTCAAGTTGGAAATTAAATACCTCAGAATGTTGGTGAAAGTTTGGTAACAAGTCCGCGCTTGGAACGTCGGAAATCTGCCTATTTCCGTGTGCAGAATTCTCTGTTTGGTACTAAGTGAAATGACTAACAGATGTACCTAAGTGCAAAAGCTGTGTGTGGGATATGCAATTAAAAATTAGGAAAGCGCTTGAATATTAAATATTCACACCTGACTGTAATGTAGCCTACATCTTATTGCGTAGTAGACATAAGACAAATTGTATTATCTACTTTTTAATTTCAATTCAGGAATCCGCCCCTGATCATGAGTTCTACTCTTTTAGGGGCGAGCTAAAGTTTTTCTGTTTATTTATATTTTATGTTACTATTATTAGCAAAATAAATAAATAAAATAAAAATAAAAAAAAAATAAGAAAGATTAACAATATGACCTTACAAATAAATAATCAAGATCTTGACGTCTGGCATTAGTTACTCTCATAATTATAAGCACAGGAATTGGATAAAAATCGAAAAGTACATAAGAAAATACGTTTTCTTTGAATATTTTCCAATTTAACGAGTCGTTGGAAGTAGTGGAATTCCAGACACCAGATGTATATTCAAGTTCAGATTTAACCAATACATAATATAAAATTAGTAGAGACATAGGAGTATAACATGAATTAGTTATAGACCTAATTAGATGAAGCATTCTTATTGAATGGTTATAAACATATTGAACATGATCATGAAAATACAATTTTAGAATCAAATAGGACACCAAGATCTCCAATACAATCTTTCCTAATAATTATGACTTTATTAAGACAATAATTAAATTTTAAGGAAAAAGTTTTACTTGACAAAGAAATGATAAAAGTTTTGAATTCATTAATTTTCATTCCATTTTCATCGGACCATAGTGCAATTGAATTAATATCATTTTGTAGAATTTGACAATCAGCAAACCCATTAACGTTTCGAAAGATTTAAGGTAATAATAATAATAATAATAATAATAATAATAATAATAATAATAATAATAATAATAATAATAATAATACTTTATGGCCAGAACAAACACACATCATGATTTTTTTAAATATAAGAACTCTCTAGCACCCCCAGAAAGAGTAAGTTACATACTCGTGCTCAGAGGACATTCCACATAAGTTAATGTTAAGACATTTTATTGCATAACAGAGTAAAAAGTAATAAAAGAAAAAAAGAAGACGAAAAAACACATATCACAATAATTGAACTTTAAATTTTCTCTGTTAACAGCAATGAATTAATAGATTTATTTTAAATAAGGAACATTAGCAAATTGTATGCTTGGGAATTTGTCTGTTACCATGTTATAAATCCTTGGACCGAAGTTGCTACTGTGATTATATGCTACAGTTGTTGTACATTTAGGAACTGTCAAGCATATGTTGTCTGATCTTTTGGTTTTATATTTATGTGAATATAAATTAAATATGTTTCGGTTTTTATGTACGAAAGTCAGTAATACATTGTTATAAATTTGATGGAAGTCAAATACTTTAAATTCTGAATGCAGTAGCTCTGAAGGATAATCAAGAGGTTTATTAAGGCACATTTTTATCATTCTTTTCTGTAGCAGAATTATTGGCATGAGGGAGGTACTATAAGCACTACCCCATCCTATATAATGCTCTATTGTAATATAGCTTGTACTATTGCGAGATAAATCATTCGTAAAGTATGGACAGCCAAGAAATTTCGTGGGATGACAAAATAGTGAATAATTTTTCTTAATCTATTGCACAGAAAAAGAACATGTTTATCCCAACATAAATGTTGGTCGGAATAATAATAATAATAATAATGATAATGATAATGATAATAATAATAATAATAATAATAATAATAATACTTACTGGCTTTTAAGGAACCCGGAGGTTCATTGCCGCCCACACATAAGCCCGCCATAGGTCCCTATCTTGAGCAAGATTAATCCATTCTCTATCATCATATCCCACCTCCCCCAAATCTATTTTAATATTATCTTTCCATCTACGTCTCGGCCTCCCTAAAGGTCTTTTTCCCTCCGTCCTCCAAACTAACACTATATGCATTTCTGGATTTGCCCATACGTGCTACATGCCCTGCCTTACTTGAAGCAAGTAAAGAGATAGGGTTGGAAGTAAATCCCGAAAAGACTGAGTATATGTTTATGTCGCGTGAACAGAATATTGTACGAAATAGAACTATGAAAGTTGGAGATTTATCCTTCGAAGAGGTGGAAAAATTGAAATATCTTGGAGCAACAGTAACAAATATAAATGACACTCGGGAGGAAATTAAACGCAGAATAAATATGGGAAATGCCTGTTATTATTCGCTTGAGAAGCTTTTGTCATCTAGTCTGCTGTCGAAAAATCTGAAAGTTAGAATTTATAAAACAGTTATATTACCGGTTGTTCTGTATGGTTGTGACACATGGACTCTCACTTTGAGAGAGGGTTTTTGAGAATAAGGTTCTTAGGAAAATATTTGGGGATAAGAGGGATGAAGTTACAGGATAATGGAGAAAGTTACACAATGCAGAACTTCACGCATTGCATCCTTCACCTGACATAATTAGGAACATTAAATCCAGACGTTTGAGATGGGCAGGGTATGTAGCACATATGGCGAATCCAGAAATGCATATAGAGTGTTAGTTGGGAGACCGGAGGAAAGAAGACCTTTAGGGAGGCCGAGACGTAGATGGGAGGATAATATTAAAATGGATTTGAGGGAGGTGGGATATGATTATAGAGATTGGATTAAACTTGCACAGGATAGGGACTGACGGAGGGCTTATGTGAGGGCGGCAATGAACCTCCGGGTTCCTTATAAGCCAGTAAGTATGTAATAATACTAATACTAATAATAATAATAATAATAATAATAATAATAATAATAATAATAATAATGATAATAACAATCATTTCGGTAAACTAAAGAATTCTGAAATATTTTCGTCTCCGGAAATTTCTGGCGTGTATTGGTAGCTGGTGTTGGTCCCGTGGAGAGCGAGAGTTGGCGTGATAGAGAGACGGGAAGGGACCGAACGTATCAGGCCCAGCATCCCCTCGACAACATGCCGAATCCATTACTGTTAGCATCCCAGTGAAAATTAGGTAATGGAAAACTTGGGTAGTGGCAGTAGAGAGAGAAGAGAGGGTTTCGTCAGGATTTCAACTTTTTTCAACCTTCCCCTCACTCTTTCTCCCTTTCCGTCCTTCATCTCTTCATCCTTCCCTCAACCTTTTCACCATCACCTTCCCTCTTTTAACAATCTTTCGTAGGTCAATCAGGAGTTTTTTTTGTCCCCCCCCCCCACTCTAAAAGATCTGGATCTTAGTCTGGCTAATTCTCCAGTGGTAACCTTTTCTTGTCCATTTTTTTGTCTTTACTACCCTTCTTCTTTCACTCTTTACTTTTACTCTTTTATAAGCTACATTTTCTTTTAAACCTCAATTTCCCACGGGATCTATGTTACACGAAATGTGCTGGAAACTGGGAACAGTAAGCTATACGAAATGAAATGGTTGAGAAAGAAAGGGAAATGCAGGGGAAAGGGGAGTGAGGGAACTGAAGGTTGATACATGCTCCTTGAAGATTTTGAGTGATAGAGAGAGAGAGAGAGAGAGAGAGAGAGAGAGAGAGAGAATAAGAACTCATTACTCATCCATACGGAAATGTGTAGCTTGTAGTCTTGAACCCTGGACATGCGCAATACGTACCTCATAATACGCGTTACACAGTGGCGGTGCGTCAATAAGAGCACAAGAGCACGTGAACACATTTTTTTCCATTAATGCGCGACCAGTTTTATTATTTAATACCGTATTGGCGTAGTGGGGATGTATAAAATCAGGATCGAGTATTTTAAACTTCCCGCAGCTTGCATAAACTTCTTTTGTAAATTTGGCAACATCCGTTCACGTACAAGCCGTGCTCTTTTCAAGAAGGTTACAGAAATTTCACGCATGCGCGGAAGAAAATTGTCTTTCGCTGGCCGCTTATGAGTCGTTAAGAGCACAAAGCATTAAATGAACAGTGAATCTATCCTACAGATGTCAGGTGCATCGATGCCTATTGTTTACGTGCTATATCTCGGGAGAAAATTTAATAAATCTGTATTTTAACCTGCAGGTGTCAGCATCTCACTGTTGGAACGTTTACTTTATGTAGATGTGTGTACAGTGCTGCTACGAGAGTGTAGTTTGTGAATTACTATACTTCAGTGTCGGCATATAGCATAGTTTGGCTTTCAAAGACGTGCTGGCTGAATGTGATGGTGGTATGAATTTAAATATCTGTATGGTGGTGTATATTATTTAAGAATAATATTTACTGGCATGTATTTATAGTAATCTATCTATGCGAATGGGGTTACAGTACTGGTATAGGCTATAGTGTATTAGTGTGTTGTGAATCAAAATATGGTATATTACTGAACACACGCTTATATATATTGTTTTATGTATTAATTTTTAACAAACGTAAACAATGAACTCTGTTCAAGTAATTTTGAAGAGTAAAGAATGGATAAACTGGATTTCCAGGAAAAATTGAAAATAAAAAGACTAGGTTTCATTATCATTATTATTATTATTATTATTATTATTATTATTATTATTATTATTATTATTATTCTTACTTACTTACTTATTTACTTACTTACAAATGGCTTTTAAGGAACCCGAAGGTTCATTGCCGCCCTCACATAAGCCCGCCATTGGTCCCTATCCTGTGCAAGTTTAATCCAATCTCTATAATCATATCCCACCTCCCTCAAATCCATTTTAATATTATCCTCCCATCTACGTCTCGGCCTCCCTAAAGGTCTTTTTCCCTCCGGTCTCCCAACTAACACTCTATATGCATTTCTGGATTCGCCCATGCGTGCTACATGCCCTGCCCATCTCAAACGTCTGGATTTAATATTCCTAATTATGTCAGGTGAAGAATACAATGCGTGCAGTTCAGCGTTGTGTAACTTTTTCCATTCTCCTGTAGATTCATCCCGCTTAGCCCCAAATATTTTCCTAAGCACCTTATTCTCAAACATCCTTAACCTATGTTCCTCTCTCAGAGTGAGAGTCCAAGTTTCACAACCATAAAGAACAACCGGTAATATAACTGTTTTATAAATTCTAACTTTCAGATTTTTCGACAGCAGACTGGATGATAAGAGCTTCTCAACCGAATAATAACAGGCATTTCCCATATTTATTCTGCGTTTAATTTCCTCTCGAGTGTCATTTATATTTGTTACTGTTGCTCCAAGATATTTGAATTTTTCCACCTCTTCGAAGGATAAATCTCCAATTTTTATATTTCCATTTCGTACAATATTCTGGTCACGAGACATAATCATATACTTTGTCTTTTCGGGATTTACTTCCAAACCGATCGCTTTACTTGCTTCAAGTAAAGTTTCCGTGTTTTCCCTAATCGTTTGTGTATTTTCTCCTTACATATTCACGTCATCCGCATAGACAAGAAGCTGATGTAACCCGTTCAATTCCAAACCCTGCCTGTTATCCTGATGGCATATTCTAAAGCGAAGTTAAAAAGTAAAGGTGATAGTGCATCTCCCTGCTTTAGACCGCAGTGAATTGAAAAAGCATCAGATAGAAACTGACCTATACGGACTCTGCTGTATGTTTCACTGAGACACATTTTAATTAATCGAACTAGTTTCTTGGGAATACGAAATTCAATAAGAATATCATATAATACTTCCCTCTTAACCGAGTCATTTGCCTTTTTGAAATCTATGAATAACTGATGTACTGTTTATTATTATACGTCGTTTTGAATTTATATACGGTTTTTTCGACAGTGAAACATTGGAATCATGACATTTCATATTAGACTAAAAACGTACGATTACAAATTCTCTTCGAGTTTGGAACACAAAATTGTGAACACACAATATTTTATCACGAGCCGCCACTGGCGTTACATCTCATTAAAGTAAGAGCATGGTACATGCTATGAGCTTTACATTTCCCAGGACGTTGTTTCATTCGTTCTCAGGTCTTGGAAGTAGGAATGAAAAAAAAAAAAAAAACACTTTTCTCTCTCTTATTTCTTTACGATGCTGCTATAGTAAAATATAACGCAGCTTGTTAGGCACGAGAGAATAGTAAAAGCTAAGAACGCACCACTTTTGCATACGGACTTCTATCACACACTTTGATGGCCAATTAATTTACAATGTCAGTTGCTTCATTTGTCATCGAGCCTGGTGGTCTTGAGTTGTAAATAAAGGATGTACTGTCTGAAAAACAACAGACCGAATCTCCTGTACGGTATTTCAAAATTTCTTCTCCGCCCCAAAGAGTTAAATTTCTTCATTTTGATCTCTACAATCACATCCTGTCTTTGGTTTTTCTGAAGCTCTAAAAACTGTTTTCGGGATTAAATCTAAAGTAATTGGTTCAAGAATATGCGGGCTATTGCATTTGTAATCGATCAGTAAAGAATCTCGCATTTTTTAATACTCCAATTTTTTTCCTTATTTATACAGGGGCATCACTTTATTTTTACCAACATTTTTAACATTAACCTGGCTATACTTGGAAACACTGTTACCTCCTTTCCATTACAGGAGTTTGGTGTTACTAGTGCAATACGTAAAAAATCACTTTACTAGCTATAGGAGGAGAGAGAAATAGTGTATCCATTTATGTTACAGAGAAATACGGCATTACGATTTTCAGTTTGATCATTACTTTTACGGCATTTTATCAAAATACAGTAGAGTAGTAATAATTTCTTTTTTCACAAACTCAACTCTTCAGGCGATTGTATTCAATATGTGTTGTCTACCTTATTCAGCATATTACAGGTTTAGCATGTAATATAGAGAGTGCATTTTAATTGAGGGGGGTCAGAAGCAATGGGATGTAAGTACACTTAAGTTACTTTCGAGAAAATTGGGTTGAAAGTATTTAAGATTTCGTAAAATCAGTGAAATTTTTAATTTGAATTTTAATGTGTGACCAGCCTCATGGGCTAGTGATCAGAGCTTCTGACTACAGTTCATGAGGTCCCGGGTTAGATTCCCGGTTAGAACAAAGGAATTTTTCCTTGAAGGGGAATGTTCCTATGTCCGTCTATGGTCTGGAAATTAGGTTAGGCTTAAGTTTAAGACCTCTCCTGGCACTTCATAATCATCCTATAATATCATCGGGGCAGCGTAACTCCGCCTTCCAGGTGCCCCAACCTCAGAAGTGGATTACAAATAAGCCATTGCCAGGAGAGACCAGAAATGACAACCTGGTGGCATTGGCTAAAAAAATAATGTGTGATGTGGTTAAAAGATAATATCCTGTCAATTTAAAACTGTTGTTCACATTCGGTTATAAGTAATTACAGTTTCCATCATCGTTCTTTATACCTAGAAACAAACGAACTCTTGTTTGAATAATGCTGTTAAGTAACGTACCATATTATAGGGTATCGTAATTTGGGTAAATCTAACATTCACTTCTGCTCAGTCCACACAGATACAGTTATTCAGTCATGCTACACCTTACCGGTGCGAAAATAAGCTTCAATAATATAGGCCTAGGCTCTTTCTTCAAGAAAACGCAACCATATTTCTGAAACACACTATACTATGTACTGTTTACTTCACTGCTACCAGACTTCGAATGCAACAGCGGCCGTAAGTTTGTGTGGCTGAAGGGAGCAAGGACGTTAGTGAAAGGGGTGGGAGTCAAGTACATTCAGAAATGCAGGTAAAATAAAAATGCAAGTAAAATTAAAGTGATGTCCCGGTACAAGTTGCTGAGGAGAGTGCATTTTCAAAAATATACCACCGAAAGCCAGGTTTTCGTATTATTGAGCGACAAATTTAGCGTATTTTATAAAAACAAGCCTCTTTCAGCGCTCAGAACTCTGGAACCATTTACTGCAGAACATTGAACGGGAGCTCATTTTGAAGCTGACATTTAGTAGGTTATGATAAGAAGTAATACTTATTTTTATTGTATAAAGAGAGACAGATATTCTGATTTTACTTACTTTTAGGCTTTTTGCCCATTTGTAAAAATGTAAAAAATATTGAGAAAAAACCTTGCATTGTTGAGAGGGATTCGGCATTGTTTGCTTAGTGGCTCGGCAATAAGTTTCGAGGGTATTAAATAAATTATTTTCACACGCTTAGACTTGAACGGCGCAGTACCGCAAGCAATGGCCGAGAGCTTAAGATAAGTGAGCATTGGGCGTCATTTTTACTCCTGTGTTTATTAAAACTTGTGATAAAGCTAGCCCAGCCATGACTGCTAGATGACACATCACGTGTTTGTCTCCTGGCCTTGCTTGTCTCGACTACCTACAGTCAGCTGGTTAGTTTACGCGCGTACTATTTATTTTCTTTATTTGATATTTTCAATACTTTCTTATCAACGTTGCACCAGTGAAAAATAAGTGTTTATTTGTACTTTCAATGCGGAATCAAACCATATATTTTAAAAATATTTTTTCGTGGGCAAAGGCGTCTTAATGAAGAAAAATCTAAATTTCTCCATTTCCATAAAAAGTAAGAAAAACTGTTTACATGTCTATATAAACTATAATTTCTCAGCATCAAAATAAACCATGATTTTGATCATTGGGTGAAAGGGTTTCGGAGCCACGACGGTTTAAAGTTGCTAATTTTATGAAAATACGATAAATTTAAATATTTTCAATTTAAACACTATGAAGTTCTGATGCTTCAAACTTTGCACAAAGTATTGTATCACAGTTGTCAACGGACAGAAAAAGTTTCATTATATTTAAAAATTGCAAGGTCAATTTTCTCTATATTTCGGTCGATTTGAGATGGAATAGCCCATATAGGTCTTTAAGCGTTGAAATACCTATTTCAATCATAAGGAATAGCTGTGCAAATGAAAACAAAAAGCCAGAAATAGTGCTATTTTTCAATGACACAAAATCCGGGGTAGACACTGTGGACCAAATGGCAAGACACTATTCAGTCAAACGAGGAACTAGAAGATGGTCCTTAGCAATGTTTAATGACGTAACAGATTTGGTAGCTCTTAATGCTTATGCACTGCATAACAAAGTCCTTCACGAAATTGAAGACAGGAATTCCAGGAGAAACTTTCTTATGTAACTAGGAAAGAAATTAATAAAGCCAAAAATTCAGAGAAGAATCTCAAATCGTCATTGTAAAACTCAGCTCATCAGATTAGCAATAACGTCTTCTGGATCCAGATAACTTTCGAACGAATAGACAAAAGAGAAGACAACGGAAATGTAAAACGAAGAAGATCTGAACTGTTCAAGGACGAAGGACAGGAAAGTAAATCGAGTGTGACAACTGTCAAAAATATATCTGCAAAGAACACTCGGAAATAAAAAATGATATACGGTGTATGTGAGTCATCTGAAATGGACACTGACTAAACAGAAATGTACGCGTATTCAGTGAATAAACTTTGTATACTGTTTTTCGTAATTTCGAATAATCACAAATTGTTTTCAAATAAAATAAATAAAATCGTTTTATAAAAAAATTAATTACTTTAAATACCTATTCTCATCTATATTATATGTATTATAACTCTATTACCTCAACATTTACTTCCTTACTTACTTACAAATGGCTTTTAAGAAACCCGAAGGTTCATTGCCGCCCTCACATAAACCCGCCATCGGTCCCTATCCTGTGCAAGATTAATCCAGTCTCTATCATCATACCCCACCTCCCTCATATCCATTTTAATATTATCCTCTCTTCTACGTCTCGGCCTCCCCAAAGGTCTTTTTCCCTCCGGTCTCCCAACTAACACTCTATATGCATTCCTGGATTCGCCCATACGTGCTACATGCCCTGCCCATCTCAAACGTCTGGATTTAATGTTCCTAATTATGTCAGGTGAAGAATACAATGCGTGCAGTTATGCGTTGTGTAACTTTCTCCATTCTCCTGTAACTTCATCCCTCTTAGCCCCAAATATTTTCCTAAGCACCTTATTCTCAAACACCCTTGACCTATGTTCCTCTCTCAGAGTGAGAGTCCAAGTTTCACAACCATACAGAACAACTGGTAATATAACTGTTTTATAAATTCTAACTTTCAGATTTTTTGACAGCAGACTAGATGATAAAAGCTTCTCAAGCGAATAATAACAGGCATTTCCCATATTTATTCTGCGTTTAATTTCCTCCCGAATGTCATTTATATTTGTTACTGTAAATAAAAATTTTATAAAATATTTCTTATAAAAGGGAAAAACAACACGACAATTATATAAATAAATATATTATAATAGTAAAAGAACAGTTGCAAGATGAGCAGTTTGGCTTCAGAAAATGAAAAGATACAAGGGATACGATTGGACTGCTACGAGCAATCGGCGAAAGATATCTAGAGAAACGTTGTTGGAACAAACTGATGGGCACCCTGAAGAAAATAAGTGTGGATTGGAAAGACAGGAGGCTGTATGAAACAACGAGTCAAAGTCAGGATAGGAGAAGAAAGACCTGAAGGAAGTGACACAGGGAGAGGAGTACGACAGGGATGCCCTTTATCAACTACCCTGTTCAACATCTACTTCGAGGATTTGGTAAAGAACTGTTTTCATAACATGGGAAGGGTAAAAGTAGGAAGAAGGAAAATAAAGTGCACGAGATTTTCTGATGATACAGTGTTGTTAGCAGAAGAGTAGACGATACTAAAGGATGTGGTACTGGAGCTAAATGACAGCTGTGAGCAGTATGGAATAAAGATAAATGTAAACAAGACGAAGACCATGGTTGTCGCAAGAAGTATGAAGAATGTGAACGTGCGAATTCTAAATGAGGCAGTAGAGCAAGTGAACAGCTTCAAATACTTGGAGTGTACTGTAAGCAGTAACATGAGCTGCTGTCAGGAAGTCGAAAGGAGAATAACAATGGCCAAGGGAGCGGACCTCTGTAAAAGAGAACTAAGGAACACACTAATGAAGTGCTTTGTGTGGAGTGTGATATTGAATGGGACGGAAACATGGACATTACGACGAAATGAAGAGAAACGAATAGAAGCATTTGAAATGTGGATATGGAGAAGAATGGAATGTGTGAAGTTGACAGACAGAATAAGAAATGAAGTTATGTTGGAAAGAGTGGGTGAAGAAAGAATGATGCTGAATCTGGTCGGGAAGAGGAAAAGGAATTGGTTGGGTCACTGGCTGAGAAGAAACTGCGTAGTGAAGGATGCACTGGAAGGAATGACGAACGGTAGAAAAGTTCGGGGTAGGAGAAAATATCAGATGATGGACGACATATAGATATATGGATCATATGCGGAGACTAAGAGGAAGGCAGAAAATAGGAAAGATTGGAGAATGCTGGGTTTGCAGTGAAAGACCTTCCCATGGGCAGAACAATATGTTTGTATGTATGTATGTATGTATGTATGTATGTATGTATGTATGTATGTATGTATGTATGTATGTATGTATGTATGTATGTATGCAATAATACATTTTATAACACATGGCATATTATGTAGCTTACCAGCTTATTGGAAGACCAGCCAAAAGATGGATGGACAATTTCAGTAGCTGCTACAGGAATCAATTTCCTAATTGCTGATTAATATTTATTGCTTATAATGAAACTAACATATATGTCCATTCTTATTATTATCATTAATTTCTCTAAATAGATTTACAAAACCTCTAATGGCAATTACATTAATATTCTCATTATATAAATATATTTTAGATTTTATATCTATATTTTTTTCTCCCTGTAACATAGTTCCAGTAAGCTTATATTAAATTAATTTTCATAATTTTACTAGCTACCTCAAATCTCAAATTAATTATAATTGATTGAATTAAATTAGCTCATAAATTAAGTTACTACTTTACCTTATAGGTTTATCTAAATTTAAATAAATATGTAATCTACTAGTCGTTAAAACTTAACTGAAGAATATTGCTGGAGAACCTTTTAATTATAGTGTAAATATTCGTAATTTAAATATGTATTGTATTGATTAAGACTGGTTGAGTGGAAGAGGAGGCCTTATGGCCTTAACTCTGCCAGCGAAAATAAAACATAATAATAATAATAATAATAATAATAATAATAATAATAATAATAATTATTATTATTATTATTATTATTATTATTATTATTATTATTAATGCATGAAGGATGATGATGATATGGCATATATAAAATAATAAGAAGACAACAAAAATGTAATGAACATTTAAAAAAAAAACTTCCAGAGTGAGAATTTTTAGATCTGATAGGTGGCGAGGGTTAATCTGAGTGAAAGAAATTAGTTATTAAAATTTCACTGCAATCACATAAGCATTGTGGAAGTCTTAAATCTCAGAAGCGCATTTCATTAACATGTGTAGGTCCTGTTTGTTTCCTCGAGTATGAGACTACAGGCGAACGTTACAAGAAACACAAGCGACACATGTAATCGCCGGCGTTGAAACAAAGACAGCGGCTCGGCTCGGCTCACAGAAGCAAGAGACAAATGATTTAAGACTGCTCGTCCATCTGTTTAGCCACACTTTTCAGCTCGTCTCTACGGCCGTCCTTAATATTAAACTTCTTGGTACACGTAAACCCGTAATGCAATTTAAAACTTACTTGTGTTTTACAAGAAATTAGTAACATCTTGGAATAATTAGTTTTTCTCAGAAGGGGTTTTTTAAGACAGGAACATAATATATCACTACATTTCCTCCCAGCACTTCAGCCTGTCTCCCGTATTTCTGAAAGCAGTTATAACAACGTAGAATTTATTTTTTACTTTGTTATACTTTATCTTACAATATAGGGAAAAAGTACCGTATATGAAACGTTTGAATTTGAAATTTATTTTATTAAAATGAACAATTATTTTAGGATCTCTGATACCAAAATTTCATTTTCGGCTTGAAGTTCCTGTAAAGAGCTTTACTCTGAAGTATATCTAAAGCATGGAAAGGGTTTTCTTTATATTAGGCATGTATGAGATAAATCGATTGGTAATTGTAGGCATGAAATATATATTTTAGTACAAATATGAGAAAATGACAAATAATTTGAAAACTGTAATCAGAAGCCTCTCCTTTTTGTTTGTTTTTTTTTTTAGAATGTGAATTTTTATGTTAGTTGAACTGATCCTTTATGTGATAGACGAAATGAACTAAGTAAGACATGTAATTAATTTTAAAGGGGTTATTCTTCGAGATATTTCAAACAAAAATGTTAATCCATTTTTCTCATTTCCGTTTCCTTTTCGAGATAGAAATTATTTTTAATAAAATATTTCATAGCGTAGAATAACTCTTCTCGGGTTCTCAGCCAGGTGAGTTGGAGATTTGCTTCCAAGTTTTCGACGGCTAGCTCTGCCATCTTCTTCAGGGAATGAAGCGATGTGGGACGGACGGAAATGTGATCAAATGATCACGGGACGGGGCGAGGAGGAGATGGCTGGTGTTTGCCGTTATGATGGCAGGTGTTATCTTGCACATTGAAAGGGGCTAAGCCATTTCGCAGTGCAAGTGGAGTCGTGAAGACTCTGTCATCTGTTGTTCGATGACAAGGCAAGTGAAGGCCGTCAGAAGAAGCGCCGTGAAATCTAGATCTGCAATTTGAGAGGTTCCCTGTCCTTTCAAATTGCGACTAATTGAGTGACCTCGTACATTTAATAGACAATTTATAGGTTCTGAACTAGGGCATACGTCCTTTACAAAAAAAAAGGGGGGGGAATGTATATGGGAAAGGGCATATAGGTCCGTGGTCCATTTCTTTTAGGGCTCATCCCGACATTTGTCTTACGCCTTAGGAAAACCTTAAGTTGTTGGAAGCGGTAGCCAATCAGAATGCGCCTGGCGGTCGGGACTAGGATCTAGCTTCTGATTGGCCCGCAGCGGGAAGCCCTACTATTGCATATATACCGGCTAGACATGGTCCCACATCACTACAGCAGACAAGTTACTAACAGGAATTAAACTCGCAGGACGATACTACAGAGTAGAGCCATCACACGAGACAATCTTCCACCGACCGTGCCTTAACTGTGCACAATACGGCCACACAAAGACAGACTGTGACAAGCCCAAGACTTGCTTTAAGTGCGGCAAGAATCCCGACCTTTGCAACCACAACCGCCTATCCCAGATTAAGTATTGCGCCACGTGCAACAGCGACACCCATTATACGGGCCAAGCTCGCTGTCCAAAATATCCAAGGACTAATCTCATAACCTCCACCGATCCCACGCATGTCCCCATAGACACTCACAAACCAATACCGCCACCTATACCCAAACCATCACAGTCCGTCTTCAAACCAACACTTCCCAAACCCGAATTGTCTTATGCGGATGCGGCTAAGACTATGACAACCAAGACAACCACTACAGACGATCCACAGACAGACAAAACAACCACGGAACAGCTGGTCGAGGGGGTTCTACGTTCCGCTATGCAGAAAATAGAATCCTACATTGACCGACAACTAAACAGACTACAGGACGAAATAGTGACATTCACTATTTCCTTACTCACTACAGACACAAACCCCACGAAACGACACACGACACTTGCCACAGCCAACCAGGCAGCCAGACGGCTTCTACGGAAACGAGTAGCCCACCACTTTGTTGGTAACAGGTTACGAGTCTCCCTAGCGCCACTACAAAAACGTGACTAGAACTGAACTGACCAGAGCACTGGACTCTCCACCTCTCATTAACATCTGCGAGGAGCGTGTACATGTCTCATATTATCATTTACAGGGGAAAATACACTACTGGTAGATGAGAGGGCAAACGGCTTTTAGCTGGGAACCTCGATCTAAGGTTAGTGAATTGCAAGTCGGGAACCAATGGAGGCATGGGATGCTTACCCTGCCTGCCATTTTAAACATCATTCTTTCTTCGTCCCCTTTCATTCATTCAGCCACATCGCTTCATTCCCTGAAGAAGATGGCAGAGCTAGCCGTCGAAAGCTTGGAAGCAAATCTCCAACTCACCTGGCTGAGAACCCGAGAAGAGTTATTCTACATCAAACGCCGGGAAAGCCTCAAGTCATACATTTCATAGCGTGTTTTGGGAAAGTCATTGATTTAATCTCATATAAATACTGAGTCAGTTTAAGAGAGCAGTGTAATATAATAATAAATGATTGAAAGAATTTTAGTTTCGTCCTTTAAATGTGCAGAAATTTGATCTGAACAAATGTTATGGAAAGAAAATTTATAATGTTATTTGTTCGAATAAACTATATGACTTTTTATAGTCTCGCAAGAAATATTTTTGTGCGTGATGTAGGACATGAAAAATTGTATTTTCTCATTCATGTGTCAGTTTGTGATTTCATTCTTCATATTTTGTACTATACTTTAGGCTATAGCTGAAGAAAATGAACTACAAACAGATAAGTTGTTAGAAACATGATAAAGAAGAGCTCAATTCATGCAAGACGCGAACAACTTATTTGAAGAAAGTACTATGTATTTTTTTCAAGACGGAAGATTTTTAACTCTAGTACTGCGCGTTCGCTGTAGCATAGCCAATTTGACACGAGAGCTCCGGTATTTTGTCATTCTGATTAACTGCAGCGGTAGTAGACAGAAGTAAAGATGAAGTGTTTATGAAAGGAAAATATTACTGTATGTTACATATTACCTCCTTTTGTAAGGCTGTAATGGATAAATAGAAAAATGGATGGATGGATGGCTGGATGGGTATATGGATGAATGAATAGCTATATGCATGCTTGGATAGATGGATGGATGGATGGATGGATGGATGGATGGATGGATGGATGGGTGGATGGATAGATAGCGACATGGATAAACGGATTTATTTATTTATTTAGTAATTATTTGTGTACTTATTTATTTATTTTGCTAATAATGTAACATACATTATAATTAAACAGATAACATTTTAGATCACTCCTGAAAGAGTAGAACTCGTGCTTAGGGCCGGATTCCTGAATGTAAATTAAGAAGTATATGTATGTTGAAAAATAGAGGTATATATATATATATATATATATATATGATTTATATTAATATAAATCTAAATTATTAGTATATATATTATTTATATAAAAAATATATTTAAAAAATATATTCTTGTTAAATCTATTTATCAATAATTAATTATTTAAAATAGGACCTTATATATATATATATATATATATATATATATATATATACTTATATAAAATAAATAATTGATGGGATATAAATATTATTGGTAGTAATATTAAACCTTTAGTGTATAAATAATAGTAACAGTATAACTACAGATCTCATTTAATAATTAAGAAAAAAAATGAGATCTGTAGTTCTACTGTTACTATTAAAGAGAAAAGATAATTTTATTATACATTGAGGTTAATACTTCAGTTTTTTTTTTTAGGTCCATAGTTTTAAATATTTTCTTAAGAGTTGAGAAAGTTGATGTTAGTAGTTGTGTTAAAAGTACGTTGTGAGTTGGTTGAAATGTATGGAGAAATTCGGGTTTTACTTTTTTTTTTATTTAGTCTTTATTTTTTTATTTAGATCCAATTTTTGTTTCAGAATTTATTTAATGGGTTTTATTCTTGCTTATTTATTTGCTTTTAAATTATTTTATATGTAAGTTTTTGCGTGATTCAATTATTTTTGTCTTAATGATTGTTTAATTTATTGTTTATTCGCAGTAATAAATTTTCTAAATTTATGGGAATTTGATTTGGTAATTTTGATTTATTATTAGTAAAATTTGTGCCAGCATCCGCGGTTATACAATGAATATGAGTAAATCTTTTTGGTTAAAGTAGTTAAAGGTTTTTTGGAAGTTATTTTTCTATTTTTGGGTGAAATCTTAATATTTACACTGCAAGTGGGCAAGCACCCGGTGGCAGTGGTATATACAATGTTAACAATACACAATAAAATGATAACCAATACACAATAAAATTTACAATACACAATACAATTTTACAACACATTACAATTTTACACACAATACAATAATAATACACGATACAATTTAACACAATAATAAAACATAAAATAAAATACCTAATTTTACAATACAACCTACATAATTATCTATAGGTCCTACATAAGTTTCAATAGTCTTTCACTTTATTCTCATCTCATTCCCTGTAGTGGCACTATGACGCATTTCACTGACACTTTAGCACACATTTCACTGACACTCTGTAACACATTTCACTGACACTATAGAACACATTTCATTGACGCTATAAATTATCACTGATCGAAACTGTTCACTGCACTGTAAAACCATAACTTCACTGACTCACCTCGCTTCACTGATACAACAGTTCAAATAAGTCAAATAATTACACCCTTATGCATACTTATAAACAGAACTACATTTAAACTAAATATTTGTAGTCTAAGGCCCTCTTACACGCTAGTTTTAAATAATTTACAATTCAAACCAAGGAAGTAAACTCGTCAGCCTAGATAAATACATGTCACCTTAAAAAAATTAAATGTTGAATGTCACCTTAATTTTAATTTTCACTTTATACACAACTTTTTAAATTATTCTTGAATCTCCTTAAGGAAGGACAGCCCTCAAAGACCGCTGCAGGTAGGTCATTCCAATCATTTATAGTTCTACCAATCATTTATAGTTCTATCAATCATTTATAGTTCTAAAATCATTTATAGTTCTATCAATCATTTATAGTTCTATAATACAATTTGTTTTATGTCTACTACACAATAAGAATATATAGCCTACAGTTAAATTTACAATTTTTAATTATTTATAAAAACCAAAGTTTATTTCATTAATAATTATGTGTTGGATAATAATTCATTTTGGTAAAAATCCTAAGAATGGGGTTAATCCACCTAGTGATAACATACGCCTACATAACTTTTTAAATTTAATGGATGGATGGATAGCGAGATGGGTGGATGGGTGAGTGGGTGTATCAGTAAACCAAACAATACAGACCAGACAGATAGACAGGTCGCTCTCGGTAGCGTAGTTGGTATAGCGCTGGCCTTCTATGCTCGATGTTGCGGGTTCGATCCTGGCCGAGGTCGATGGCATTTAAGTGTGTTTAAATGCGACAGGCTCATATTAGTAGAATTACTAGCATGTAAAAGAACTCCTGCGAGACAAAATTCCGGCACACCGGCGACGCTGATATAACCTCTGCAGTTGCGAGCGTCGTTAAATAAACCATAATTTACAGATAGACAGAGATCATAACCTATAACTTAGATCATTCTTTGGTCTGTTACACTAACCTCCAGCTGGAAGCATTCTTACACGGTCGACTGCGCTAAGTTACGCTGTTTATTCACATTACATCCAGGTAACCCGACATGTCGCCTGAAATATATATTGCTCCGCACATCTCTGACTAGTGACGAGAAATGTTGTTGTACATGGTAATGGAATAGAGATATGTTGACGGAATTGTCTATGCCTATATTCGAGGGGTGGGATGAGGAAAACAACTGCGACCTTTTCCTCCTCAAGTGTCACTATGGATTTTTAGACTCGAACCCGGCCCGCTTGCATGACAGGCTGACGTTCCAGACCACTCAGCCACCGCAAAGGGCGTAATAAAGAGAGCACCAATGCGCTCGCGGTTAATCGTAGACATCTGCTACACAGATCACTCTTGTCCTGTCCATGACGCATTTCACATGTCACTGTCAGCGTGCACCGACCTCAACTTATCAGATGACACAGTTTGTTACTATAGACAGTCACCGGATGTCCTCCAGTGAACGAGAAATCGCTATCTGCGAATCATTACCTGTGTTCAGGTCTCGTGAGGTGAGATACAAGTGTATTATATATATATATATATATATGCGGATGACGTGAATTTGTTAGGAGAAAATACACAAACGATTAGGGAAAACACGGGAATTTTACTGGAAGCAAGTAAAGCGATCGGTTTGGAAGTAAATCGACGAAAAGACGAAGTATATGATTATGTCTCGTGACCAGACCATTGTACGAAATGGAAATATAAAAATTGGAGATTTATCCTTCGAAGAGGTGGAAAAATTCAAATATCTTGGAGCAACAGTAACAAATATAAATGACACTCGGGAGGAAATTAAACGCAGAATAAATATGGGAAATGCGTGTTATTATTCGGTTGAGAAGCTCTTATCATCCAGTCTGCTGTCCAAACATCTGAAAGTTAGAATTTATAAAACAGTTATATTACCGGTTGTTCTGTATGGTTGTGGAACTTGGACTCTCACTCTGAGAGAAGAACATAGGTTAAGGGTGTTTGAGAATAAGGTGCTGAGGAAAATATTTGGGGCTAAGCGGGATGAAGTTACAGGAGAATGGAGAAAGTTACACAACACAGAACTTCACGCATTGTATTCTTCACCTGACATAATTAGGAAAAATTAAATCCAGACGTTTGAGATGGGCAGGGCATGTAGCACGTATGGGCGAATCCAGAAATGCATATAGAGTGTTAGTTGGGAGGCCAGAGGGAAAAAGACCTTTAGGGAGGCCGAGACGTAGATGGGAGGATAATATTAAAATGGATTTGAGGGAGGTGGGGTATGATGATAGAGACTGGATTAATCTTGCACAGGATAGGGACCGCTGGCGGGGTTATGTGAGGGCGGCAATGAACCTTCGGGTTCCTTAAAAGCCATTTGTAAGTAAGTATATATATATATATATATATATATATATATATATAATATACTAGCCGTACCCGTGCGCTCCGCTGCTCGTTTATTATGTTACTTAATTTAAATTGTATTTAAAAAATTAAAATGCGATCATTTTGATCCAGAGCCCACTCTTTTGGTCATAAAAATTATTTTAGGAAATACAGGAAACGAATGCCTACCAAGTTTTCTGTGCATAAGAAGCTATTTTAATCTTATCTGTCCTCGATTCACTCAGAAGTTACTGTAATAACATTATAGCATTATGTCCATCTAGAGAAACTACACTTTCCAATGGTGAATTAATAATTAATTATACAAATCAGTTAATTTAGCTACCGATATTACTTCATGCAAACACAGAAACATTCTCTGTAGGCTATGTTTCATAGCTTTCGATTGGTGTTGTCCAAGGCCCCTTATAGATGAAGTCATTTGTTTTTTATTTAATTACACCGCCTTAGATGGCGTTGTTATTGTAATTTTGAAACTCATTTATCTCATTAAATATCAGTGCTATCAAAATTTTGCGTGGAATAAAACTTATCGGAAATGAGTTTTAAAGAAACTTTTGTTATGTAATATTTTTCATGAAAATTAATAATAAGGGAGATATTTCGATTTATTTAATTCAAGCCCCCTTATAACCCCCCTTTTAAATAAAATATTTTGAATGCCATATAGCCTAAATTCTACGCTACAACGAACTTAATTTATATTCCAATTTTCATATAAATCGGTTCAGCGATTATCACGTGAATAGGTAACAAACATCCAGACAGACAGACAGACAGACAGACAGACAGACATACAAACAAAAATGTCAAAAAAGCGATTTTCGGTTTCAGGGCGGTTAATTATATATGTTAGGACCAATTATTTTTGGAAAATCGAAAATTACCAGAAAAATTTCGGCTACAGATTTATTATTAGTATAGATGAATTTATATGAATATTACACATACAGATGTGCTATATTATATATTAACAGAATTTTCTCTTAATTCCCATGCACGAGTCCTCTGACCGCACGTGCTGTGTAAAACAAGTCCTACTTTGTAGGTTTCACCCCCTTCACCTACCGTTAGATTCAACCACTGTCCAAAAGAATACAGATTAAAATGAAAATGGCACAAACAAAGTACATTATACAATATATCCTAACCTAAACATGCATTAACATGTATAATGCATAATATCACATAAATCAGTTTTTATTTTCAGTCAATCACTTATCATGTTAAGATAGCAGAAATGGATTCTGTTACATCAAGATACAGTATTAATATACTCGTACGTCACGAATATTTTCGACTTACTTTCAAGTCATCTTCAGTTGATATTTACTAACAAACAAACATTTGAACATGGTAAAAAATATTTAAACACATCTATAAAACACTAATAAATAGTCTAGCCATGCGTACTTTTTCTTAAAATGGTTAAATGTCGTACATAGTATTAAATTAACATTCAGACAGAAAACCTTCCAGTGGATATAATTATAATTTATACATATATTAAAAAGGCAAGCAGTGTGCCTGAGTTGTGAAATTAAAAACGTTTAAAATTATTATTATGTAAAACTGAAGGCTAAGACTTGTTCTTTATAAAATTCATTATATTGGAAGACTGCAGTGAAAGGGATGTAAAAGAAAATCTCGGTCTATTCGCCATGGTGAGAGACATAATATCTGAAAAAAGTTAATCAAAAAGATGTCTTAAGAATTTTGAAAACCTACACTGTACACCTTTTGTGACTATTAACTTTTAAAGCCCTTTTCAGGCATTAATCACTTATTTTCTCTTCAAAATTATTTTAAATTTATATATAATTCAGTTCGCATCGCAAACTTCAACACCTGAAGTTCTAATCTGTCTCGCCTTCAAGAGGAACAATCCAGTCTTTTGTCCGTATTCCCTATTCCCCATGAGGTCAAGACATGCAAGCGAACTCAAATTCTGACTTAGCATCTAGGATGGTAGATATTTTTTCCGGATATGTTCCAATTCGACACACTGCAATAAAATATGTGTCCAGGAGTCCTTTTCTCCGCACAGTGGACAAAGGCGCTCTCCTTCGTTGACAATTGTATTACCCTTCCAAGCCTCCAATCTTAGCCACGCTAAACCTGCTCTGCTGTCTTTGTTACAAGAATTTATGTAGCCACACCTCCCCCAGTAAGCATGAGATCTGATTGTAAATGTAGTGAGGACTATTGCATATTTAAAAATGAACCAATATTCTTTCATAACAATTATTGTTTTATTTGGAAATAGAAAACGGGAATAGGTTATAAAATAAATGTTCCTATTCTCTATTCCCCATGAGGTCAAGACATACAAGCGAACTCATATTCTGACTTAGCATCGAGGATGGTAGATATTTTTCCTGATATGTTCCAATTCGACACACTGCAATAAAATATGTGTCCAGGAGTCCTTTTCTCCGCACAGTGGACAAAGGCGCTCACCTTCGTTGACAATTTTATTATCTTTCCATGCCCCCAATCTTAGCCACGCTAAACCTGCTCTGCTGTCTTTGTTACAAGAATTTATGTAGTCACACCTCCCCCAGTTAAGCATGAGATCTGATTGTAAATGTTGTAAGGACTATTTCATAATTTAAAAATGAACCAACATTATTTCATAACGATTATTGTTTTATTTAGAAACAGAAAACAGGAATAGGTTATAAAATAAATGTCCCTATTCTTTATTCCCCATGAGGTCAAGACATGCAAGCGAACTCCTATTCTGACTTAGCATCGAGGATGGTAGATATTTTTTCCGGATATGTTCCAATTCGACACACTGCAATAAAATATGTGTCCAGGAGTCCTTTTCTCCGCACAGTGGACAAAGGCGCTCTCCTTCGTTGACAATTGTATTACCCTTCCAAGCCTCCAATCTTAGCCACGCTAAACCTGCTCTGCTGTCTATATTACAAGAATTTATGTAGTCACACCTCCCCCAGTTAAGCATGAGATCTGGTTGTAAATGTAGTGAGGACTATTACATAATTAAAAATTAACCAATTGTTTTATTTGGAAATAGAAAACACGAATAGGTTATAAAATAAATGGAACGAATTAATGGAGAAATCAGAGAAGAATTTTGATTGGTATTAGTCTGATTACAAATACAGTGCAATCCGCTTAATAGGACCACGTTGGGACCATGCGTTTTCATCTAATAATGCGGCTGGTCCTCTTAACCGGAATTAGATAGGCTACATATATTGACGTGTAGGACTACTGTATTTGTCCCTCTAAGCTTGGCCCTAATACGCAGCTTTATTTGTTTAAAATGCATGGTTCCAACGTGGTCCTATTAAGCGGAATCCATTGTATATAATGTGGCATATCTTTTGAATGGTTCAAGATAAATAAGTAATTTTAATGTGTAACATTCTCCTTAGGTAGGGATTCATTTTGGTGGAAGAAGTTTTACCCTAGGTCAAATTCTAATGAAGTTAAGTCTGTCCGGATTAACCGGGTTAAGGGGAGTGGATAGTGATGCCTGTGCGTTTGAAAAAAATCAGTACAGAAGTTTATTTAATATTTCTAGGCTTTTAGTGCTCAGAATATAATAAAAATTTCCATGCTTATACAATCAATCATTCTGAATTCATTGGTATAAAAGACAACTAATTAGTTTCTTATCCAAGTGCAAAAGAAAGGCCCAAACTGATAACCTGTTTTCCCATTTTGCTAAGTGTACCTCATTCTTCAAGTGCACATTACTTGCTACAATCTTCACTCATATACCTGATATTTCTTCAAATTATCTAGTAATGTATACTGTAAATTCTAAAGCAAAATTTTGTTAATATTTTACTCCTAGTGAAACAAAAAAATTTTAAATTTTTTTTAACATCTTTTGCAATTTTTTTCAATGCATATATATATTTGTCTCATATTATGTGTGTGATATTCTTAAACCCGTAGGTATACTATGTTGAACACAGGCTGCAGAAAACACTGTAAAATTTTCATGTAAATTGATACAGTAGTTTCAGAGAAAAGTGCACTTAGGTTTCAAAAATATCAACTTATGGAAACTGCGTTTAAAAAAAGAGGAATGTATGAATTACATGCACCGCCAAATTTTAAAAAGCCAATTAAGGGGCTTATCTGCAGAAATACCCCCAAATATTTATATTGTTATAAAGAGCAAGTTTTGTACTTTTTTTAAAAACACAAAATAAAAATCGGATTTTTGACCCTTAATCACTACCTGGTTCCCTTAATGAATGAATGAATGTTAGTCATGATGTCCCATGTTGGGCACAGGCCTCCTGTGATGGGGTTAGAACCCCCTCGACAGGGATGGCTCAAGTGTGACATGGTTAATAACCCTGTTCAACTTAAACTAGTCTCGGAACTCTGTTCTTTGTTCATTTCTTTTTCTTGCACTTCACACATTATACTGACACCGGCACTATTTACACTATTTACCTGTCACTTTCTCAATACCGACTTTACTATTTACAAAACTTATCTTACACTTTCACTAATACTGACTTTACTATTTACAATATCTTAACACTGATTACGTTATCTATTTACAATGACCTTCCCTAGTTCTTTCCACAAAACTCTGTTCTTTGCTGTCCTCGACCACTGTTTCCCCGCCTCTTTGGTAAACATGTCAGACCATCTGAGCCGTGGTCTTCCCTGTCCTCTCTTTCCGACGTAGGGGTCCCACATCGTGACTGCATGGGTCCATCTTTTCTGCTGTAGTCTCGGCACATGTCCCCCCCCCCAGGTCCGCTTCGTTGCCGTGGCTCGTTCTGCTGCGTCAGTCTTTGTAGTGTTTCGTTTGTCATTCTGTCTCGTAGAATGATGCCCAGTATTTTTCTTTGCGTATCCTCTGGCATGTTTGTATACTTGAGCGTTGTCACTCGGACAATGTCCAAGTTTGGCAGCCGTATAGAGAAACTGGGATTATACATGTCTCTGGTACTTCGAACTTGAGATTGCGGTTGATTGTCTTGTCCGTCCATATGAACTTCCGGCTCCAGAACGCCTTCCATCCCGATGAAATTCTTCTATTGATCTCTTTGTGGTTATTCTTCCGAAAAAAAAATTCTTTAGGCCCATAAATTCGGTTTTAAATTTTGAATCATATAAATTGCTTAGTTTACTCCCAAAAATCATCTCACCAAAGTTTGAAAGACATTAAAGAAAAAAATGTGGATTCTTATCCCAAGTGTCGATGTATGTAATGCCCCCAGTCATGAGTGAATGTGCTTTTAAGATTTTTTAACACCATCGTTTCTGAAATGCATCACAGGACATCCTAATCAAGTGTCATTAGATTATTCAAAATGTTTCTATGTCAGACCGAAACCTGCAAACAAATTAAACTGGCCAGCAATCAACGTAACGGGAAATCTGTGGATTGACCCAAGTCATTTCCTGCCCAGTGCAGTTCTAAATATTGCATTCGGAACGTATGCAGAGTTGCATCCAATTTAACAACCACAGTGGAGTTCTGGTATTAACATCACATTATGTTCCGATGCTCAGAAATGGGTTATCCATACTAATCACATGCGTTATTTATGTTGGTGGTATAGGCCTATGTAGACAGATAGACAAACATAGATGTTAGACAATATTTCATTGTATAAGCCAGATTTTTACTGTCCGTTCACTGTTGTTATAGCCAGTGAAGAGTATCGGCACACGACAGTTAGAAGTAAACCAAGCACTGTTGCAAAATTTTACATGAAAAGGGCTACTTAGCATTTTTCGTTTATTTCCGGACACTACTAACGTTTTTGTCATTCTGTGCTTATAGAGAATCCTTTACGTATTCGTTTGGCTGGTGTATATGAAGCTGTGATATTCTAGGGCTGATTGCGACACATGAGAGTGGAATTGTGTGTAAAATCCGAGCTCCAGATAGTTGAAAGCAAGAGAACGTCATTCGAATATCTTCTTATTTCGTCCTGTTTTAATATTGAGTGAGAATTGATTCTCTGTAAAGAAGATAAAATTATTTTATAAAAGGTTCATTATGTTTTCATTGCGAAGAATAGGGCTTTGACCATTGTTAGGTAGTGTAATTAATTTAGTAGGTTATTTTACGACGCTTTATCAACATCTCAGGTTATTTAGCGTCTGAATGAGATGAAAGTGATAATGCCGGAGAAATGAGTCAGGGGTCCAACACCGAAAGTTACCTAGAATTTGCTCTTTCTGGGTTGAGGGAAGACACAGGAAAAAAAAACCTAAACCATGTAACTTGCCCCGACCGGGAATCGAACCCGGGCCACCTGGTTTCACGGCTAGACGCGCTAAATTAGGTAGTGTAAATTTCTTATTTAACGTTCAGGACACTTTTTCTAAGGAGGTTTGGATAATTAGTACAATGTTCCTATATCCGGACATGTAAATGTTTTTAATTCCGGACAGAAATATTTGAATAAGTAATTAATTTTTGTGATATTTCGTATGTTATTTGAAGAGAAAATATTCGAAGACAAATTATCAAATGGCTTCTGAATGGGCCATTTCATTAATGTTACAGACGTCAAAACTTTATTTTTTTATGAAAGGCATGAAAATATGGAATGAGGACGATATAAAAAAAGCAAGAAATTGTACGTCAGAGAAATGAAACTGCAGTACTGTGAACTTCAAACTGCCAGGTTTAATCTGTTGTAAATCCGATGAACACACACACACACACACTATATCTTTCCGAATAAAATGTTATATGATTTAGCTTGCCCTGGATGCTCCTAACTCATGTTCTTAGAAATGTTACTTGTACCCCTTTGCTTCTGAGACCCTTATATGTATATTTTTAGTACATATACCGCAGACCATTTTCTTACAATGTAGGCATTTACTGATACCCATGTTTCCCTTACAATTCTGCTTTAATTCACATCAGCAACGTTGTGGTTGACCTTTAGATTCTGTATCAAATATACTAATGATAATAATTATGATACTAATAATAATAATAATAATAATAATAATAATAATAATAATAATAATAATAATAATAATAATCCCTCTTCATTTGTTTTCACTCAATGTTTCTGCTGTGTTTTCAATCTCACTATTATCAGTAGAATCTTTGGATGTGAATCTTAATTCGTAATTTTTTGGAGCTCACTAATATATTCCGACACTGTTTACGAGATAGACCTAGTGTGTTTGTCGTGTTTGCCACATTCATGTTGAAATTACTACTATGAAGAAAGCTAGATATAACATAAATGCATCTTGGATTTTGTGCATTGATGCATAATGCCAGAAATATAACGTCATTTTTGCTTGAATAAAATTAATAGATTGTAAAATGAGAATCAGGATTGCCAATACATAAATAAAATAACATTACTCATACCTGGCTTAAAATATCTCGCTTGCACGTTCAAATCTTAAACAACACATGGTTAATAAAATAGATTCTTTGTAAATATGAGTACGTCCATATTCAGAAGGACTCTTAAAAGGAGATAGTTTTATAAACATAATTAATGTAGAATATGTGTATGTTAAGGAAATTAAACGCAGAATAAATATGGGAAGTGCCTGTTATTATTTGGTTTAGAAGTTTTTGTCATCCAGTCTGCTCTCAAAAATTTAGAAAGTTGGAATTTATAAAACAGTTATATTACCGGTTGTTCTGAATGGTTGTGCAATTTGGACTCTCACTTTGAGAGAGGAACTGAGGTTAAGGGTGTTAAGAAAATATTTGGGGAAAAGAGGGATGCAGTTACAAGAGAATGATGAAAGTTACACAATGCAGAACTGCACGCATTGTATTCTTCATCTAACGTAATCAGGAACATTAAATATAGACATTTGAGATGGGTAGGGCATGTAGCAAGTATGAGCAAATCCAGAAATGCATATAGAGTGTTAGTTAGGAGGCCGGAAAGAAAAAGACCTCCTGAGGGGTCGAGACGTAGATGGAAGGATAATACTGTATTAAAATAGATTTGAGAGAGGTAGGATATGATGGCAGAGATTGGATTAATCTTGCTCGGGATAGGGACCAATGGCGGGCTTATGTGAGGGCGGCAATGAACTTCCGATTTCTCTAAAAGCCATTTTGTAAGTAAATATGTGCACTTTAAGATCTCGTTGGGTAAAATTGACCCGTTTGAGTGTTCTAGTGTTAAAGATTGTCTTTCCTATATTAACATTCCAAAATGTCTTTTAAATGTTACGTTATCAGTCATCATGACAAGTGTTGTATTGCATGTTTCCACGTATTCACATTTTTTTATGTTCTAGTGATATTTAACTTATTTTATATTTTTGTTTTCATATTTTCCGATAATGGTATATCTATAATGTGATAAGTTGAGCTATATATAATCATAATTTTCCTTACTGTGTGTACTTAAAAATATTGTATTTATTGTATGCTTTGTACTGCACTATTTTATTATTACTATTATTATTATTATTATTATTATTATTATTACTATTATTATTTTTTATCATTATTATTATTATTATTATTATTATTATTATTATTATCAATAATTGTCTTATTTTTTATACTTTATACTTTGTATGTCTCATTTATTTTGACCTTCTGTTCATATTTTATGCTTTTTTCTTTCTTTCTGTATGTTATATGTTACGTCTGTGTTTACATTTTATTATTATTATTATTATTATTATTATTATTATTATTATTATTATGTTATTCAGTTTTGTGTGTAACATTGTAGTGTATTTTGTAAATTTGTAGTGTTTTTTGTAACGCAGTTTTACTCCTGGTTGAGTGTTAGATAAGGCCTGCCAAGTTAAATAAATCATTATTATCATTATTATTATTATTAGTATTATTATTATTATTATTATTATTATTATTATTATTATTATTATTATACACTGAACATTCCTTGAAGAGGGACATAAAATGTTATATTCAATTCTGTTTGAACAGCTATGGTGTTATCTGTCATATTTAACTATTTGTCAAATGTGTTAACAAACAGTTAACAATTTGTTAAGTCAAACTGATGTTGATAACATGAAAAAATTATATTGTAACAAACTCTTTAGAGTTTAACGTTCGTTAAATATTCTAACAATACCTGGAAAAGCCGGCCATTAGTGTAGTTATTTTATCATTCTTGAGTTTAAATGTTTATACCTTAGTCAGCAATACATGAGCATACTTATTTCATTTTAATCTCAAGGGAAACGAATCAAAATATGCACTACGTAAGTTGAAACATTTGTTACACCACGTGTAGATATGTAGAGTGGATGTATATGCATATGAATTAGTTGAGACTTGCGAAATAAGTACAAACAAGTATAGAGCGAAATATTCTACAAAGTGCGATGTGGTTAACTTGACGTTATCATCCTTTTAACCTCAATAGGATGCGAAGCTTCCACTAGAATTTACATCTCTAAAGAAATACATCTAGCATGCTCCTAGGTTCACGCCTACCAAAGCAGATAACGCTTATAGTTAAGTAAGGTGAATTATGTTAGGGGAGATACTGTATCTTTTGTAATGGACTATATGTGAACACACAGACTAATGATTTACTGACAACATTAAAATTTAAAATTTAATACGCTGCTCTCCCAGGCGTCGCTACTAAAGATTATACCTCCGCTGGAAGCAGAGTGCAAACACTTGGCATAAAAGTGTGTGACACGCCCGTTAATCATGTGAGATAATGAAAGATTGAAGTGTACACTACTGTTGTTTGTTTTATTTAAAAAACGGAAATCTTCTACCAGACTTATTTGCAGGTTTTGTCTTCGTAATGATTCTACTCTTTCGCCTTTTCTATCCTGCTTTGAGATTGTCACATTACGTTAGCTTCAAATGACGACACTTCCATCCAAAACACTTTTTATGTAATTAAATTTTCGTGTAAAGCGTCTTTAGAATATGTCTCCGCTTTTATTAATGCTTCGAACTTACAATCATCTATAAAATAAACAGGATTTAGATTTCTCGTTATCGTACAATATGTACAAGAAAAAGTTATGTAAAGCATTACTTGAAACACATGCTCTGTGGTGGTGAGTTTTTTTTTTTTAATAAAATATGAATTGAGCCTATTGGGCCTGCTGTGTAGTGCTGTATATTGAATTAATTAACATGGTGTTGTATTTGCTCTGCAATTTGCCAATTGTAACTAGGCCTACATTTTGCATTTTTTGGCTGTGATGTCTGTACTTGGCTCTTTTTGATTTGTTTTTATTTGGTGTTTTTCATTTATATCTGTATCTGTGTCTTTTATTTAGATGGTACCTATTTGTTTTTTTTTTTTTTCCATTTTTAATTTGTAATTACACTTGCATCTGTTTACCTCTTTTTCGTGTTATATGCAATTCCATGTTTTTTTATCTGTACTGTCTATTGTAATTGGGGCTTTGCCCTGTTATGGACATAAATAGGTAGATAAATAAATAAATAAATAAATAAATAAATAAATGAATAAATCAATGAATAAATGAATGAATAAATCAATGAATAAATAAAAAAATAAGTAAATAAATAAATAAATAAGTAAATAAATAAATATCAAATCCAGTTTCACTTGCCAATAAGAAGTTAGTATAATTATTGCTTATGAGAACATTAATTTTGTCCAGAGAGCAAAATCGCATATAGACATGTTTCTACTTCGAAATTTGTAATATTGACAATGTCAGAATATATATTTTTCTCAGTGCACAGTATAATGCAGGGAATGGTGACCATTATTGTCGAAAGAAAAATAAAGAAGTTAAATGTGCGAATATTAAATGAGGCAGTATAGCAAGTGGTCAGCTTTAAATACTTGTGGTGTATTTCAAGAAATAACATAAACTGCTGCCAGGAAGTCAAAAGGAGGATAACAATGTCAAAGAAAGCTTTTAATACAAAAAGGAGTATCTTCTTGCGGACCTCTGAAAAAGATCTTAGGGTGCTATTCATAGACATTTCGCTAGCCCGCGCTACGAGCGTGCTAAACTAGCCCCGGCTATCGACTGATTACTTGTACAGGATTCATATCATATTATATAGCTAACTCTGGTTTATGAATACGAAAAACGTTAGTTCGCTGATCATCCACAGGAAGCCCGCGCTAACAATGTCTATGAATACGGCCCTAAGTAACTAGCGAAGTGCTTTGTGTGGAGTGTAGCATTGTATGGAGCAGAAACATGGACATTGCGATGAAGTGAAGAGAAGCGACTAGAATCGTTTGAAATATGGATACGGAGGAGAATGGAAGCTGTATTGGAAAGAGTAGGTGAAGAAAGAATGATGCTGAAACTGAACAGGAAGAAAGGAAGTAATTGGATTGGTCATTAGCTGAGATGAAACTGCCTACTGAAGGATACACTGGAAGGAATGACGAACGGGAGAAGCGTTCGGGACAGAAAAAGATACCAGATGATAAGATACAGGCTATGGATCATATGTGGAGACAAAGAGGTAGGCAGAAAATATGAAAGATTGGAGAATGCTGGGTTTGCAGTGACAGATCTGCAATTTGCGAAACACAATGTGTATGTGTAGAGGATAGTAATCTATCTATCTATCTATCTATCTATCTATCTATCTATCTATCTATCTATCTATCTATCTATCTATCTATCTATCTATCTATCTATCTATCTATCTATCTATCTATCTATCTATCTATCTATCTATCTATCTATCTATCTATCTATCTATCTATCTATCTATCTATCTATCTATCTATCTATCTATCTATCTATCTATCTATCTATCTATCTATCTATCTATCTATCTATCTATCTATCTATCTATCTATCTATCTATCTATCTATCTATCTATCTATCTATCTATCTATCTATCTATCTATCTATCTATCTATCTATCTATCTATATCTATCTATATCTGTCTGTCTGTCTGTCTGTCTGTCTCTGTCTGTCTGTCTGTCTGTCTGTCTGTCTGTCTGTCTGTCTGTCTGTCTGTCTGTCTGTCTATCTATCTATCTATCTATCTATCTATCTATCTATCTATCTATCTATCTATCTATCTATCTATCTATCTATCTATCTATCTATCTATCTATCTATCTATCTATCTATCTATCTATCTATCTATCTATCTATCTATCTATCTATCCATCCATCCATCCATCCATCCATCCATCCATCCATCCATCCATCCATCCATCCATCCATCCATCCATCCATCCATCCATCCATCCATCCATCCATCTACCTACCTATCTATTCTGCTGTAGTTAAGGCCATCAGTATCGACTGTTCCAGCGAAGGGGAACAGCCTCTGTCAGAGAGCTTGGCTCCTTACTTTAATTGCTTTGTAAGTAGCTACTGTTGTATATAGATATCTTGGCCGGTCATAAAATTCTGCGCAGTAAACCGGCAAGTCCATTTGACACGGAAAAAAGGGGTGTATGGGTTACTCACTGTGCAGCTCCTTTGGAGCTCATTTCTTTTCCTTGTGCAAGTGCGTAGTATACTATTACAAAAACATTACCACCGTTATGGAACTAATAAATACGTAATAGTTTAGTTTATTGTGAGTGGAAGAGTGAAAAGAGAAGACCGCATTGCTACGCGTATGAGCAACACACATTCTCTCGAAATATTATAGTGCTCTAATGATAGTTTTACGATTAAGTACAGTATATGGGAAACAAAACGTTGTATCTCTACTCTTACAAGACCGTAATACAGTATGTAATATATATAACAAAGTTGCGGAGTAACGGTTAATATGCCTGACTATGAAACGAACGAGCCCGTGTTCAAATCCTGGTTGGGACAAGTTATCTGATTGGGGTTTTTTCCAGGGTTTTCCTCCACCCATTAAGAGCAAATGCTGGGTAACTTTCGGCTTTGGACTCTGAAGTCCTTTCGCTAGCATTATCACCTTCATCTCACTCAGACGCTAGATAACCATGGCAGTTGATAAAGTATCGTAAAATAATCAGTTATATATGTATTATATAATATATTATCTTTGTTGCTAAACATATTTATAATTGAGTTCCATATATTATTATTATTATTATTATTATTATTATTATTATTATTATTATTATTATTATTATTATTATTATTAGGCTCCGTATTTCAGCTACCTATAAACTGAAATGAAGTTGTCTTATTCGAAGTATATGTGACGTCTCAGCGCTGGTACAGGTACGTTCGTATACAAAATAGTTACGCATCCTCTGCCCTCTTCCTCCAGAAAGTCAAAACCGGGACGCAGTCATAGTGAGTAGTCTTATCGATCACTGATTGAAGGTTCATTGCAGAGGTAAAAAGTCCTTAGGTAAGACGCTCAAAAGTGCAATATTGCAGGCATTATTGAAATTTTTTAACTAATATTTTCACTGTCAATATAGACAACATTACATATAAATTGTATAAAGTAAACGTAAAAGTGACAAAAACAGTGCACTGAAAGACACTGCATTACCAAAAGGTACAGAAAGTGTGTTGAATGTAATCTAAAAAAAACAGTAGGCTACCATCAAAATCTGAAAATTATGAAGATATTAACTCAACGTTCAGCATGGATTTGTGTAGTACCATGATGTTCAGTGGCAATAATTTGAATAATCTGCATTTGAGGGAATTTCTAGAGAAATGCCTACATAGAAAATTAGTGGGTTTTCAGTGGAGTGACTTAACCTAATGAAATACGAAAAAATATCAGACAGTAGAAATATTTTACACTACATCATGCACCAGTAACGTCATGTGCTATTGAAAGAATTTCTTGCAATATAAAATCATTTCAAGTGACATCCGCATGTGTTCAAGTTCCGTAACTTACGAATGCACGTTTTTATTCACTGCAAAGATCACGACGAAAATGAACATCATGGCTCAAGCATGTGTTTACTAGTATAGCTTCAGAATGTCGGGAGTTGATTGTACTCCACGAACACTCAGCGACGACCTGTTTGTTTATATCCTTATCCATTGCATTACCTGTGTTCGGCGTACTATATACCCAATGTGTCTTTAACTTCAGTCTTTAGGTAGCTGGAATACGAAGCCTAATTATTATTATTATTATTATTATTATTATTTTCAAAATTTAAAGATAACCCATTTGCACCTAAGGTATGATAGGATTGCACAAAATCACGTAATATCTTACTGCTGATCTTTTAATATAGGCTATACATATAGTATTCCCAGTAGATTGAACACTTTTGTGCAAAAATTTTAAGTTGCATAAAACGTCTTATTTTAAAGCTGAAATTAAGGTAGTCTAGAAGTTTGTAATTACATTAGTGTACTTAGCGGGAAAGATCAGAAATGAGCTGGAAGAATAATGGAGTCGATTCTTGGTAGAGAAAGGGAATTATTCTTTTCGTCAAAACTTCTGCATATCTAGTGAAGTTCTCACAAATGTTTCTGCAGGATTTATCGGTGGAACCTTCCCTTGGATTAAGAGATCGGGTGTGGGATTCTTATATTTTATCTTAATGCTCAGGTTAGAAGAACTTAAAAGCTTCTCTGTAGTATATTAGGCAATAATTATGAGAAGTAACTTATTTTAGTCTTTTTTCTCTTCGTCATTCTTACCTCTTTAAATTGATCTTTCTTCAGTATCTTCTTTCTGTACTTCAGATTTCCATTGTTTCGGTTGAAATCGTTATTAATTTCAAAACATATTTTTACCTAGCACAAAATAGCTCTGCTTATCAGTTTTACGAAAGAATCTTCGGACGATATTTGCACGTATTAATAGATTAGATAGGCCTATTCCGAGAAAATTTGTATGAAATATTTGTTAGGCTATATTACACTACAAATTCCATCATTAACTGGCCGGGGATCGAACCTCGACCACCTGGATCAAAGACCAGCGCGTTATGAATCGTTCGAAGATCATTTGAGACACGTTACAAGGAAAATATCACAGCCGTAACCAAACTACATCACAATTCAACCAACGCAGAACACATCACACTCCAATCAAAACTACAGTAACATAGACACTGACATGAAAATACTACACATCCAGCCAAAAACAAGAAACTAGGCACTCTAGAACTATACAAAATTTAGAAACATACAAAAATACACCCACAACACATCCAGAACACTCGACTAAATTTCGAAACACACATCCTTTCGACACAGTTATGAACACACCCCATCACAACAGCAAACCAGAAGATAGCGCGGGACTTCACGGTGATTTTAAAGTCATTTTTACACACTTTTTAACTGCCTTTCTTCACATTCATTTAGCCCCACTATAGGCTCGCAACAAAATTTCATGCTAAGAAGAAGAAAATCTTACTACATGTTCTGAACAGTATTGTTAACAAAACTACAGAGCCTTTTTTTGGATAAAGTAAGGATATTAATAATTTAAAATAAATAAATAAATAAATAAATAAATAAATAAATAAATACATAAATAAATAAATAAATAAATAAATAAATAAATAAATAAATAAATAAATAAATAAATAAATAAATAAATTTAAAATGTCCGGATACTAAAGAAGTTAAAATATTTTCTCTGATTTTCAAGTCACTTTTACATTGAAATTTAAATTATGGTTCTGCTGTTAAATTATATGTATGTCAAATATATAGTACAATTTTTTCAGTCCCGTAACTTATATTTTATAGGAGTAGATACATTTTGAAAAAGTAAAATAAAAAAAACATATTCAATAGCTCAAAAAGTATTAAATTGATAGCGATGAAGTCGAAGGACATTAATACTAAAAAAAAAGGTTTTCTTAAAAATTTGTAGAAAATAGAAATTTCACCCATTTCGTCCCTTAACTGCTCTTTTCCCCTAAAAGGCCGCCGTTCCTTGGTTGAAAATCACTGTTATATTCTACATCTTAGGCCAGAGGGTCGCACCTCAGTAATGTGAGGAAAAAGGGGGCCTCACCTTCAAAGCGGTTGAGAATAAATGGTAGACGAAACACTGAAGTAGATGGTAGACAAACAGACAATATCTTGCACTGCTATACGTACAATTAATCTATATAGTGTTTCAATGTCGCTGAGATTGCGGTGTGAGGCAGCGTCATATAATGGAGGATCCTGTACAGTGCATTGCCAAGAACTGTAGTAGAGTCGATACGATATCAATCTCTCCGATATATTGCCAATAATCCGTACGCGCCACGTGCGATTGTAGAAAATTTTATACTCTGTAGTCTTCTCTAATACGTACTGGCTTTTAAGGAACCCGGAGGTTCATTGCCGCCCTCACATAAGCCCGCCATTGGTCCCTATCCTGAGCAATATTAATCCAATCTCTATCATCATATCCCACCACCCTCAAATCCATTTCAATATTATCTTCCCATCTACGTCTCGGCCTCCCTAAAGGTCTTTTTCACTCCGGCCTCCCAACTAATACTCTATATGCATTTCTGGATTCGCCCATACGTGCTACATGCCCTGCCCATCTCAAATGTCTGGATTTAATGTTCCTAATTATGTCAGGTGAAGAATACAAGGCGTGCAGTTCTGCGTTGTGTAACTTTCTCCATTCTCCTGTAACTTCATCCCTCTTAGCCCAAAATATTTTCCTAAGCACCTTATTCTCAAACACCCTTAACCTATGTTCCTCTCTCAAAGTGAGAGTCCAAGTTTCACAACCATAAAGAACAACCGGTAATATAACTGTTTTATAAATTCTTACTTCAAGATTTTTTGACAGCAGACTGGATGATAAAAGCTTCTCAACCGAATAATAACAGGCATTTCCCATATTTATTCTGTGTTTAATTTCCTCCCGAGGATCATTTATATTTGTTACTGTTTCTCCAAGATATTTGAACTTCTCCACTTCTTCAAAAGATAAATTTCCAATTTTTATATTTCCATTTTGTACAATATTCTCGTCACGAGACATAATCATATACTTTGTCTTTTCGGGATTTACTTCCAAACCTATCTCTTTTTCCTTGCTTCCAGTAAAATTCCCGTGTTTCCCTAATCGTTTGTGGATTTTCTCCTAACATATTCACGTCATCCGCTTAGACAAGCAGCTGATGTAACCCGTTCAATTCCAAATCCTATCTGTTATCCTGGACTTTCCTAATGGCATACTCTAGAGTCTTCTCTAATACTAATATAAAAAGCACAATAGCTTGCACTGAATTACGTAAGAATGAGTAATCCCTTCAGTAGTTCGAAACAGACTGAGGTGAACTGCACACCTTCAATGCCCGAAAAAACTTCTTGAACTCTGGCTCATGTGACAGGCGCACTGTGTTAGAGAACATTTATCTACGTTGCATGGTATCATATACGGAGGACGCGAGCAAAATGGATTCACTCTAATAATTTTTTGACAGGCACATTTCTTATATTTCCCTTTTAAGCCTCACATTGTAACAAATTGCAATAAATTTTTGACACACACATTCATTATATTCCCCTCTTAATTGTAGCGTTGCAACCGAGCCTCGCAGAAAATATTGTCTGATGTCTTCCTTTGGAAAGGACTAATATTAAAGCCGGTAAACCTAGTAGTAATAGACTCTTTCAGTCCCTTTCAGTTACAAGACGTTTGAAATACTGAAACCATTTAGGTACACATCACGTTTGAGGGGAAGATGAAGAAATGAAATCCCAAAGAATTTCTACTTCCGTGTGATACAAGCCTCAGGGGGTAGAGATGGGAAACAAGTCTTCGCCACCCTAAGTGAAAATGGATGTGTTTGGCCAGCACGGCCTCAAAGTACACGACACGCTCAGTATTGCTGTTGAACTCTGTGTTTATGGCTGTCATCAGGCCCCTCGCTACGCCGCCCCTGCGTTTAGAACACAGCTGAACATATTGCGAAGGCCGCCCCACCATTACGACCAGACAAGGATACTTCAGCATCCGAACAGCTACAAGATAGTATTAAGACATTACAGCTCCCCTCCCCGAGAATCACTCAGTCACAACCCCAAAACCCCAGTATCACAGGTCAGTTTTTATGTGCAGAACTCCAGCACTTTGCAACAGACAACCATGATTCCTTCATCAGGCTTATTTTCAGTACGAACAACTTTTCAAGTTACCTATCAACAGTAATATACAATTTACAATTCATGTTACGTGCTGTCTCTTCTCACTTTATAGATCTCTTGGATATGGAAAAACAAGTTTTGATGGAGAAATCGTTGCAATGAGTGAAAGTCTCAGGAATCTTCTATTTCACATCAATAAATTTAAGAATGCAGTTATACAGAGTGTTTAAAAAATACGGGGCATAATTTCAGATATGTATTTCCCACATGTAGACAATCAAAATAGTTCATTACAACATGTGTCCGGAAATGCTTTATTTCCGAGTTATGACCTTCACAACATTGAAATTCACCGGAACGTTTTTCTTTCCGCAGGTCGTTGCCGTCAAAGGAGACATTAAGAGGGCACTCTGACAGTTCATTCCGAGGCGAAGGTTACATTCAGTACTTGGATCGAAGGTTTCCTGATCGATGGATAGGTAGAGGTGGCCCAATTGCTTGGCCTCCACGCTCACCTGATCTGAACCCTCTCGATTTTTACTTGTGGGGCCATTTAAAATCATTGGTTTATTCGTCTACGGTGCCTGATTTGGAATCCCTTCGGAATCGAATTGTGGCATGTTCTGAGGACATACGCAATACTCCTGGAATTTGGGATCGTGTTCGCAGGTCAATGAGACATCGATGTGAGATCTGCATTCAAGCAGTAGGTGGACATTTTGAACATCTTCTGTAATGACAACAACCTGCGGAAAGAAAAACGTTCCGGTGAATTTCAATGTTGTGAAGGCCATAACTCGGAAATGAAGCATTTCCGGACACATGTTGTAATGAACTATTTTGATTGTCTCCATGTGGGAAATACATACCTGAAATTATGCCCCGTATTTTTTAAACAACCTGTATTGTCAGACTCCAAAGCAGCTATTCCATCAATACTCTCTAAACACACACACCTTCATCTCAAACAGCAGAAATAAACTAAAATGCTCTCTCAATTAATATCACTCAATAAAGAATTGTATTCGAATGGATACCATCCCATTGTGGAATCCTGGGAAACGAGAATGCAGATGCACTAGCAAAGAAGGGCAGCACTGCTATTTACAGACCTGTTACTAAATGTACGTATTACTCTGTGAAAAGATTTATTAAATCTACATACTTAGACTTCAAGAAACAAAATTTGATAGCACAATATCAAGGGAAAAAATGGAACTCTCTGCATCATAATCCACAGTTAATTCCCGATTTACCACGAAAATCGTCTGTAGCTGCATTTAGATTGGCAACAGGCCATGATTGTTTAGCCAAACACCAGCATAGAATTGGAATATATCAGTCCCCTAACTGCCCATTGTGCAACTCAAACCAAGAAATGGATTCGAAACATCTAAAAATCTGTGCTTCAGTTGCTGACCATGATAATGTCTTTGAAAAATATTGGAGTGCAAGAGGTCAAATGACTTTATTATCAAACGCCTGGCATTGGAAAACAACAACAACAATTCATGTTGGGAAATGTTCAGCTAAGCCTCGTGTTAATAACATATATCAACATATGATTGATTATTTATTCCGTCAATATGGCTTAAGCAATGAATTACATATGAAAGGAAAACATGTGAAACAAAACTATTGATGTATTACATCCTATTTTATCTTGATACTAACTTTTTTGCCTCTAGTGGGGCATCTTCAGATACAAGATAGAAGTTTGTAATTTATTGTACCTGAAGATGCCCCACTAGGGGCGAAAACGTTAGTATCAAGATAAAATAGGATGTAATGCATCAATAGTTTTGTTTCATATGTTTTTCTTTCATATGTAATTCATTGTTTAAGCCATATTGACGGAATAAATAATCAGTCATATATTGATATATGTTATAAGTAATATAGAAGTTTTCCAGTAGGTAATATATGGCTCAGGTTAAATGAGAGGAGAAAGTTACATTCCCTTTCTCTCTTATACCGAATTTTGTACACCTCTACTCCCTATTACTTATCTGTCCGATTCCACAGTCTTTCTCGGTATCATAACTTAAATACTCGGTCACAATATGATAACACGCTAGAAATACCACTCCACACATCATCTCTTTATTCTTCATCTTTCACTGTTGCTACTTCTCGTCACTGGAATTCTCTGTTTCTTATTTTTATTATCTAAATCGTATCACTTAACGCCAATATGTATCCCGCTATGTTGTTTTTTTATTATTAATCTCTATTTTTTTTGTGTACATTTTATTCAATTGTCGGTTTCTGGTTTAATTATGTAAATCCTACTTAATTGTAATCTAATACCAATATGTATACTAGGCCTAATGTGTTTATTTTCATTTTTATTGCATACATTTTTTTTATTGAACTATCGGCTTCTGTTTTTATGTGATTCGTATTTGATTCTAGCAACATTAATATGTATTTCACTATGTCTATTTTTATTTTATGAGGTAAATTTTATGTAACTACCTCTTTTGATCTCATTATGTACCTAAATTGTATCAGAATGTAATTACTTAATTCCGATCCAGTTTTATGTTCAACTGTGTAAGCAAGTTTTAATCCTGGTTGAGTGTAAGAGAAGGCCTTAAGGCCTTAACTCTTCCAGGTTAAATAAAGCCATTATTATTATTATTATTATTATTATTATTATTATTATTATTATTATTATTATCATCATCATTATCATTGAACTTAAAGAATGTGTCTCGTTATGATAGCCATTTCGGGATGACAGATCGGGAAACTACTAGTATTTCCACGTTTGGAATTCGGCTGTGAAGAGTTGGACCCTACTACACGAGTGTATTCAATTTATTTCCTTTGAAAGCAAAGATTATAAATATACAGGGTGTTGCCGAGGAGGTGTTACAAACTTTCAGGGATGATGGCGAAGGGCACATGTATCAATTTGAGATAAGGGACCCTGGTCCGGAAATGACCGAGTCGAAAGTTACAAGCTAAAATAATTATGTGGAAATGAAACAATTTTATTCCTCTGTACACCTTATTTACGTGTATTTATCTGTACATCTTATACATACTGTATTCATCTGACGTTGTTTACGTTGTCTACTTACAGTATTCCATTCAGTGCGCTGTCTGAGGGATGGGGACAGGAAACTACACTAAAGCAATGCAGATAGCGTAATGTGTAAAAGACATGGTCGGTCCTGATAAGCACGTCTGTAGACAGCAGTGTATGTGTACAAGTTGCAGTGTTCAATGTCCAGAGTATTCACTCTGTCATCCAAAAATAGTACAGAAGAATATTATGTTCGTCAGGAAGGCGACTGAATATAATGTTCACGAGAAGAGAGAGATGTTTGGAGTTGATGTTGAAATTCAGTATAGCTACATTAATGACCATATTGGCAATAGATAAAGACCTGGAAATAAAAGCTGATAATATGAAAGAAGTATATTCGAGTGTAATGAATAATGAACTTGAAAACAACTGGTTACTTGACGTCACAAGCACTTCGTATGATGATATGTCCCACAGGCAGTTTTCATGTGACTTGCTGTTTATTGCAGACATGACCATAACCTAGGCACTGTATGAATATCACTCACAATACAACTTTACGACACTAAATGTCCCCCAGTCGTCCATTTAAACATGTTATCACGAACCTCATTGACACAAAACTTCTCGTTAAGGCTGATGAATCGTAAAGAATCACGCTTTAATAACGCTCGTAAAGTTTCAACTACGTACATCAAATGTGCAGTGTTTTATTATTTTTTTTTTTTTGACACATCGTAGGACTGCTATAGACCTTTAACATGGGTCTGTTTATGACCTTATCTATAATACAATGAAAGGGTGATAGCTTTGATCGGCATGTAGTAAATACATAACCTCTATCACCAATAAAATGGCTGCGGGTTCCGCGAAATAATAGGGTAGAATTTCAGTTTTGAAATTTTATTGTCATACGTAGGAAATGAAGTTATTCTTATTTAGTCTTTTATTTTTTGTTCTAAACATTTCCGACAGCATGAACCTTTAATGTAAATTGTAATAAACGATGTCATGTTAACGGAATACACATTTATTACATATTTAATATAGAAATTAATTATATTTTACGCTCGACCATGCCGAAATGTAGTAATTATACACCTGGTAGCAGCCCTTTAATGGACCTCATTAAAGTACACCTATTCATTAAAGTTCAGGTGTTCTACCAATCAGAAAATACCATTGTAGCAATATGAAAGCGCAAGTATTGATTATTCTCGGATATGAAATCGAAAGACAACAATAAATCAATAAATAACCTATATTTGGAATAAAGTCAGTTCTGTTACTATAATAATTAGCGTTAATTGTAAATAATGTACAAATAAATTCAGTTTGTCATCTCGTTTTTCAATGTCTAATTCAATTTCAAGGTTGTATCAAGATTAATGTTTATTTTACTCTCTAAATTATATCAAGGTCAATGTCGACATTTGTTTCTCTGAAAAAATCAATACTTTTTCTCGTCTGCGCACATCTCACAATTTACGAGGTATTGCACAAGGTCAGTTCCGCTCCTCAGTCAGATAAGAATAACATGAATACTTATGAATAATTTCAAGTTAGAAATATGGTCGAGCATAGAAAGTCGCATGAAACTTGACTATAATGGTAATTAAGACGCTCGGAAGAAAATTATGAAACGAGCGCAAGCGAGTTTCATAAACATACTCGCGTCTTAATTACTACCATTATAGGCTCGTTGCATAATGTACTATGTTTCTACGATAGTGCCCAAACTTAAATTTTATCCACTCTTATCAGTGCCTAAAGTAAGTCCTTAAAACACTAGTGCCTAAAAAAGTAAGTAATCACTTTAGACACTGCTTTTCATTTTACGCACTACCAAAGAAAATGTAATATTCAATGTACACATTTCATTCAGTAAGAAATTAATGCATTACCTCGATCTTTTATTACTTAAATATTACACGTAACACAAATAAGTAACAAATATAACATTGATTTCTACATTTTAGCTCTTATTATTCTGAAGTCACATGTAGTGCTCATTGTAACGAGATTTATCATCTAACTCTTTCGTCCACACCTGTGGAGTAACGGTTAGAGCGTCTAGTCGCGAAACCAGGTGGCCCGGGTTCAATTCCCGGTCGGGACAAGTTACCTGGTTGAGGTTTTTTCCGGGGTTTTCCCTCAACCCACTATGAGCAAATGCTGGGTAACTTTAGGTGTTGGACCCTGGACTCATTTCACCGGCATTATCACTTTCATCTCATTCAGACGCTAAATAACCTAAGATGTTGATAAAGCATCGTAAAATAACCTACTAAAATAAAAATAAAAATCTAACTCTTTCTAACTGCTTTGTTGATTATATAGCCAGTTTAGACGGCCATGAAATCGTGAACATGAATAAACAGGCTGCCATTCCATGGATACTTACTTCTTAATGGTTATGGGTTTTAGATGGCCATGACATTGTGATTTTATAACCTTAAAAACTTGAAATATTTATTTAATGCAAATTTGTGCTGTCGTAAGTAAAACATTGTATCGTGCCAAAAAGAGAACCTTTACGAATTTTCTTATAAACAACTATTAGTAAACAATTAATGAAATTTCTATTTTGTGTGCACTAGTTTGGAATTAATAGCAAAATACGAGTATATATTCTTCCATACTCTTCTACTACCACACTCACCATCATTATCACCAACAGTAACAGCAGCAATATAATCACCGTTATTCTTACGTTTCTTGTCCTCCATCACCATGACCACGGCCATAAAACACCATTACCACATCACCATCGATGTGGACAATTACGATGAGATGAAATGAAACTGAACATTTTTCTACGCACAATTTTGAAGAAATATTTGATTCAGTATTTGGTCCAGTCAGCTTAAAATGCAGCATATTAACAAGGTACGAAATTTACATTTTCTATATGAGAGATAATATAGTTGAAAAAATCAAAGCGAAAACGCCCAAGTGGGTACAATCAGGGCCCGGCAAATTGAGTCAATAAGAACAGTGAGCATTATAGACGCTAGTGGGCGTCAGCTGTAGCGCGGTGTTAGCTCTGTCACGTGAACAAATGTGGATTCGTACATTTGACCGCAGTACAATAGCAAAAGGCGGTCGGAGTTTGGTGCAAAACAGACCACCATTTTGGTATTGATAAATTTCATGTATGCGGTAGTCTTCACAGAAGTTACGCAAACGATTCTGCTGACAAGAAAATAGTGCACGAGTAAAGATTAACCTACATATTGAATGTACCGATTCAGCTGTTTCAGGCTCATGACTTTACAGTATGTCGACATCTGCTCACCTATTTGAAATAATAAGTTATTATGTAAAATAAGACCTAAGAATTAAACATGATTACTGGATAAATAGAGCAACAGGAAAGATTGATGTACACTTGTTTATTGTAGAGTTAAAAATTTAAAAAGTAGTATGTAATAGTACATTATGCAACGAGCCTATAATGAAGGTAATGAAGAAGCGAGTGTGGATATTTATGAAACGAGCGCAAGCGAGTTTCATAATTTTCATACGAGCTTCTTAATTACCATTATAGGCGAGTTTCATACGACTTTTTATGCTCGACCATATTTCTAACTTGATATTATTAATTTTCTTTGTATCTGGCCTTGACCAATGTCCCGTATGTTGTGATATGTTGGCAGACGCGAAAGTATTGATTTTTTCCGAGGAACAGATGTTCACATTGACCTTGCTAGGCCATAAGAACCTACAGAGATAACATTGAAATTAAATTAGACATTGAAAAACGAGATGACAAATTGAATTTATTTGAATATTATTTACAATTAACGCTAATTATTATAGTAACAGAATATAACCTTCTGCGACAGTATTGGATTTCCAGCCTCCGTGACTTTTCGCTAATTCTCTTTCGATTGCATATCCGAGAATAATCGATACTTGCGGTTTTATAACGGTAGAAAGCTGACCTGTCATTGGCTGAACAGTTGTAACCTGAGTCGTCATTGGCTGAAAGACCTGACCTTTAATGAGTAGGTGTACTTTAATGACATGCATTAAAGGTCTGCTACCAGGTGTATAATTACTACATTTCGGCATGGTCATGCATAAATAAGTTTTAAGGCTTTTTTTGTTTTAAATAAACGCGCTTGGTTGAAACTTGCACTAAAAGTAGACGTATGTGCAAGTTAAAGCCAACATAAAATGAAATAGATATAGGATGGAAAATGAGGTACTAAATGTATATTTATTGCGTATAATTGATATTCGTGTATACCTTTATGTTAATTGTAATTTATTAAGTTTATGTACTTTTTGTGAACCATTATTAATAAATATCCATATCCATATTGATAAATTTAAACATGAAGGTGGTGGTGGCGGTGGTGGTGGTGGTGGTTGTGGTGGTGGTGATTGTTATGGTAACGATGGAAACAAAGTTAGTGGTAGTGGTGAGGAAATAAAATCGAAAATTTGTTTTCCTCTCCAAAAATAGTCTATTTGTCTTTAAGGTAAAGACTCTTAGTGCAACAAAATTTGAATCATTACAATGTCTTTTCAGCTGTGCTCCGAGGTCCAGTTCGAATAATTTCAGAAGAACGAATATAGGGTCATTCGAGTGTTTCTTCTTGCGTTTGATTTATCAGATATATTTGGTACGTAGTTTATTATTATTATTATTATTATTATTATTATTATTATTAACCAAAGGTAAACATAGTAATTTGGGATTCAAGCTATACTATAGCCTATCTAAATGAAAATATTAGTATTAGGACTAGGATTTTGATGACCTATAAATCATGAAAAAATGTCCTATAACAATGCATTTATGACCTAAAAATCTTTCAAAAATGCCCTTAAAATGCCCTAAAATTGATCTTACGTAATTGGCTTATTAGGAAATGAAGTTTTGTACTGTACTACTTAATAATTATACTAGTAATTAAATTAAATTTTATATAATTTTTTCTAAGCAGTACACTTTAATTATTTTACCTGATGTATTTAATTTAGTAGATTATTTTACGACGCTTTATCAACACCTTAGGTTATTTAGCGTCTGAATGAGATGAAGGTGATAATGCCGGTGAAATGAGTCCGGGGTCCAACACCGAAAGTTGCCCAGCATTTGCTCATATTGGGTTGAGGGAAAACCCCGGAAAAAACCTCAACCAGGTAACTTGCCCCGACCGGGAATCGAATCCGGGCCACCTGGTTTCACGGCTAGACTCGCTAACCGTTACTCCACAGGTGTGGACTACCTGATGTAGTTTCCATGTATGATCGTTCACCTCTGCGTCGGCATGTGGACGTGAGGTCAGCAGTCGGCTGGTCGGTCTTGGCCCTTCTTGGCCAATGGATTTACTTTACTTTTAGTTTCCATATAGTCTACCACAAGACCACTCTTATCCCGAATTAGCAGGTATAGAGGAGCCTATATTGAAGGGGTGGTTGGACTGATTCATTATGTGAGGGTGTACTACATTAAAATGGCAATATTTGTGTAGAAAAACGATTAAAATATTATACAAAATAATGGATATTAATGGACAAAATATCTAAAGAAAATATCAAAGCAAATAAACATTAATGAGGGTGGTGAGACCTCATATAATGAATATGTGATGTATGAAATAATAGTACATTATGCAACGAGCCTATAATGGTAGTAATTAAGACGCAAGTATGATTGTTTATGAAACGAGAGCAAGCGAGTTTCATAATTTTCATACGAGCGTCTTAATTACCATTATAGGCAAGTTTCATACGACTTTTTATGCTCGACCATATTTCTAACTTGAAAGTATTGAAAATTAGGTCTTTTTATGGTTATGTGCGAACTGACCTGAATTGTGAGATGTACGCAGACGCGAAAGTATTGATTTTTTCCGAGGCCGAATGTCATTGACCTTGGCACAGAATAAGAATGAACATTAGTCTGATATAACCTGGAAATTGATTTAGAATTGAAAAACGAGATGACAAATTGAATTTATTTGAATATTATTTACAATTAACGCAAATTATTATAGTAAGAGAACATAACCTTCTGCGACAGTATTGGATTTCCAGCCTCCGTGACTTTTCGCTAATTGTCTGTCGAATGCATATCCGAGAATAATCGATATAACGGTACAAAGCTGACTTGTGATTGGCTGAAGACCTGTACTTTAATGAGTAGGTGTACTTTAATGATGTGCATTAAAGGACTGGTACCAGGTGTATAATTACTACATTTCGGCATGGTCGAGCATAAACATTATTTTATATTAGTAATGGGGATTTATGGCCAAAATTAAATGAAAATGCCTAAAAAAGGCCGAATAAAATAAAAGATGCTCTTATGAGTTGAAACAGGCAAAACATGCAAAAAAAAATGCCCAAAAAATATTTCTTAAAAGACTCAGTTTATCACATAACGTATAAATACTAAATCAGCTGTGTTTCTGGCTTACTAGAAAAAAAAAAGATGCAATTTCATCAAAATCCTAGCCCTACTAATCATTCAGGTCATTTTAAACGCGTGTTCTGGCTTTAATACAGAAACGATTCAAATATGATGCATATTTGTCCACCCCTGCAGTAGACCAAATGCGTGACCACTCAGCCGTAACTATATAACGGTCAATGGTCACAGTCAATTAATTTCTTTTTTCAATATCCATCGGGACAATTGGACGGAAAAATTAATCATGAATTGGGCTAGGCGGAACATCAAAAGTGACGACGGTGACTACCACAGATCGACCGTCCGCTCGAACGTTGAAATTAAGAAATTAAAAGCCAATAATAACTGTAATGTTATTAGGAATTGGCATTCAGATTCGCTCATTGAATTTCGAGGCCTGCTGATTAATTAGTATTCGTGATTTAGGGATGAAAGTCATTTTATGCATACGTTAGGTTTCAAATGCAGATAATTGTGACAGATTTTCTTCTGCGTTAAAGTGAAGAGACGTTCTACAATGTCATAAAAAACGTTTACAAGTTACACATTTAAGTGCAGTTTAATTTGTATATGGTTCTGCCTATTGTAATGTATTCTCTTGCATTTATATTTTGTTACTGCAATCCTCCTGAAGCCTTGGTATTGGACAGTGGGAGGCACTTAACGAAAAATTGTAACATAACTCTGGGCAATAGACCGTTGATAAAAAAGTATACAGTACATAGTGGAAAACTCAGTCACCTCTATCTTAAGTCCAATTCGTCACCAGAATGCAAGAACTAGGTAATTCAATTTCTCCTATTTTGAGATATTGCCTATTTACTTACTTATTGCACTAAGGAATATGTCTCATTTTCATTTACCCATTTGTTACATTGGAAAATAGATGTCGCTGGTATCGTTCGATCAGTTACCTAGTTCTTGCATTACATTCACTGCGATTTTTGCTATGCTCTAACAGAGATAACTAAAAAACGCAAATTTACAGTTACCTAGTTCTTACATTCACATGACGAATTATTATTCCATGTTGAAACTTTCGTACACTACTTTTAACACTTGAATATAAATAATTTATTAAATGGCGATCTTACTCGTATTAATCATGTAAGTATGTGCGACTTACAGCTGTTTCAGTGCTATTCGACATCATCCTCAGATCCCACTAGATCTCGGCGCTATCTCAACTTCGCTGCCTGTTGTGTGGGTGCGTTCGTGTGATGAAGAGCTGTGTCAAATAGTGTGTGTGTTCTGAAATTGATCTGTGTGTTAAGAATTTGACTGGGGTGTGTTTTAGTATGTCTGTATATTTCATATTGTTCTAGTGTGTTGAGGTTTTGGTTTTTGGGTTGTACGTGTAGGATTTCAATGTCACATACAATAACATAACATAAAATTTACTCTGTCACACGTTAAAAGTGTTAAAATTGTTAAAAAGTTATTTACCTTCGACAGACGGCCCGTTTCGACGCTATGTGTCGTCGTCTTCAGTGTCTCTTGAACCACTGGTGATCTTGGCTCTGCGATGTCATCATGACTACAATAATATGGAAACAGATATGGAAATTTTACACATCACACCAAAAAGTTCACAGTTAAACATCCTAGAACAGTACGAAATATATAAGAATACAATAGCACACCCACAATATATATTTAACACGCAACTACATATTGTTTGACGTCATAGTACGTCATAGCATACAGACAGCCAACCTCCACCATAGGAGCAACATACCCCCACCCCTACCATCGACAACTGCACATCGCAAAGCCAAGATCACCAGTGGTTCAAGAGACACTGAAGACGACGACACATAGCGTCGAAACGGGCCGTCTGTCGAAGGTAAATACCTTTTTAACAATTTTAACACTTTTAACGTGTGACAGAGTAAATTTTATGTTTTTAACAAAGTGTTAACGAGAACTTTAATCAATCAATAACATAAATACAGACATGGAAATCCTACACATACAACCCAAAAACCAAACACTCAACACACTAGAACAATATGAAATATACAGACACACTAAAACACACCCTAATCAAATTCTCAACGCACAGATCAATTTCAGAACACACACACTATTGACACAACTTTTCATCACACGAACGCACCCACACAACAGGCAGCGAAGTTGAGATAGCGCCGAGATCTAGTAGGCTCTGAGGATGTTGTCGAATAGCACCGAAACAGCTGTAAGCCGTACATGCTTACATAATTAACACGAGTAAGATCGCCATTTAATCAATTATTCAATTATTATTATTATTACTGGGCTGTTTTACGATGGTGTATCAACATCCTAGGTTATATAGCGTCTGAATGAAATGAAGGTGATAATGCCGGTGAAATGAGTCCGGTGTTCAACGCCGAAAGTTACCCAGTATTGGGTTGAGGGAAAACCCCGGAGAAAACCTCAACCAGGTAACTTGCCCCGATCGGGACACACGCGCTGTTACTCCACAGATGTAGATCTTAGGACTCCTGTGGTTTTTACTTCTTGAAGAATGCTGTCAGACACAAGTAATACAGTATCTCGTACTCTGAAACAGCTCCAAGGTAACTTATGCCGAAAATTATTTCTGTAACAAGATATAAATTTTACTGCGTTATAAGAGGGTTTCGAAGTTCAGGTTCCATTCGGAGAGATACAGGTTAACTGATTGTCTATGCATGAGAATTGAAATTGGGACGAGACGGGTTCCTGGATTAATGGAACATATTTCAGCCGGGTATGAGACGGGTTGCTTATTTACAGACCGGGCACGAGAGGAGCTTCGTTACATCGATACATCGTTATTACTAACTTATACTGTTACTAGATATAACAACTCAAATTTACAGTCTCAATAACGGACACGAAACGCACTAAAAATTTCGACATTCATTTGGTAATCCTACTCGTACTTCCTTAAGCGTTAGGATATAGCTTCCGTGCGCTTTCTAACTTGTTATTGGGTCATTCTCCTACTTGGAGATCACCTATGTTGTCCTAAATGCTATGTACTGTCAGTCTTACTAATAAACTGTGTATAGGTTTTATACGAGACTTATGCAGAGTTGAGACAGAAAACTTTACTAATAAACCGTGAATAAGCTATGGACGTATAAACAGGCTGTAACTATACAATGGGAATTGCTTTGCAATAGTTATAGGCTATACACGAAACCCCATGTTTAAGAGTTGTATATAGAGGAAAAAATGGCCGCCCCTCTAACAGCTGTTCGTATCGACTGTCATTTTATGATGATGGTTGTCCTGTAACCACAAAAGAATAAACCAAAGAGCACAGAATAATTAGAATAATATTGCTGTAGCTTGTATTCTTTGACCAAAAGATAGTGTGGTAATCGATCAGAGCCAGTTGTACTATCGATACTTAACACGACACAGAGCACTCTACCGGATGCAATAGAGAACCTAAGATATTCTATTACCTTTCGTAATAAACTAAGCCACGCGTAATAAAGTAATGACACAACGTATGTAGTGATTATTAGTAAGGGATTTACACACGACTTATAAACGAGCTACTCATTGTATAAGTATAAGACAGTTAAACGTCTGTATATAGAGTTTTTATTAGTAAGATCATAAGACGATTCCCAAGGAATTAAATTCACTCCTGATGAAGAAAGATATATTGAAATAAAATTCAGAAAGCGACAAGGAACCTTAAAAAATAATAATAAGGTTTCTTTTGCCTTTAAAACTAAAAATTAATATTAAACGATTGAGTAAAATTATTCATTTTTATTTATTTTATTTGCAACATTAATTAATTATCTTTAGGCAGTATACAGACAATTGACAAAGTAAAATGGCTTAATTCCAACTTCCTTTCTTTAAATATATCTAAATCAACTTTAGTTCCTTTATCGTTAACAGCTGCCAGTGTTCAAAATTTAAAATTTAGCGATAAATATAGACTAATAATACACAGTGAAAATTGTTTAGATCCCAAAAGTTGTAAATGTCCACCTTTGAAAGAAGCCACGTATGTCAAATATCTGGGTATCATTTTGATCAGAATTTAAAATGGCCTCATCACATTACTTATCTTTGTAAGAGGCTTCGTAAAACAATTTATAAATTCGCTAATCTTCGATGCTACTTACCTATTAGAGTTCTAGGAAATGTTTATTTGGCCATTATTCAGTCTATCATTCAATATGGTATAATTGTTTGGGGTGGAAGTACAAAAATAAATCTTAGTCCGTTAAATTTACTACAAAAACGAATAATTAAAATTTGTTTGAAGAAACGTTTCGATTATCCAACTAAATTAATTTATTCTGAATTTAATGTATTTAATATTGAACAAATTTATAAGTATACGCTGTTAAAATTTTATCATAAAATCGTAATAAGTTTGTATTACAGACACACAATTATGACACAAGATGAAATATTAATTCAACATTAGTAGAACCTAAATGTCTCACATCTGCTGGTCTAAAGCACAGCATAAATTTTGGCCCTCGGTTGTACAATGCTTTAACTAAATTACACCCAGAAGTTCTAACATGTAACCCACTAACATATAACAAGAAAATTAGAAACGTGTTAATATCTTCAATTTGATTAAATAAATTTATAGCCTATGTGTATGAATTAATCAACCTATATTATATTTGTATTCTATAATTTTGAAATATTTATTAGTCCTACTTTTCACGTGCGATATCATTCTTCTCTAGTGTTAATATTATATTATATAATTCCATTGCCGCTGTAATTATATTTTAGTTCCTATTTTATTTTACTTATTTATTTATATTATTATTATTTTTTATTTTAATATTATATCTGAACTGCGACCGAGCACGAGCGCTGCTCATTCGGTCTCAAATTTTGTTAATACTACTGTATCTTCTTTTTATATTGCTTGTATTATTTTATTTCTATTTCTCTTGTTTGTTTTGTAATTATATTCTTTATTCTGTATATTTAAATTTAAATAAATGAATAAATAAATAAACTATTTTTAAAAAGCAGTACATAGTACGTTGTGTTGGAAAGAGTGGGTAAAGAGAGAATGATGTTGAATTTAATTATGAAGAGGAAAAGGAATTGGCTGGGTCACTGGCAAAGAAGAACTTAAGTAGGCCTACTCAAGGATGCACTAGAAAGAATGGTGAACAGGAAAAAGTTCGAGGCAGAAGAAGATATCAAATTATATGTAGATAACACTAAAATATGTGGGTCGTATGCGAAGACTAAGATGAAGGTGGGAAAGAGGGAAGATTGGAGAATACTGGGTTTGCACTGAAATACCTGTCCTTGAGCAGGAAACTATTAATTTCGCTTTTGTCAGTACTATTTCGTTCATTTTTCCAATAAAAGTACCATATTTTTTTCAGATTTTTTTGTTTTGCAGTTGGAATATCATTCATTTTTTGTCTCAATTCTGTTCCTCATTAATTCGTGTCATTATACCCCCACCTCCTCGAAGTGTAGCGACGTTGAATGATTTCTGAACGGTAATTACATAGCTAACTGAAATATATAGCCTAATTTGTTCCTACAAATCTACCACAATGTAGGATTTAAAAAAGACTAGATCACTGAATTGTAAAATTACTGCGGAGTGCTGAGCTTTAAGTTATTTTCGTAATTACTTTATCAAAGTAAAAATGAGATCGCCTTCAAATGTAGCGAACCATTCTTACCTTATAGCACCACTCCATCACATTTTGTCACATTTCTTTGAGCAGTCGCTTTTCTTACGTTCTCTTTGTCCACGCAACATTTAATATATCTCTTCATCTTCCTTTTTTCACCCCATAACGCTCATCCTGCAAGCCTGTCGAGGAAGAGTGTGGGGTAAGCAATAGTCGTCGGTAGATTTCTTTTGATGCGGTAATGGTTATACTTCTCACCACTAGGGGACATGGCGATCGCTGGGCGTAGGAGACACTTTTTCTATCTATACCCTCCTTTTTACTTTCATAAATCCATTCCAAGTGCTTTACTACGTCTGAATTTAGCGCTTTTATAAAAAAAAAAGAGAGAGATTCTTTTCATCGGTGCTTCAGAATATTTCTCTTTTATATAAAAAAGGCCTTTATTCTGCATTTACTGTTTCATCTTCATGAAGATGATGTCTTTAGAAGTGTAAATTCAGACTTGTTGCCAGAATGATTGTCACCAAGAACGGAATTGTCTTAGAATATTCAATGCAATGTAATATTGTAATGTGCTGCAAATGTTCATAGGTAGAAGAACAAAATAATTAGAAAATACTGCATTTAATAGCAACACCATGTCCCCTACATTTTTATTAATCTTGCCTTATTTTTTTTACACCATTAAGCATACAGGGTGGATGAAGTAACCTCTGCACCAAAATGAAACTGGTAATAGATCATGAGGAGAGATTTGAAAAATCTAAATACGTTTTTCTGTAACATTCACCGTTTCAGAGGAAATCGTTATGTTTCTATGAAGCATTTGGCAACATTGCGGCTACTGCAATAACTCTACAAAGCCCGACCTGCACTCCTTACCTTCCCCTACCCTTCTGCAGTACTCAGTCGGAGACACTTGATAGTGCACAGCATTGGAAGATTTATTTTAACGATTTGCGCAATTATTCAATTTAAATTCAAGGCTAAACAGTTTCATTTGCAAAAAAATTAATTATTTTATCTCTATATAGCTTGTATAGCAATCAATCATTTCTCCTGGGTCATTACCGCAATAGAGCGCTGCAAACACTGGGCAGAGACTATTTTTATCGGTGCTTTGTCGAAGGTAAAGTGTAATAAAATTTTGTTATATTTAACATTTAGAATCACCTCAGGCGCGTCGATTCCCTTCCAACCTATATACATGCAATGCGTTTTGTCACAATAAAATTATTACATTAAGTCGCTTTTCATGTAGTTACAAACATCATAAAAGTTTTTTTTATTTCTTTTTTGTAAATCTTCTTGTATTTTCTGAAGAGCGAGTTGTTCATTTTTAGCTTCTGTATTGTAGTAATAATTTCTTAACTCTACATCTAAAATGTCTTGTATTATATTATACTTACTTAAGGCTTTTAAGGAACCTGGAGGTTCATTGCCGCCCTCAAATAAGCCCACCATCGGTCCCTATCCTGAACAAGAGTAATCCAGTCTCTACAATCATATCCCACCTCCCTCAAATCCATTTTTATGTTATCCTCCCATCTACGTCTCGACCTTCCCAAAGGTCTTTTTCCCTCCGGCCTTCCAACTAACATTCTATATCCATTTCTGGATTCGCCCATACATGCTACAAGCCCTGCCCATCTCAAACATCTGGATTTAATGTTCCTAATTATGTCAGGCGAAGAATGCAATGCGTGCAGTTCTGTGTTGTGTAACTTTCTCCATTCTCCTGTAACTTCATCCCTCTTAGCCCCAATAATAGCCTATATATTTCTATTTTATAGAGGAAATGTATTATAATACTTAACATCCATAACGTGATGACCGTTTGAACGTTTTATTTAATCTACATATTGAAACAACCAAATTATGTTTACTTGTAGTGCACATCAGTAAAAGATACCTGATTAAAATTATTTTGATAAATAAATAAAATGGTTGATAAAACATAAAATGAAGCTACTGTTAACATAGTAAATTGTGTAGAAAATGTTTTTACAATGTTCTCTTTGACCACATCCTTTTATAATTTCGATAGCTTTGTTTTGTAGCTTAAAAGCATCTTAAGCATCTGGACTATTGTCACAAAGTAACAAACCATAATTTAAATTTTTATTTATTTATTTATTTATTTAATACTTTACACTTGAGCTACATTAGGCATTGCAGTCCGAAAGAGCAGAAGCTCGTGCTCGGGCGCAGTTCAGATCAGTTATACAAAATATATCACAAAATTAAGAGAGTTCATTGAGCACAATAACATTAATAAATGATAAAATACATACAGCATCTAATAATAGGAAAATACAAAAGTACATTAATATTAGAGTATCAATTGACTGTTTCAGTTAGCTTAAACAAATAATTAATCTGATTAGTTTCTTAAATCTATGTGTGTTAAGTGTACTTAGCTCATGGTAAGCTGTAATTAATGCATTATATATTTTGGGTCCAAAATTCATGCTGTGTTTTATTCCAGCATTTATGTGGCATTTGGGAGTATTTAGAAAGAAACTGTAGTTTTGTCTCTTATGGTATTAATGAGGATCAAATTTAAATTTATTGTGATTTTTATGATTATGAAACAAGCTAAAATATACATTTAAAAAAGAATTGGTAGGAATTGACTATTTCAAAATTCGCAGTATAAAGATAGTAGCCCTTTACTGAGAAAATGGTAGTATTTTTTAGAAAGAATTGCAATTGATTTCATCTTAGTACTTTACATAATATCGACAATGTCTAAAATTTTATAATTGTCCGCAAAGTATAACAAGACTCCGGTACTTCTAGTAAAATAGAGAGATGATAATTGAATCTTTGTCTAATATTTTATACTGATAATGCAATGATACAATAAGTTCCATGACCATTGTATTTGAGTCCTTCTTAAAAATATATGTAGATACGAGAGACCAATTTTAATCTAGGAGCAGGTCTTTCAGGCTTAACCCTAAATAAGAGGAAGAAGACAAAAATACAGTATTATTTTTGGTACTTAGAAAGATAGCTCCTTAAAATTTCAAGTACCGTAAAAATAATAAAAATATATTTTAATAATAAAACGATAGCTTCTTAAAATTTCATTATTTTTTGCTATAAATAAGCTTACATTTCTAAATTATCTTCACTTTAAACTTAGGACACTACCATAATTTTGTAATAGAGAACCGAATCCTAATGGGAATAAAATATTTAATTTGTACTGTAGACAGCGGTGTAAGTTGTTATTCCACCTTGCGTTCGCACACAATGCTATTTTTCGAGAGTAGTCGTTTTTAACTTCTGTTACGCACTGCAGCCACTGCAAAGGGGACTTCCATTCCTGCCCCTAACACTACAGTCTCCCAGTACACGCGATAGCATGGGAGAGCACGTGAGTGGAAATTCAAAATGCATGTGGCATTGTTCGCAATGACATGTGTCGTTAAAAGTGTCGTTATAGTAAAATCTCTCCTTCACCTCCCGTCTCACTTCCCCGCAAAACCTACCTACTTTCCTTGCAGCACCTAACGGGAACGAATTCCGTGCCCCTTCCCCTACAGCCTTTCTAATGCACTCTACTCCACTTTGGACATTTCACTGATATTGGCACTGCAGTACCAGATTACACTATACATAGGCTACACTAGAATCTCCTTCCACGCTGAAAACTTCTTGTGCTAATGTACAGCAAGTTGACCATCACGTACACTGTGTGCATTAAACGGTCCATGACCTCGTATACAGTCCACTGTATTTCAGCTCAAAAAAACACCACCCGATCAGCGGCGGCTCGTTCTAATGTAGATCAATAAATGAGACAGGGAAATCAAAAACCCACTAACTCCAATTTTTGGCAAAATTAAGTTATGGGCTGGATGATGCTTTTTAGTTTGTCCCGCATGCATGGAAGGTAAGAATACACTAATATCGACATTCATCTGCACTCTGGGGGCTGTTTTAAAACACGTGGAAGTCAGAACTCCACTTATTCCATGGAATAAGAGAGTTTTTGCATTCCAAGCTTAATTTTCCGGTAGGTGGCAACACTATCACTCAACCAGCTGAGTAAAGTGACACGATACGGTATTCAGAATGTCATAAAAATCTATGAAATCCATGCAAGTAAGACTATTAAAGTCGATTAACTTCCAGAAATCCAATACAGATGCATTATTCCCCAGTTAACTAAAGTACAATTCAGCATTGTCATTGAAAGAAGAAAGCAAAAGGACTTGCAAAATTTAATGCAGTTTATTTCTGAGGAAAGCAGGATGAATTACCAAACTCTGTTTGCGGACATTAATAATCTAGAATCTAGATGCACAGGAAGAACATGAGAGTGAGAGAAAAAAAATCTGTGACATGAATGAGACTGTGTTAACATTTTAATATTGTTTGTGGTTTTATTTGTGTACTAGCCGTACCCGTGCGCTCCGCTGCACCTGTTAGAAATAAATATAAAGTAATTACATATTTAAAATAGGACGTTTGATCCAGGAAACATTCGTGTTTGATAGAAGGATAAATCGTTTAATATGTTACTTAATTTAAATTGTATTTAAATAATTAAAATGCGATCATTTTGGTCCAGAGAGCACTCAGAATTTACTGTAATAAAATTATAGAATTATGTCCATCTAGAGAAACTACACATTCCAATGGTGAAATAATAATTAATTATACAAATCGGTTAATTTAGCTTCCGATATTACTTCATACAAACACAGAAACATTCTCTGTAGGCTATCTTTCATAGCTTTCGATTGTTGTTGTCCAAGGCCCCTTATAGACGTAGTCATTTGTTTTCATTTCATTACACCGCTTTAGATGGCATTTTATTTTAATTTTAAAACTTATCTCATTAAATATCAGTCCTATCAAAATTTTGTAAGGAATAAAACTTATCGGAATTTATTTTGCAAGAAACTACTGTTATGTAACATATTTCACAAAAATCAATAATAAGAGAGATATTTCGATTTATTTAATTCAGGCCCCTTTATTACCCCCTTTCAAATAACGTATTTTGAATGTCATATAGCCTAAAATCTAAGTTACAGCGAACTTAATTTATATTCCAATTTTCATATAAATCGGTTAAGCCATTATCGCGTGAAAAGATAACAAACATCCAGACAGACAGACAGACATACAAACAAAAATTTCAAAAAAGCGATTTTCGGTTTCAGGGTGGTAAATTATATATGTTAGGACCAATATTTTTGGAAAACCGAAAATTACCAGGAAAAATTTCGGCTACAGATTTATTATAATATTACATTATATTATATTATATTATATTATATTATATTATATTATATTATATTATATTATATTATATTATATTATATTATATTATATTATATTATATTATATTATATTGTATTATATTATATTACATTATATAAAAAGTGCGTTGATAACGGATGTACTCAGACAAGAAAGTTTTTAATTTATTGTGGGGGCTCTTGAATCTCAGAAGAAACAACTTTTACAACAGCGCAACATAATCTGCTTGGCTCATTACCCATTTTTTTTTTTGCATTCCATATATATTTTATGTATTTTAACACGATTCGATTGAGCATAGTTAAAATTTGAATTATAACACAATGAATTGCTAAGCTAACGTACTATTACTGCATACTAAATCAATACACTCTCGTTGTTCGTTAATTCTCTGAGATTAAAATGTGTGTGTACATAAATATTATTTTAAGAAATACAGAAAACGAATGTACAAAATAGCGTATCAAATTTTCTGTGCATAAGAAGCTACTTTAATCTTACCTGTCCTCGATTTACTAAGAAGTTACTGTAATAACATTATAGCAGTATGTCCATCTAGAGAAACTACACTTTCCAATGGTGAAATAATAATTAATTATACAAATCGGTTAATTGAGCTTCCGATATTACTTCATACATACACAGAAACATTCTCTGTAGGCTATGTTTAATAGCTTTCGGTAGTTGATGTCCAAGGCACCTGTTTCGATTGTTGTTGTCCAAGGCCCCTTATAGACGAAGTCATTTGTTGTTAATTCATTGCACCGTCTTAAATGGCGTTATTTTAATTTTAAAACTCATTTATCTCATTAAATATCAGTCCTATCAAAATTTTGTAAAGAATAAAACTTATCGGAAATAGGTTTTAAAGAAACTTTTGTTGTGTAACAGTTTTCATGAAAATCAATAATAAGCGAGATATTTCGATTTATTTAATTCAGGCCCCCTTATAACCCGCCTTTTAAATAAAGTATTTTGAATGCCATGTAGCCTAAAATCTAAGTTACAACGAACTTAATTTATATTCCAATTTTCATGTAAATCGGTTCAGCCATTATCGCATGAAAAGGTAACAAACATACAGACGGATATACAAACAAAAATTTCAAAAATGCGATTTTCGGTTTCAAGTTGGTTAATTATATATGTTAGGATGATTTATTTTTGTAAAATCGAAAATTACCAGAAAAATTTCGGCTACAGATTTATTATTAGTATAGATTTACTTATTTATTTTATTTATTTATTTATTTATTTATTTATTTATTTACTCACTAACTCACTCACTCACTCATTTGTTTATTTATTATTTATTTATTTATTTTGCTAATAATTGTAACAAAATATAATATATACAGAAAAACATTAGCTCGCCCTTGAAAGAGTAGAACTCGTGCTCAGGGGCGGAAAATTAGGGATGAATGTAACATTTCAACATGTGAATACCTGAATAATATACCAGTAGAGTCAAAAAGTAACCGAACACGTGTAGATAACTTTGTTGCAGATGATATGTAATCATTACACAACATCACTTTCAAAGTACGCCCCCTAGGCAGTGACACACTTCTGCCTGCATCCATACCATTTCTCGAAACATTCCTGCAGCCCATCTTTGGCCACTGCCCGCAGAGCGCGCGTCGCATGAATTTTCACCTCTTTGGCTGACGCAAACCACCGTCCCTGGAGTAGGGATTTGACCTTTGGAAATAGTTATAAATCTGCTGGAGCAAGATCTGAAGAATACAGGGCTGTGGAAGGACAGGTATTTTGTGTTGTGCGAGGAATTCGTTCTCCAAGAGCGACCGATGTGCTAGGATATTATATTGATGAAGAACCTAATTCTGTCCTTGACACAATTGGGTCTTTTTCATCGAACTGCATCACGAAGACGTCTAAGGATTGCAACATGCGTCTCCTTCCTGACTGTTCGACTCTCAGGAATAAATTCGAATTGTACAGTAGTGGCAAAAAAAAAAAAAAAACCGGACCGACCCTTGTAGCTGATTTCAGAGCCTTGTTCACTCCAGAGCACGATAGACTGGTAACTAAGACTTTCGTGGTTCGAATTCTGCCTGGGAAGGAAACTTTTTTTGTTCCTTATTCAAATTTATTCCCAATACTTTTGCGATTGCTGGTAAAATTCATGTTCTGGGAATAATAAGTTAATTAAGTAGTAAAATATCGCTGCAATCGGAAAGTATTGGGAATAAATTTGAATAAGGAACAAAAAGAAGTTTCCTTCCCAAGGCAGGATTCGAACCACGAAAGTCTTAGTTACCAGTCTATCGTGCTCTGGAGTGAACAAGGCTCTGAAATCAGCTACAAGGGTCGGTCCGGTTTTATTTGCCACTACTGTACGAGACCATTTCAAGAAGAACATTTCAAGCACACACTGAGTCTATACGCCTGGAGAGTAGGCCACATACCACACGGACAAGGCAGAGAAGTTGCCTGCTGAGCGTGGCGTTGCCTCTCGAAGTTCGGGTACTTTCCGACTCTACTAGTATAACAAAATGAATTGGAATAGAGACATTGATTCAATGGAGGACACCAGATTAGTGAAGGCAATTAGAGGTTGGAAACCAAGCGGACACAGAACTTGACGACGCCCAAAACTGAGATGAAAGGATACGTTAACACAGCAGTAGATGCAACGGACTGCAGGATTAATGCAAAAGGATGGAGTTAACACTGTTTTAATTGATATATACTTTCTCTTTCATTCTCATTTTTACTCTTATCTTTAGAGAAACTGTAAAAGAATTTTATTTATCTCTTTGCAGATTTTATATACAATAGATTGATTTCTTGTAAATTAAATGAAAAGATTAATACGTATCGTTATTTCCTGCCGTTAGGGAGTTCTAGCAACCCTCCTACACTGAATAAGGTGCGGAATTCTGATTATCTATATCTATCTATCTATCTATCTATCTATCTATCTATCTATCTATCTATCTATCTATCTATCTATCTATCTATCTATCTATCTGTCTGTCTGTCTGTCTGTCTGTCTGTCTGTCTGTCTGTCTGTCTGTCTGCCTGCCTGCCTGCCTGCCTGCCTGCCTGCCTGCCTGCCTGCCTGCCTGCCTGCCTGCCTGCCTGCCTGCCTGCCTGCCTGCCTGCCTGCCTGCCTGCCTGCCTGCCTTTCTATCTACCTACCTACTATTCATTTATTTATTTATTTATTTATTTATTTATTCATTCATTTATGTATTTATTTATGTATGTATTTATTTAATTATTTATTCTGGTGTAGTTAAGGCCATCAGGCCTTGTCTTCCCCAACACCGGGAATACAAATACAATACAAGAGAAAAAAAAAATACACTATGTACAAAGTAAAAGTTACACAAGAAATAAAGAGAGAGAGAAAAAAATATTATAAACAAAGTAAAGCCACACAAAAATATACACAGGTTGAAGTCACACAAACTTTGAATGAGTGATTAAGTATCATAATTAATTGTATCCTAACTAATTAACTAACATAAACAAGAAACTTGCAATTTTAATCTAGATTAAAAAAGACAATATTTAGACCTGAATTCGTGTGTGTATTTGTAGATGAATCGGAGATGCCCTGTTACCAAACAACTCGGACTTTGTCTAATTTTCTAATTAATCCGGGATTTTCTCCAACGCATTCTTTGTTCATATCACATCAGCTTTCAATACTAAATGTTTATTTTTAATTGACAATAATCCTCATTACAGAAGTTGTTCTTCCGCCGGAATGAGATGACATTACAGCCACGTTCTACTTTTTGTTTCCATTTATTAATTTCCTCATCGATCTCTATCTTGAGCACCATCTTCTGTGATCCCAATATTTCTCATAGATTGCTGTATATTTTCTTTCCAGGAAGTCTGCTGATGTCTTCTTCTTCTCCATCTTCTCTCCAACTTCCACTCATACACCATCTTAGGAATACGTGTCTCATCCATTCTGCATAAATATCTCAATTTCCTCAATTATGCTCCCTTCAACTTCTATAATTCTTCTTATCTCAGTGTTCCTGATATTTTCTAGCCGTGATATCCTAGCTGATCTTCTCCAGAGGTTCTTTTCAACCGCAGTCAGCTTATCAATACTAAATGTAAAGTTGCGAAATTTAATGTTGAATAAAAGATTATAAACAAAAATTAATAGGCCAAGGCCATGAGTAGATAGTGCTGACTCAGCTGGCGTAGAGCACTGAGTACGAACTCACTCCATATGTCATGTGGAAGAGTATAAATTCATGAAATAACTGCACTCAACTATTCTCTTCGAATACACGTATTTGTTTCTTAACATAACATTCGAAGTCAGTTTTCGCAGCCCATGGAGCCAAGGTTAACCACCCGACTCCTAGTTTCACGTCCACACATCTCCTTCTATTACGGAAGTAACGTGTGATTAATATGATGCTACCTCAGCAGATATAGCAGGTTTACGAAAAGTGTGTGGTAGACCTGTATAGGAAGGAAGGACATCTGTATTATATATCATGTACATGCTATACTCGTTTTCTCGATTTTCCAATTTTCAGCATTTTGTAACATTCAAAATGCTCTAAAGAATGCAGTTTTTCTCTAATCTCAGTGAAATTTTGCACAGAACTCCACAAAAGCTTGTGAAGTTAACTGACACATGTGTTTTTTTTCTGCTATAGAAAGTATTCCAATGACCGTGTGTTGAGGAGTGATAAGGTTTAAAAAATTGAAAAATTAATAACCAAAAGGGTAAATATTTTTTTTCTCACAAAGTAATTTGAAAAATATGAAAATCATGTTATATTTTATATACATGGGGAATAAATTAAATATAAATTTAAAGAACTATTATGTAAACTTTAAAAATTGGGACAGTTATAATTCATTATTAAAACAACAGATTAATTATAAGTAAACTACTCGTAAATGGAATATCAAAGTGAGAATTTGTGTATTGCATATCCATATTATGGGAAATATATGGTAGAAGTTTGAGATTGATTGGTGTAAAAATATAGAAGTTAGAAATTTCACAGATCCATAGCCTTAAACCCTTCCCCTTTTTCTCTCGAAAATCAGTTTGTGTTCGCGATTGTGACTTTTGATTCTATCGTGTAAGAAGTAAGTCAAGGGGGAATACAGGGCCGCATCCCGTTCCTTGGTATGGCCATTATTTCCGGAGTTAAGAGGCTCAAATATTTTAGGTGCCCAAAAATGGAGGCTAGAAAAAAGTGCGATGGATTTGCGGGATTTTAGCGGTGATTATTACTAAACAAGCGGGGATACTACAGTCAAAAGGGCGGGGCTCTGAGCCGTTTCGTTCTCTTGTGTAGAAAAAATTCTGTTTTGGAAGGTCAAAATGACCATTGTTTGAAATTTTGCCGTCCTGTCCCGTCCAAACGTGCGGGGATAGAGAGTTGTCCTTTATACTGAAGATAGAGTTCGACGAGCTGTATTCAACGCTCTCATCGGCTTTATTGTCACTACACGTACTGCGGAGTTATGGCGGCAAGAATGTCGGCGGAATAGTGGTTTAAACAGCTGTTACTGGATAACTCTGATAAGCAGTCGTTCTACAAGAAATAACTCCAATATTAAAATCTCATTACTCCAAAACTGGAATTGCGTTAGTGGATTTTTACCTCACTATTGAAAGTACTCAGATTTAAAGCCATAAAACTATCTCTAACAATTTTTGGATGGCTACTGAAGATAAGTGAGAGCCGCCACTGATTCGCAATGTGTGTGTGAAATGGTGCGATTTTGAATGCTGGCACAGTTACATCCCGAGTTCTAACAGTCCATGCAAACACCGCACAAGACTACGAATGTAGACGGAATTAAACACTGGACGGCACTTGTCAGCACTTACTCTGCAGACTTGTAAAGTTAAAAGTGTTTTCAATTTAGAAATAATATTCACCATATTTCTGTGTGCTATATGAGAGTGGTTTGCCTCTGTTTACACCGCTTAAGCAGGAAGAGATAGCTTGCGTATTTGCACAGGAATGCTTCTAGTGAAAGCTGACGAGAACTAAAGGAAAATATCTTCCTTACTTTACAGTTCTGGTCCTCTAAATCAGCATAATAATGTTGGTAGCTTACAATTTCGAATGAGGAAAGAAAGCAGATATTGCGCACGAAGGTTTTATAAATATTCTAATGTTTACACATCCTGTAACGGAAAGGTCACAAAAATTACGTGAAATTATGTAGAAATGAGATTTTTAAGGAGTATTTCTGGATATATATTCTCGACAAGAAGAGAAATGATATCAGAAGGAAATTTGAATCTTTAACTTAATAGAATAAATTTAATATAGCAATGTTGGAGTAAATTGTAGGCCTAAAGAACATGTCCAACGAATGAAGGACTAACGCATCCCAAGATCAGTATTGAGCTATGGAGTGAAAGACATAAGAAATATTGGCAGACCGAGGAAAAGATGGTTAGAACAGTTCTAGTGGGTTGAAAGGGTAATGGAACGGAGAAAAATTCTCTCCGGCGCCGGGATTTGAACCCGGGTTTTCAGCTCTACGTGCTGATGCTTTATCCACTAAGCCACACCGGATACAACCCCGACGTCGGACAGAATTGTCTCTGATTGAGTTCCAACTCTTGGGTTCCCTCTAGTGGCCGCCCTCTGCACTACGTCATAGATGTGTATGAACATAGGACCGAAGTCCACATATGTGCTGAGGTGCACTCGTTATGAGTGACTAGTTGGCCGGGATCCGACGGAATAAGCGCCGTCTTAAATCACTTCGTGATTTACGCATATCATATATTATTTCAATGTACCGAAGTACATATGATGAATTTTTCTCCGTTCCATTACTCTTTCATCGTATGATGACGCAGAATATCTGCATGGAAATATCATATGTACTTCGGTACATTGAAATAATATAGTTCTAGTGGGGCTTAATCCTCGAGGGTGGTGGTGGTGGTGGTGGTGGCGGTGGTGACGATCCTTATCGATTCATTGATATGGTGACGTTTTTGGATAAATAACAAAGCTAGCAACTTTAAAGGTACCGGTAACTTCTTTTTCTAACAGACGAAGAGAGGATCCTATTTGAAGGAAGGATCATTGAATAGCGCGATCCATGCAGCACGAGATGTTCAGCTTCTGGACAATTTGGTGAGGCTAATTTCATATGTTCTGGTAGTGTAAGCAGGTCTCATGGCATCTTGTGTTGAAAGATCACAAACCTTTTATTTCCGGCTCCACACTCCGGAAGATTGCTATTTCTCGAGCTGCCGGAGCAACGCCATTTCCCGAGCCGCTTCTTCGCTTCCTGCGCGAGTATTGTCAAGATACGCGGCTACTCTCGCACTCTCTCCTTATCGTCAACATGGCTAAATTGTACAACTCCATTCATTCCCCCGACCAATTCCCTTGCGAGTCTTTTTTTTTTTTATTGTAATCTTCCATAAACAAAACTGCAGACTACGTTTGAAATTTAAATGAATTTTAAACGTTTCTCTTTCTTAGAATTGCGTGTAATATATTTTCTCTTGTGGAATATACAAAATATAACGGGGGGAAAACATCATTACCATAGCTTAGGACGTTCTTTCAACTTTTAATGGCATGTTTTTGCGGTATTACTTCCCAAAAGAACAATTCTCAACCATTCGTTTGCTTTTTGCTGTGGCGTTACAATGTATTATCATGCGTTATTTTCATAAATTCTGCATAGGCCTTCATTTAAATAAACATTTTTCTTTAATCTGTTTTTCCACTTATTTTAATTGGGCATTCTTTGAACGTATTTAATTAGGGCACACAATGAGAAGATTTCCTTGGCTCGGTGTATTCAACAGCGAAGATGGATCACATATTCATTATGTATGAGGTCTCGCCCACCTCATTGAATATTACACGACTACTCTAAAGTAGCCAATGTGTATTATTACTATTTAATACGAGAAAAATTCGTACCGTATTAAATAGTAATAGCCTAATACACATTGGCTACTTCAGAGTAGTCCTGTAATATTCAATGAGGTGGGCGAGACCTCATACATAATGAATATGTGATGTATTAACTGTTAGCAGTTTTCACAAACTGATGTTGAATATGGCCACAAAGTCATTTAAATATGCGCTCCTGCATACATGACGTGTATCGTCTCAAATGCAGGTAGTAAGGCCGTAAAAAGCATTACGATAGGGGTTCGGCCAGCGCCGTGTATCGTGTCCCGGCATAGCTCAGTTGGAAAGAGCGCTCAGCGCGCAGAGCTGAGAGGTCCTGGGTTCGATTCCCGGTGCCGGTACGAATTTTTCTCGTATTAAATAGTAATAAGCAAAGATGGAGTTTTAAGCTTGCATGGAAGCCATAACTATGGGTTCAAATCTCGCGTAGAGCATAAATATAAACATAAAAAATTCTCTCTCCTTAATTTTTACAATGAACTGTCTAGCTTTTATTAGTCTGCTAATTCTTTTAGTACTTTGATTTTTATTGTATTTGTAAATTCAATATTAATTGTAATTATAATTGTAATTATATTCTTTATATTGTAGTTGTAATCCCCTGCTAGAGGGGAAGAGAAGGCCTGATGGCCTTATCTCTACCAGGTTAAATAAATAAATAAATAAATATATTGTATCAATGTGATGTTATGAGCAAAAAAGTTGTTCTTATAATTACGTGTAATCTATGGATTCCTGTTGCAATAAAAAAGAAATTTGGTATAGATTATTCGTTATCTCGTGAAACCAAATGCAAATATGCGCCGTAGCTTATAATAAGAACCTTATGGTGGGGGGTAATAGAGTTAGCTAGCTACGATGGAGGATCCTGATTGCGCGCAAGATAAATTTATACCTGTTTTAAAGAGCCCTACTGCGCGCGTCTGTCAGTTTTGGGTATAGGTCAACTGCGCGCGGCGATTATTCCTGCATTTTCCTTCCCCCCTTTTTTTTAGACTTAGGACTCTCTATCAATACTACAGTAGACTATTTGTCATTCATATATATGGTTAAAACTGCAGTGTCCAAATTCAACGTCGCGCCTGTCCAAATTCAACGTCGCAAATTTCTAGCGCAATAATTAACAATAGATCCCTATTAGAAACAACAACAACCAAATTTCTTGGCTTAAAAATCGATAATGTGTTAAATTGGAAAAATCATATTAAAGAAATTACCCCCAAACTAAATTCAGCTTGTTTTGCTATTAGGCTAGATCTATGCAAAATATAGTAAATATCAATACCTTAAAAACAATATACTTTGCATACTTCCACTCGGTAATGAGTTTTGGAATAATATTCTGGGGAAATTCCACAGATAATAACAATATATTTCTATTACAAAAAAGAGTAATTAGAATAATAGTAGGTGCCAAATCTAGGGAATCGTGTAGGACTATTTTCAAAAAAATTCAAATAATGCCCATGGCTTGTCAGTATATCTTTTCATTAATAGTCTTCCTCGTATGTAATCGTGAAAACTTTGTAACTAATTCAACAGTTCATAGCATAAATACACGTCAAAAAATGACTTTCATACTCCATCGGCAAGTCTATCGTGCTATCAAAAAGGAGTGCGTTATATGGCAGTAAAAATTTTTAATAGCCTCCCTATCGATATAAAAAATGAAACTCAAAACATAAAATTATTTAGGGCCAAATTAAAGAAGTACCTAATTTCTCACGCTTTCTATTCTGTAGGTGAATTCATGACATTCAATAACACTTCATGAAATTGATACTAAAACTATGTGTTCTACTAGTAGACTATATTGTAAATCTCGTCTGTATATATTTCGTCTAGACTGTGACTATAAATTAAGACTTTATAATAGTAGCCTATTAAGTTTTTTTTACTTGTTCCATATTCTAGCTGTAAGCATGTATGAATACCATGGAATCTTAATAAATACAATGCAATACAATACCAAATTAGTATAGGAGATTTGCCAAGAAGTTAAATTATGCACTTAAATTATATGGCTTTCTTATAATAATAACAAACACTGTTTAGGAAATGTAGTCGTGAGATAAGCCCTTGCCTGTATTTTAAAATTAATTCCTCTATATACTGCCTACGCTTTTCGCAGGTACATTTAGACTTGTAAGTATTTGTTTAGTAAATTGCTTTTTTGATCGAATTGTAAGTGTGCGCTTTATATTTAATTTATTTATATTAGATTATTAGTACTGAGAAATAAATCTGCTTGTTTAACCCCCCAAATTGCAGTTATTAAACCGACCTAAATGAGTTTTCCCAGAGTCGGTATCTAGCTTCATCGCTTTCTAAAACTCGAAAAACAGTACAGTACAGTCTCGATTATTCGAGTTTCGATTAATCGAGATTCCGAGTTATCCGACCCAGATACAAAAGAAAATACTATAAATACTATACAGTATCGCATGTAGCTGCTTTTTTTAAGGTATACGTACTGTATTTTTAAACTCCTAGAGTTCATATTAACTAGATTTGTTCATTCTATTTAGTCTATTAAACAAAGAATTTGTCTAATTTCCAATCAAAACACAGTTTTTCAGTAACCATCCGTTTTATTTGAGTTTTTGCTTATCCGAGGTGGTCTTGGTCCACTTGTAATTGGGATAATCCGATTTCATGAACATCCTTATACTCGTTTTCGAGATAAAATTTACAAGTATTAAATAATTTCTCGTTTAATAGTATTTAATTGGATTAATTCAAAGAAATCTGTAATAATATATCACACACAACATATCAGAATAAATGGATTAATCATCGGCATCGCACGAGTAGAAGTAGAATCCCCCAAAACAATGTTTCATTATCGTCCAAACGGGGAGAAATCTCTAGATCGTTCAGTGAGACGTTAGATTGAAAATTCAAAAGTGAGATCGCAACAGGCCATCGGGCCTAACACTTGACAGCAAGAAGAAGAAGAAGAAGAAAATAAAAGTAGAGATCACATTTGAAGCAAGTAACAAAGAAATTAAATAGTTATATTATAATTTAATGTAAGTAAAACGAAGTGAATACAAAATTAATTGCACTCATTAATGGAGGAAATTATGCTGACAGAAAAGATAGATTTTTTGGGTCCACAGTGCACAATATCTGGTTTTTAAACACGTGTCCAAGAAGGAAAGACTGTACGTTTACATGTAAATACAGTATAATTGTAGTTGATGAATTGTAGTAGATGAAGGTGGTTGATTTTAAATATTATTGCTATCTATTTCTTACTCTGTAATTTGCCAGTTATAGCTACATTTTACATTTTTGGCAATGATATCTGTACTCATCTGTTTTTCATTTATTTTTATTTTGAATTTTCATTTATATCTATATCTGTGTCTTTTATTTAGGTAGTACCTATTTGCCTGTTTTTTTTTTTTTTCCATTTTTCATTTTTAATTTGTATTTACACTTGTATCTTGGATTTGTGTCTGTTTTATCTCTTTTTAACGTTATCTGCAATTCTATGTTTTAAACAAATATCTGCACTGTCTATTATAATCGGGGCTTTTCCCTGTTATAGACATAAATAAATAAATATATAAATAAATAAATAGATAAATAGATAGACAAATAGATAGATAAATAGATAGATAAATAAATAAATAGATAAATAGATAGACAAATAGATAGATAAACAGACAAATAGATAAACAGATAGACAAATAGATAAATAAATAAATGAGTACATAGACAAATGGATAGATAAATAAATAAATAAAAAATAAATAACTAAATAAACAAATAAATAAACACGTAAATAAACAAATAAATAAACACGTAAATAAATAAATAAATAAATAGACAAATAGATAGATAAATAAGTAAACAGATAGACAAATAGATAGATAAATAGATAAATAAATAAATAAGTAGATAGACAAATAGATAGATAAATAAATAAATAGATAAATAAATAAATAAACAAATAAATAAATAAACAAGTAAATAAATAAATAGAGAAATAGATAGAGAAATAGATAGATAAATAAATAAATAGATAAATAGATAGCTGGATAAATAGATAAATAGATAAATAAATAGATAAATAGATAGACCAATAGATAGATAAATAAAGAAATAACTAAATAAACAAATAACTAAATAAACAAATAAATAAGTAGGTAAATAGATATATAGATAAATAGATAGACAAATAGATAGATAAATAGATATACAAATATATAGATAAATAAATAAATATATATAAATAAATAAATAGATAGACAAATAGATAAATAGATACATAAATAAATAAATAGATAAATAAGTAGGCAAATAGATAGATAAATAGATAGATAAGGAAATAAATGAATAAACAAACAAATAAATAAATAGATAAATAGATAGAGAAATAGATAGATAAATAGATAAATATAATAAATAGATAAATAGATAGACAAATAAATAGATAAATAGATAAATAAATAGACAAATAAATAGATAAATAAATAGACAAATAAATAGATAAATAGATAGACAAATAGGTAGATAAATAGATAAATAAACAAATAAATAGATAAATAGTTAAATAGATAGGTAGATAGATAGATAGATAGATAGATAGATAGATAGATAGATAGATAGATAGATAGATAGATAGATAGATACTAAATAAATAAATAGATAAATAGGTAGGCAAATAGATAGATAAATAGATAGATAAGGAAATAAATGAATAAATAAACAAATAAATAGATAAATATATAGAGAAATAGATAGATAAATAGATAAATATAATAAATAGATAAATAGACAAATAGATAAATAGATAAATAAATAGACAAATAAATAGATAAATAGATAGGCAAATAGGTAAATAAATAGATAAATAAACAAATAAATATATAAATAGTTAAATAGATACATAAGTAGATAAATAAATAGATAAATAAATACTGTACTAATGATCAAGTATGATAAACCTTTCTAATTCAATTGTAGACTACATCAGTTGTTGAAACGGTTTTAAAATAATATTTATCTAAAAATTATCATGTTAAAAGAAGAAAATTTATTTAAAATTAGTTAAAACAATTAAGCATTTTATTGTACAAGAATTTGGTTTTGTATTACGTCTTGCCGAACGGAATGAAGGCTAGAAAGCGTTAGTTTTTCTCAGTTAAGGGTTCCTGTGACTTGGCAGGATTGGTACAAACGCAGATGTTTCCAAAAGAAGGTCTTCCTTTGTTTCGATTCCGTTTCGGCGTATTTAAACGCCGCCTGTTTTTGAAGTGTCCTTACTGGCACCCTCCCTCGACCGAACCCTCTATACAAATGATACAAATTACTTGTTTTTTTAGCCCTTGGCTGTGAAATAAGAAACGAGTCTGCCGCTTTCTGGCATAGGAAGAGTCTCCATTACTGAGTACTTTTTTCTAACAGTTTAACCCTAGCTTGTCCCTAGGCAGAGCTCTCTCTCTCTCGCTTGCTCCCTCTCTCTCTTCCTCCCCAATTTGTTGAGATGCGTTACGTAGAGTTGGGTTGGGTTTCCACTCTGAAGTTAATCACAAGAAACATCAGCCCACATGATGGATGACTAAGAAGATGGCTGCTAAACCTACATATATATTGCCGAAGAAGGAACTAGGAAAAATTCAAACAAAATACACAAGTTCTCACAACTTCTAGGCGCCTTCATTCTTTTTTTTTTATATTCCTTCTCTCACTTTAATATTATTTTCCTTCCAACGGGGATAAAGAATGTTCATTCAGTTATCAACAGTGAAGGAGATGGTTGACCTGCATTCCAGGAAGGCGAAAACAATTTATTTTCTTGGTTTTTTCATATTTCCGTCAAAACCAGCCGTAAATGTTAGCTGACGGTTCTTCAACAATGGAATTGCGAGCCTCATAATAGACAAGGTGACGATGTGACAGGTTTGTTCTAAGTTTTTGAGTTTCTCCTGCCTGCCTATTTCGCCAATGTTCTGTTATTGCTGTATAATTATTAGGGCTAGGACTTTGATGATCTATAAATCATAAAAAGAATGTCCTAAAAACAATGCATTTATGACCTAAAAATATTTCAAAAATGCATTAAAAATGCCCTAAAATTGATCTTACATTCTAAAATTGGTTAGTAGGAAAAGGAGTTTTGTTCTACTTAATATTTAGACTAGTAATTAAATTAAATTCTAGTACTATTATTCTAGTCTATTATTATCATTAATTTCCCTAAATACATTTACAAAACCTCTAATGGCAATTACATTAATATTCTCATTATAGAAATATATTTTAGATTTATATATATTTTTTCTCCCTGTAACATACTACTAGTAAGTTTATATTAAATTAATTTTCATCATTTTACTAGATAACTGAAATCTTAAATTAATTATACTTCATTGAATTAAATTAGCTCATAAATTAGTTACTACTTTACCTTATAAGTTTATCGAAATTTAAATAAATATGTAGTCTACCAGTCTTTAAAACTTTAAAACTTAACTGAAGAATATAGCTGGAGAACCTTTTAAGTGTAGTGTAAATATTTGTAATTTAAATATGTATTGTATTGATTAAGGCTGGTTGAGTGGAAGAGAAGGCCTTATGGCCTTAACTCTGCCAGCGAAAATAAAACATTATTATTATTATTATTATTATTATTATTATTATTATTATTATTATTATTATTATTATTACTACCAACATTTAAGTTTATTTAATTTTACATTTTTTTTCTAAGTGGTACACTTTAATTAATTATTTTACCTGATGTAGTTTCCATGTAGCCCATCACAAGGCAACTCTACACGGAATTAGCAAGTATAGAGGAGTCTATATCGAAGGGATGGTTGGACTGATCCACTACATGGGGTGTACTACGTTAAAAGGGCAATATTTGTGTAGAAAAACGATTAGAATATTATAAAAATAATGGATATTAGCCACCGGCGTAGCTCGGTCGGTTAAGGCGCTTGCCTGGCGATCCGGAGTTGCGCTCGGGCACGGGTTCGATTCCCGCTGGAGCTGATTATCTGGTTGGGTATTTTCCGAGATTTTTCCCAACAGTAAGGCAAATTTCAGGTAATCTATGGCGAATCATCGGCCTCATCTCGCCAAATATCATATCACTATCACCAACTCCATCAACGCTAAATAACCTCGTAGTTGGTACTTACTTACTTACTGGCTTTTAAGGAACCCGGAGGTTCATTGCCTCCCTCACATAAGCCCGCCATTGATCCCTATCCTGAGCAAGATTAATCCAGTCTCTACCATCATATCCCACCTCCCTCAAATCCATTTTAATATTATCTTCCCATCTACGTCTCGGCCTCCCCAAATGTCTTCTTCCCGAGCGTCGTTAAATAACCAAGTAAAATATAAAGGGTATTAATGAACAAAATATGTAGACAAAATATCGAAGGAAATAAACATTATTTTATATTAATAATGGGGATTTGTGGCCAAAATTAAATGGAAATGCCTCAAAAATGTCCGACTAACACAAAAGATGCTCTTATGAATTGAAACAGGTAAAAAATTAAAAAAAAATACCCCTACAAATATGTCTTAAAACACTCAGTGTATCACATGACATATAAATACTAAAGCAGCTATGTTTCTGGCTTACTAGAAAAAAGATGAAAGAGTAATGGAACGGAGAAAAATTCTCTCCGGCGCCGGGATTTGAACCCGGGTTTTCAGCTCTACGTGCTGATGCTTTATCCACTAAGCCACACCGGATACAACCCCGACGTCGGACAGAATTGTCTCTGATTGAGTTCCAACTCTTGGGTTCCCTCTAGTGGCCGCCCTCTGCACTACGTCATAGATGTCTATGAACATAGGACCGAAGTCCGCATATGTGCTGAGGTGCACTCGTTATGAGTGACTAGTTGGCCGGGATCCGACGGAATAAGCGCCGTCTTAAATCACTTCGTGATTTACGCATATCATATATATTATTGTTATTATATCTGCATGGAAATATCATATGTAGAAAAAAGATGTAATTTCATCAAAATCAAAATGTAATAATTATTGTCTCAGATTACCGTGTAAAATGAAAATTAAGCGGGGCTGAGAAATGGGTATAAAAATGTTTTCGATGCAATTCGTACACACAAATATACACTAAATGCATATTTTTTAACGTTTAATCTAATAAGTAGTTAAAAAATTAGTGCTTGTATTCAGCTCACCTCTCTGTAAGCTGGTAGTGCGAGATGAACTGGTGCTTGTTGTGTGTTATCTGTAGAGCCCGGATGTTTAGGTATTTATAACAGTTAAAATAGGCAGGCAAGAAAGGCAATAAAAACGTAAAAAAGTACAATAAATTTTGAAAAAGCCGTTATAAATTTTAAAAAGGCATAATATATTTTAGCAATAAATTTAAATTATATCAACATAACTCATGTTTTTACTTCGTTGTTGACACATGTTGACTTATAAAATACTTACTTTCTTTCGTGATTAACTGTCTTTTCACAAACCTTACGTAACAAAACTGTTCTATCGATTGAAAACATAAGGGCACCAAATTCAATAACATAAGCATGAAGTTTACTTTTCAATAGTCTACTGATTTAGGCATTCTTGATAACTGATCTTATAACTTCTGTCACTCGATAATAACTAACTTTCCTTTCTTTAGTACTATAGCTTTACTTTTGCTTGTGTATCTACTGAATTAAGATTAAGGGGACTGGCTAGTGATGCCTGTGGAATTAAAAAATTTAAATACAAAAGTTTAGTTCAATATTTCTAGGCTTCTAGTACTCACACTGGAATAAAAATGTCCATGCTTATACAGTCAATGATTCTGAATTCAGTGATATTGAAGACAACTAATTAGTTTCGTATCCAAGTGCAAAATAAAGGCCGCAACTGATAACCTGTTTTCCCACTTTGCTAAGCGTAGTGTACCGTAAAGTGGGGATATTTCGGACGCAGGGGTAACATCAGACGGTAATTCAATTTATCATATTTTATGTTGGTAACACCAGTTCACCAATGGGTCTTTAAAAATGTGCAGAAACATACGAACATAGTCAAAAGCGCGGAAAAGATGCTAAGAACTGGTGTTACCAACACAAAATATGATAAATTGAATTACCGTATGATGTTACCCCTGCGTCCGAAATATCCCCACTTTACGGTACCTCATTCTTCAGGTGCACATTACTTGCTACAATCTTCACTCATATGCTTTGTATTTTTTTTAAGATATCCAGTAACGTATTTTCTAAATTCTAAAGCACAATTTAGTTAAATATTTCACCCCTATTGAAATAGAAAAAAATAATGAACCTTGTTAATATTTTTTGTAATTTTTTCAATGCATATATAATTTTTTCTCGTGTTATGTATGTGATATTCTTAAACCCGTAGGTCTACTATGTAGGACACAGGCTGCAGAAAACACTGTAAACATTTCATGTAAATTTATTCAGTAGTTTCAGAGGAAAATGCACTTAAGTATGAAAAATGTCAACTTATGGAAAACTACATTAAGAAAAAAAGAAGACTGTATCAATTACATGCACCGCCAAATCTAAAAGGATTTATCTGCAGAAATACCTCCACAATATTTATATTGTTTTAAAGAGACAGCTTTGTACTTTTTTTAGACACAAAATAAGCACAAAATCTGATTTTTGGCCCCTAATCACTACCTGGTTCCCTTAATAGCAAATAGCTATTTTTGTGAATATATAAAGTCAACAGATAACAAGGTCATTACATTGTGTTGGCTCTAATGTGTGAATTTTATTACAACCCCGATTCTCTAAATAATTCTAAATCCCCCGTTAGCGTTTGGTGTGTGATATCAGTCTGGTATGTCACAATACAAGACATGAGAAAGCGTCTTGGAGAACCTGACTGTGTTAACTTCATCATCTCGTCTCGACATTGGTGTGGTATATTCAAAATAAATTACCACGACATGGAGGTCTTGTTCCTGCGGGCTAGTATGGTTTGCCTACTCGCAGGATGTCAGCATTATAATGAGTTATTTACATGTAAATTTGCCCATCACAATACTCTCGTCGACGGCGTCGTCAGCTATGATGCGACTTCCATCACATAAACCTATAGTCTTCTCCCTACAAATACAGTACGTAGTAATAACCGTGATCAAGAGGAACCAAGTAGGTACAGTGTTGTTAACCCCAAGAGGGGTAATGCGATTACCCCACTGACGATTTTAAATATAATTTTTATTTTTCTCCAGATTTATTTTTGAAATTCCATGTATTTGTCCATTGTATATCTACTAATAAATTGAATAAACGATAACATAAATAATTACTCTAATTTAAGATGTAATTCACATTACTCATGTGGGATGTTCTTGTTTACCCCACTTGGTAGTCTGTGTCATGACAATTGCAGGATATAAAACTCAATCAGTAGCTTAATTTTCCTCATGCACAGTATATGTTTGTCTGCCTCCAAATTATTTTATTTTGTGTTATTATTCTGTTGAGAAGCTTTTGTCACCCAGTCTGCTGCCAAAAAATCTGAAAAAATTTATAAAACATGCAAATCTAGTCTTTCAGGTAAAGCTTCCTGTAAAGCGGATTTGAATAATTTCAAGGGAAAAATTGTTCCGGGGCCGGGTATCGATCCCGGGATCTCTGGTTGAACGTACCAGCGCTCTGCCAACTGAGCTACCCGGGAACTTGTGTGCACTCGATGTGGATCTCTGGCAATTCGTCAGCCCACACGTGTTATGTGGCTATAAAGGAAAAAGTTGAGACGGTGTCGGTTGGAGTTCCCGGGTAGCTCAGTTGTCAGAGCGCTGGTACGTTCCACCAGAGGTCCCGGGATCGATTCCCGGCCCCGGAACAATTTTCCCTTGAAATTATTCAATTTATAAAACAGTTATATTACCGGTTGTTCTTTATGGTTGTGAAAGTTGGACTGTCACTTTGAGAGAGGAACATAGGTTAAGGGTGTTTGAGAATAAGGTTCTTAGGAAAGTATTTGGGGCTAAGAGGGATGAAGTTACAGGAGAACCGGAAAGTTACACAACACAGAACTGCACGCATTGTATTCTTCTCCTGACGTAATTAGGAACATTAAATCCAGACTTTTGAGATGGGCAGGGCATGTAGCACGTATGGGCGAATCCGGAAATGCATATAGAGTGTTAGTTGGGAGCCCAGAGGGGAAAAGACCTTTGGGGTTACCGAGACGTAGATGGGAAGATAATAGAAAAATGGATTTGAGGGAGGTGGGATATGATGATGGAGACTGAATTAATCTTGCTCAGGATAGGGACCAATAGCGGGCTTATGTGAGGGAGGCAATGAACCTCCGGGTTCCTTAAAAGTCAGTACGTAAGTAAGTTATATATAACAATTTTTATATTGTTATTTATATTACCATGATTGTTTATTCGAATTTTTTTATTTTTTATTTCTGTGTGTTAAGGTTTTTTGTTACAAATAATAACTAGTTTAGACTTTTTTTCAAGATGCTCGTTGTAGTATAGATGGTGTTCGAATACAGTGTTTGAATTTCGACAAATAACTAAAATTAGATTTATAATTTTTTAATTGGTTATTTAACGATACTCTATCAAATACTAAGTTATTTAGCATCGATGGGATTGGTGATAGCGAAATGGTATTTGGCGAGATGAGACCGAAGGTTCGCCATAGATTACCTGATATTTGTTTTACGGTTGGGGAGAACCTCAGAAAAAAACTGAACCAAGCGGGAATCGAACCCACGCCCGAGCTCAAATCCGGGTCGGCAGACAAGCACCTTAGCCGACTGAACTACGCCGATTTATTATTTTCATATCTGAGAGTCTGTTTACTATGTAAAGGACTGTGCAGTCTGGGTATCCTCTCCCACCTACCTTCCCCTTTACCGTGTATTGCAGGCTGCATCTTATAAGACTTATCTTTGCCGACCACGGCACTAGGCTAATCTGGACAACTCAGCTGTTGGTATGACACTAGAAGTAATAGTGGTTGTAGTAGCAGTAGTAGTTGTAGTATTAAGATTGATAGTTTTTATAAGATTAATGACTACTCAGAGTGCTGCATTGGAGTTAAATCGCTCGCTTGAACTCGGTCGAGTGTCGCACCCTCGAGTGAGATACGATCGTTCGTGATAAGCTCGTAATAAATAGAAGCAGAGTACAAGATCATCTCACCGACATGTCTTATCTTGTATGGAAGGCGACAGATAAGATACACATATGTTTTGCTCACACGGTAAAAATAAGGCTTTATTTTCTGCGTTTATGACAAACGTTTAATGGAACAGTCAATGGAACGCACCAAAACAGGAACATGAAGTTATGAATAAAATATTATCAAAAACTTGGATATACAGTTATTATTGCTAACTAATAATTATTATTCAATATTTGATTTACCACATATATAATATGATAGGTCCATACATAGTGTTCCCCTATATACTGCGACAATGTAAATACTTTTACAAAATATCATTGATATAGCAGTAGATTAATAGCAATATTAATACAGAGATAACGTCACAGAAAATATAATTAAACGAATAATCATGCTGCACAACTGTTACAGACGCAAAGATTGATACACTAATTATTAGAGATTATTATTATTATTATTATTATTATTATTATTATTATTATTATTATTACTACTACTACTAGAAAACTTGATTCAGTTCTTGCATTATCGTGATTGTGTTCTCCGTTTATAATAATTACGTTTACATCCAATAACATCTATCAGACGTGGCAAAAAACAAAATCACTCCTGTGTGAAAAAAAAAAATTATATTACATTTGAAAGCAAGTTTTGTAGTTGTACTATGGAGAAGTTAGTTAAACACTGCAAAGTTTTGAAATGATAGACATCTATGATGTTACTACACAGTTCATCACTGTAACAAGAACGAATGTCTAACGCTCGGCTTATACCGTTCGAGGATTTATCGCGCGTGACAATTTTACTCATCATGCATGTGCGCTACCTATCGGATTATGCTATGAACTACTTGGCGCTCGAGCGAAAAAGTCCGATGCAGACCTCTGGTAGTAGTAGTAATAATGACATTAGTGATGTGGTGGTAGTGGTAATAGTGGTTGTAGTGGTGGTGGTGTGGTAAGAGTGGTTGTAGTGGTGGTGATGGTAGTGGTGATGGTGGTAGTAGTGGTGGTAGCAGTAGCAGTAATAGTTGTTTAAAGGTCGTCTTGAGGGGTTTTAAATTGTCATAGGTCCAAAATAAGCACAGATTTAGAAACTGAAACATTATTTTATTTTTAGAGTTGAAAACGTCACCAACAATGCCGGCCCAAATATTCGCTCATTTTTTAATGTTTTTTTATATTTTTTTCACGATCCATAGCCTTGAGTGTGTTGTGAAATTGCACTAATGTGAAAGTTCCGAAATATATTTTTTAAATAATTTAAACGATTATTTATACCTCGTATTACGACGGAATAAAATAGTTAAAAAGTATACTTAGGAGTTGGTCTCCTTACGTCCTGTGAATCAAAACACACAGCATATAAAAATATATCTGAACTTACGCAACAAAAATATACACTTATTTAAGAACATTCTGTACTAGTTTCCGCTTCATACACAGCGGCGCATGCAAAGCTATAAGCTGCCTTCGATATGAAGTTTCATATCGTGAAGCACAATTCCGTGTTATTGCATACTATCCACGAAGATGGTGAGATAACAGGTGTAATTTTCCACCCATTAAGTAACAAAACTATAAATACTAATAAACTTACAACGGGCTTCTAATTAATCCGAGAAAGCCACGCGATTCCTATATGAAACCTTTTTTTTTTATAAACAGGTTCAGCATTTAATAAAACTCGGTAGTACCATATGATGCAGCAAATGTATTCATAATATAATGTATTGCTGCTACTTACGAACTACTACATTACAATTAGGATCGTTAAACTAAGCAATAAAAGAGAGAAATGTGAGCTAACGCAAAGTAAGTTGCTTTAATTAAAGCAACTCGCATATCTAGAGAGGTATAATGTGTTATATTTTACATAATGCCGCTTAGTAATTTTTAAACCCATAAAACTGAAATGTTTTATCGTGTATAGACTGATTTTATTCTTCATAAACAAGAACATTCTGCGTGATTTAAGACTTCACTGATGTTCAGCGTTGGATGATGTTTATGGCTCTTGGTACCGAACTCAGCAAATATATTCCTATTTCTTTTCTCTACTCAGACAATGAATCTGACATGTAGGTGTGAAATGACATATGTTTACATAGGTATACAGGATGTTTATAAAATAAGGGGCATAATTTCAGGTATGTATTTCCCACATGTAGACAATCAAAATAGTTCATTACAACATGTGTCCGGAAATGCTTCATTTCCGAGTTATGGCCTTCAAAACATTGAAATTCACCGGAACGCTTTTCTTTCCGCAGGTCGTTGTCATTACAGAAGATGTTCAAAATGTCCACTTCCTGCTTGAATACAGACCTCACATCGATGTCTCATTGACCTGCGAACACGATCCCAAACTCCAGGAGTATTGCGTATGTCCTCAGAACATGCCACAATTCGATTCCGAAGGGATTCCAAATCAGGCACCGGAGACGAATAAGCCAATGATTTTAAATGGCCCCACAAGTATAAATCGAGAGGGTTCAGATCAGGTGAGCGTGGAGGCCAAGCAATTGTAGATCTTGGTCGTCTCCTTCCCAAACCAGGAGAGTTAAATTTTCCATACTCGCATAGACGGTAATGGAGACGTACAAATGTCTTCCGATCTGGACATTGTCGCTGTGGGTACCTCTCCTGGTACTAACGACGAGCCAGCGCAGCATTGCCGTCCGCCTTACCGTACATGAAGTGTATCTCTGCCAGTTCTTGATTTGAATACATGTCGCACAGTCTAACGCCTACACAACACTGAATGTAACCTTCGCCTCGGAATGAACTGTCAGAGTGTCCTTTTAATGTCTCCTTTGACGGCAACGACCTGCAGAAAGAAAAACGTTCCGGTGAATTTCAATGTTGTGAAGGTCATAACTCGGAAATAAAGCATTTCCGGACACATGTTGTAATGAACTATTTTGATTGTCTACATGTGGGAAATACATACCTGAAATTATGCCCCGTATTTTTAAACACCCTGTATATAGTGTTGTACAGCTAAAAGTCCAGAAACCTCAAAGCATGGTACGGAATGGAATGGGATGAAATCTCGGGAGGGGGACTACAACACAGCACTGCGATCTTTCAAGATCTATTACGCTGACCATCAGCCTAGGCGCATTCGCAAATCCATACTGGCTGACTACACTAAGGTTCGCTCCGTACTCAGATTTTGAACAGGCAACTCCACTCAACCCTAAAGCGATGGTTTTCAAGATCCACAGATCCGATGAATCGTGCGTGAACTTCTGTTGATGTTTGCGGCATAATATAGCGTCGACTAGCCTCTATAACAGAGTATCATTGCGTCGTTTTAACTCAAGATGACTGACAATGTAATATAGCAATTATTTATTTGTTAGAACATGATGCAGATATAACGTAAATAATAATAATAATAATAATAATAATATTAATAATAATATTAATAATAATGTATGTATGTATGAAGCCTAAATGCATTTCCCATTTTCAGCATCGATGTTTTAAATAGCCTAGTAGGCCTATCATTTTGTTACCTTTATTACATTTTGTTTTATTCATGTTAGCCATAAATTATATTATTATTATTATTATTATTATTATTATTATTATTATTATTATTATTATTATTATTATTTAAATCTAATTATTTACTGCATTAGCAGCGGCGATAAGTGCACTTTATTGTGTACAAGAAATATGTTTATGTTAATTGTGTCAAAATAAACTTTTAGAGATTCAGAGAGTTGAGTTATCATTAAGTGATCTCGCATAAAAGGTCTATCTGATTTAACACAGAAATCAATGAAGAATCAATGTGACAAAAATCCAAATTGAGGTTAATACTATAGGTATATTTTATTTTAAAGTAATCATCACTATTTCTGACTACACGAGGAAATATATTTTTTATTATTTTTTATAATAATGCATAAAATCAATAATACAGTTGTATGACTACGTTATGTTAAAATTTATTAAAACTTTTAAAAAACAACAGACATGTTTCGGGGCTATTACCACCCATCTTTAGTGTTGAAAACTGTAATGATACGAGAATAAAATATAGAAATTTTGATAATTATGATCAAAATTGACTTCGTATAAAGTCATGAAATATGTAATGTACCCTTCCAAAATTCTTAATATAATCGTCTGATTAGAATCAAAACTAACATATGAAACATAAAAACCTTAATGAATGAGGGAATAAGACTCTTGAAGAAGCAGAGACGTAGATGGGAGGATAATATTAAAATGGATTTGAGGGAGGTGGGATATGATGGTAGGGACTGGATTAATCTTGCTCAGGATAGGGACCGATGGCGGGCTTATGTGAAGGCGGCAATGTACTTCCCGGTTTCTTAAAAGCCATAACATTATTATTATTGCAAAAAATACTACAGCTAGTGCCAAGCACTGTGGAGTAACGATTGGCTTGCCTGACCATGGAACGAGCGGGCCCGGGTTCAAATCCTGGTTGGACAAGTTACCTGATAGAGATTTTTCTCCGGGGTTTACACTCAACCCATTAAGACGAAATGCTATGTAACTTTCGGCGTTGGACCCTGAATCATCTCACTCAGACTATAGATAACCATAGTAATTGATAAAGCGTCGTAAAATAACCAATAAAAACTACAGCTATTACATACAGTAGTTTGCCACGCTTGTGTTTCTGTTACTATTAGTACTACTAATAGGCCTATTATTATCACCGTTACTGTTGTAACTTTTAAGTTAAAATGGCGGTAAAGTTTTCTGCTGTTTGCGAGGAATTTCGCGAGAAATTTTTTCGTGTTTTTTTTTGGAGCAGACTGTACATGTATTTACATGTTCTGCGTTATCGATTATGCACCGAAGCCAGATGTTGAGTAACGCCATCTGTCAGTCTCAATTGTGATGCAAACTATCGACTTTCTGGTGAAGAGATGGATCTTTGCATCTTAGCAAATAAGATCCTCTCTGCTTCTCGGATACCATGCTGTACCAACGCTGTGTTAATATAATATATAAAGGTGGAAGAAAACAGACCACATTATACTTTCGCCAAGGCACATCCGTACCAGTCATTTAACTGATGGTTCTGACTTAATTCAAGTGATTTTACATCAAGGACACATCCTCCGAGATCTGAGGTGGATAAAACGGTTTCGTGACGGTTATCCACTAGTAATTACATGTCCGCACCTCCATCATTCTACCATTGATCTGTTATTGTATCACTTATTATGTATAAATTTCGTCTATAGTTAAAAGTGACGTAAAATGTGAAATTTTTATATAGAAAAACTTCCAATTATCTGGTATAATTGTTGCCCTGAGTGGCGTAGTTGGTATAGCGCTGGCATTCTGTGCCCGATGTTGCTTCGATCCCGGCCCAGGTCGATGCCATTTAAGTGCGCTTAAATGCGACAGGCTCATGTCGCTAGATTTAGTGGCATGTAAAAGAACTCCTGCGAGACAAAATTCCGGCACACCGACGACTCTGATATAACCTCGACAGTTACGAGGGTCGTTAAATAAACCATAATCTTTTTTTAATTTGTTCTAATTGAGGAAAATTTGGAAATTTATCTTTTGAAGAGGTGGAGAAGTTCAAAATTAATGTCTGGGAGCAACAGTAACAAATATAAATGATACTCGGGAGGAAATTAAACACAGAATAAATATGGGAAATGCCTGTTATTATTCGGTTGAGAAGCTTTTATCATCCAGTCTGCTGTCGAGAAATTTGAAAATTAGAATTTATAAAACAGTTATATTACCGGTTGTTCTGTATGGTTGTGAAACTTGGACTCTCACTTTGAGAGAGGAACATAGGTTAAAGTGTGTTTGAGAAATAGGTGCTTAGGAAAATATTTGTGGCTAAGAGGGATGAAGTTACAGGAGAATGGAGAAAGTTACACAACACAGAACTGCACGCATTGTATTCTTCACCCTACTTAATTAGGAACATTAAATCCAGACGTTTGAGATGGGCAGGGAATGTAGCACGTATGGGCGAATCCAGAATTGCATATAGAGTGTTAGTTGGGAGGCCGGAGGGAAAAAGACCTTTAGGGAGGCCGAGACGTAGATGGGAAGATAATATTAAAATGGATTTGAGGGATGTGGGATATGATAATAGAGAATGGATTAATCTTTCTCAGGATAGGGACCAATGGCGGGTTTATGTGAGGGCGGCAATGAAACTCCGGGTTCCTGAAAAGCCAGTGAGTAAGTAAGTTCTAATTGAGGATTGGCATGATGCGGATATGCAGAAATCTGGTTAATTGGGTAAGACATAAAAATCAGTCTAGCAACATGTTGCTGTATTGTGAAAGTGTAGTTTCTTCCACCCGTTAAATTTATTCCAGGTCCTTCTTAAAGTCTGAATTTTCACTAAAGTCCAAGAATTTGCTATAATGTAGCACGAGTGCTTCAAATTTAGCGCTCTGTGAGATCCATCTGCAAAACACAGCAGTAACAGGGCCGTGAGTTGTGACTCTCACTGTTCCGACAGGAAGTAAGGATGACGAGGGAAGCTCCAAGGTCATTGCTCTGCGCCTAGAAACTGCACAAAACAATCTGACAGGAATGAATACGTTCTGCTACATATTGCGCATCTTTCGGAGTGAAGAAAAATATTTTGTGTAGCTGAATAAACAATTTATAATTTGAAAAATCACCTCATGACGTAACTCATGACTAGTAATGCCGCACTTCGATTATTGTGACGTTTTGTTAAGTGACCTAAGTTCTGAACTGTCAGTCAAGTTACAGCGAGCTCAGAATATGTGCGTCAGATACGTGTGCAACATCCGACGATATGATCACATATCACCGTTCTTCGCAAGTCTCTCGTGGCTCCGACTTAAAGAACGTAGAACTTTACACACTTTGTCTTTACTCTTTCGAATTCTGCACACTTCAACACCAAATTACCTTTCGTCTCGTTTCTCTTATCTATACTCTAACCACGACGTAAATACCAGATCACTTATCTGTGGCACGCTAAGTATACCTCTTCATAGAACATCTTGTTATTCATCATCTTTTACAATATCCACCTCGCGTCAATGGAATTCCTTGTCACAAAGTATTAGGGGCTGCAATACAACAAACACCTTTAAGAACAGCTTAAAAGATAACCTTATTAGCATTTCACTCCAATCATACTGATTTAAAATATCACTGACTACATTGTTACTTTTTTCTTTAGACATCATCCTGATTGTGCTGTATTTTAATTGTCACATAATAATCTCTTTATAGTATCTAATATTATTTGAAATATATTAACATTCTATGTATTTTAGTTTAATTCTGCTACACAGTTTATTTCAGTGTTTAATTAATAGTTAATAGTATTTTGTTGTTTAATTTGTAAATAACTCTTGTATACATGTAACTCTCATCTAAATCAAATTGTTGAATTCTTTGTAAGTTCATACATATGTATATACACTTTTTGCTGGTTGAGTGGAAGAGAAGGCCTTACGGCCTTAACTCTGCCAGCTAAAATAAATTATTATTATTATTATTATTATTATTATTATTATTATTATTATTATTATTATTATTATTATTATTATTATTATTATTATTATTATTATTATTATTAACTCCAGAAATCAGAAGAAATTTGTCCGCTATCGGGGAAGGTTAGTCTTTTCTTTATCTATACCAAAGTCAAGATTTTTCTCCTAGATTAAGCAATATTTTCTAGAGAGTAATATTGCTCACAGAATGACTGATTGGTACTGGACCTTCTTATTAACACTATCCATTGTCACAGGCATGAATCCCGTGTTATTTAAGTCACTCAAGCAAATATATCTTCTTCTTCTTCTTAACGATATTCTAGATTTAGCTGTTCTAGATCATTTTATGTCAAACGTTATCTAGGCCTTCCTATGTCTAGTTGACCACTGGGTTTGTAATCGAAAGCAATTTTGGATAATATGGTGTCAGGAATTCTTGAGAGATGCTGTAGCTCAGGGATGGGCATAATGTTCCCCAGCGGACTCTGTAAACACCACCCTTCATTTCTCCCTCCACAATTATTCTACCTATCTACGTGTACGTACAGCAATTAAAGGTAGAACTCGGCATCATAGAATTCTGATCAGAGGTGTGTAGATTTGTGGAATATGGCGAATAAATTGTAGGTTTCGATTTAATTCCCAATAAACATGGGAACACGATTATTTTGTTGTCAGGAATAAAAGTAAAATTATATATCTAAACTTTTCAGTTGAGATTTATATAAAACATTTCAATATCAGGCGGCACTTCGATCTTGAACATAAGGAGGACTATAGAAAACATAAAAAATAAGTGAGAATTTAAAATAAGATAGTTAAAAATTGTTTATATTGTTGTAATAATTGTTACATGCGATAAATGAATGTGCTATTGTAATGTAATTTGTTGTGCAGGTTGAAATAGTGAGAAAGTTTTAAGGAATCTATGCAAGTAAATATTTGTCAATGGAAAACCCAACCCACAATCACTACTATTTGAAAATGCAGTCAGATCAATTTATCGCATTTCAAGCACATAGGCGAGTCATATAAAGCAATGACTTTTTTGAATAGTCAGGTAGGTAAAACCAGCAAGGAATTGAATGATTTATTACCTAATGACAAGTATCCCAACTTAAGTAATTTCACAGCTAAGATACTGACAATCTTTGAATCAACGTATGTCTGCAAACATTTTTTTTCTTAAAAGAACTTGATGAAAAATATTGCGCTTACATGTCTAACAGCATCATCTCTTAACTGCTTTACGTTTGTATGGTAATAGTATTCATCCTAATGTAGACAGACTCGTCCTGACCAAACAGTAATGTCTATAGGACATCTAGAGCTTATAAGTGATTATTTATAATGAGTACTAAGCCATAGTGACCATATGAATGGTGATACTACATATTTGACTTGATTTGAAATGTTTAATGTAATGGCATGGTGCATTAGTTTTGTACAGCCCTAAGAGGAAGGGAATCCAAGTTCATGTGATGTAAACACGTCTCCGAAATATTGTGAAAAGGATGAATTGGATCACATTTACCTCCCCTCTGTTATACCTTCTAGATTATAGTCAATCCTGTTGAGAATTTCCGATTTCTTCAGTTAAATTTTGTACTTGCAGTTTTCTTTTTTCTTATATTTTTTGTATAACTGTATTTCGTATCCTGTCTCTCCAAGTGACACCTAGTAAGGATCTTTGGAATCTCATCTGTACTGCTGTTAGCTTTTGTCAATTTCTTTGAGTGAGTATCCGGTCTCACTTTCATATTTATGAGCTGGCTTTGCAGTGATGTTGTGTCTTTTTAATTTTGCTTGGATTGACATAGTATTCCGAAAGTGTCGTTTAATTGTACCATTTATCATGTTAAATTTTTCGATGTTCCAATCTATATCATCTCTCAGGTCCTAAAATTTATCTGGAAGATATTGAAAGCTTCATACTTGTTACACCATTTTACCATCTATTTCTATTTTCGCTGCTCTAATATTTTCCCACACATTGCCATGTATCTTATTTTAGAAGTGCATACTTACTGACTTACAAATGGCTTTTAAGGAACCCGAAGATTCATTGCCGCCCTCACATAAGCCCGCCATCGGTCCCTATCCTGTGTAAGATTAATCCAGTCACTATCATCATATCCCACCTCCCTCAAATCCATTTTATCCTCCCATCTACGTCTCGGCCTCCCCAAAGGTCTTTTTCCCTCCGGTCTCCCAACTAACACTCTATATGCATTTCTGGATTCGCCCATACGTGCTACATGCCCTGCCCATCTCAAACGTCTGGATTTAATGTTCCTAATTATGTCAGGTGAAGAATACAATGCGTGCAGTTCTGCGTTGTGTAACTTTCTCCATTCTTCTGTAACTTCATCCCGCTTAGCCCCAAATATTTTCCAAATATTTTTTTATGTTTAAAAAGCACATTTTTAATCTTAAAATATTATATTATACTTTAAGATTAAAAATGTGCTTTTTAAACACAAAAAATTCATAATTAAACAATGCCAATAAAATTCTTGAAGGCATGGAATATTATTAATTAGCCTCTCAATTATTTCCATGTAATAATTCATCTGTTGAGTTCTTATTCAAACCCATCGGAGTTATACTTGAATGCTCGAAGCATCATATGTTTATTATACATTAATATTTATATTTATTAATATAATTAATTATCCTGGAAAACATCAACTGTACCAATATAGGGCACAGCCTATAGGTAAACAACAACGCAACGCTGAACTCTAAATAATATTGTACACATGTGTAATGCAAAACTTAATTTGCATGCGGCATTTAAATTTCACCTCACAGTTAGAACCTACTAAAATAACTAACATCTCATTTGCCCTATAAACTCTTTCACGATATTGTATATTGTATACCGTGTTCATTAGATTAATGTTAATTGTAATTGACTAATTTCATAGTGGTTGGAACAGTGTGTGTGTAATGTTTAAGGCACACTTTGACGTTGTATGGAGTTAGGCTGTTGGTTTTGAAAATTGGTCCAGCCATGGATATTCCTTGTTGTAGCTTATGCCTAGATTTCGAAGTTAAGAAACATTTACTCTGAAGTTAAGTACATACAGAATAATACAGTGTTTACAAAGTATCTGGCAAAGTAGTCCTTCCCCTCATACACATATCATGTCAGTTGGATGGAGCAATATAGGCCGAGCACGGAAAAAAATTATAAATGTTCGAATTATCGTCTCTAGGTTCTAGAAACAATATTTTTCTGAGGCCTAATAATAGTACATTATGCAACGAGCCTATAATGGTAGTAATTAAGACGCGAGTATTTTTGTGAAACGAGCGCAAGCGAGTTTCATAATTTTCATACGAGCGTCTTAATTACCATTATAGTCAAGTTTCATACGACTTTTTATGCTCGACCATATTTCTAACTTGAAATTATTCATAAGTATTCATGTTATTCTTATCTGAGGAGCCGGGACTGACCTTGTGCAATACCTCGTAAATTGTGAGATGTGCGTAGACGCGAAAGTATTGATTTTTTCCGAGAAACAAATGTCAACATTGACCTTGATATAATCTAGAGAGTAAAATAAACATTAATCTTGATATAACCTTGAAATTGAATTAGACATTGAAAAACCAGATGACAAATTGAATTTATTTGAATATTATTTACAATTAACGCTAATTATTATAGTAACAGAACTGACTTTATTTCAAATATAGGTGATTTATTGTGCAATTGGTGATTTTTTTCCGAGAAACAAATGTCGACATTGACCTTGATATAATCTAGAGAGTAAAATAAACATTAATCTTGATATAACCTTGAAATTGAACTAGACATTGAAAAACGAGATGACAAATTGAATTTATTCGAATATTATTTACAATTAACGCTAATTATTATAGTAACAGAACTGACTTTATTTCAAATATAGGAGATTTATTGTGCAATTGGTGAAATGAATTTGCGGGAATGTGCTTTGTGAAAGGCTGGAAGATGACGGTGAATTGATGTTAATTTGTGTGTCGTTTTTTTCGACTGTGTTTAATATTGTATTTGAGATTTCAATTTTATTTTGGATCGATTCTTCAACATAACCTTCTGCGACAGTATTGCATTTCCAGCCTCCGTGGCATGTCCGAGAATAATCGATACTTGCGCTTTCATATTGCTACAATGGTATTTTCTGATTGGTGGAACACCTGAACTTTAATGAATAGGTGTACTTTAATGAGGTCCATTAAAGGGCTGCTACCAGGTGTATAATTCCTACATTTCGGCATGGTCGAGCATAAAAAATTATAAAAGGCAGTACTAAACGAGGCAACGATTTTCTCGGACCTCTTTCTAAGACCGATCCTACTGTATGTCGTCCAATATTTCCTTGGTTAGAACGCTTGGTTTTCTAGCTTTCTTTATGTTTAACACGGATCCAGTGTCTTTAAATTTTTCTAGTAATCTTCATATCGTCGATTTATTGGGAATATGTACGCCGGGAAAAATCTGTATAAAAGCAAGCTGACATTCCAATACGACTCTGATCTTGCATAGTTTAACACAATAATCACTTCTTGCTCCCTAGTGTATAACATAGTGATCGAGACTACATACAATAAGAATGAAGAAACGTGTACTCAATCACACAGCAAATGAAACTGAATGAAGCTAAGTAATATACAGTGTTAAAGCTAAGGCGCCTACAAGACTAATCTTGTTACGAGAAACGGGGGGGGGGGCCGCCAGCTGCGCCTTCGGCTTGTGCTGCCTTCCTTCCAAGCTAATTCTTTCCGAGCAACGCCGGAGACCTCGAGTTGCGTACTACGTGAGAAACCCGTTAATAAGTACCTACGGTACTTTTTTAGGTATCTGGTAAAGGCTCTTCGGCTGAACAAAATACTTCACAAATTGTCGTAATTAAAAAAATAACTATTATATTTGGTTTTCAAGAATATTATAATTTCTTAGTGTACCTATATTAAGCATGTCAATTTTTTTTTCAAAGGCACTATAGATTCAGAGAAAAATATGTTGAAATATCGTAAAATTATACAATCGAAAGGTGTACCTCCACATTTAAAGGAAAAAAATTGAAGAAATACAAGGACATAATTTTATTTTCACTAACATTTCTAATATTAACCTGGTTATACCTTTGGATTAACGGTTGAGTACCGGAAACACCGTTTGCTATCCCCTTCCACGACTGGAGTTCGATGATACTGACGCAAAGCACAAACAAATCACTTTACTAGGTATAGGAGGGAAGAAAAGTAGTTCATCCATTTACGTAAACTAGGAAATATCGCGAGTTTGAGTTTTATAATTTTCATTAGGTTTTGATTAATCAAAATACAGTACTGTATTAAAAATATCAGTGTTTTTACTCACGAACTGAGCTATACATTCGGACGTATTCAATATGCAGTGTATATTATACTGTCTACAGCACATTAGCGTACAATATAGAGCAGAGGTCTCCATAAAGCGTATCGTCATTCGTGCTCTCGATGCTGCCAGCCGAACACAATGTGCTGTAAGACTAGAGAAAGGGAAGAGACTCGTACCTCAACAGATGGGAGCGATCATTGGGTGATCGCGGCAACGGTCTGCTTATGTTTACAAATAATAACATCAAAATAATAAGAAATATCATACGTTTGTATATTATTTTGACATACTATGAAATTGGAGCCCCGTCTGTTGCTATTGACACAAGCCATTGTAAATTCAACCTCTTCTGTTCTATGGTGTCTTTCAGTGCCTGGAAAAGATCTTCTCCAGTTGTATTTTGTAATTACATCTAGAAGACATTCAGACACAGTAAAATGTTCATTAACTCCTCGGATGAAAATGGCTAGGTGAGCTTTGTCATTTCTATCTGTGCTTTCGTCCAATGTAAGTGAGTAAGCTACAAACTGGTTAATTGTGGGTTTGACTTCAGATTCAATTACATTTACAATCTTGAAATTCCTTCTCTGAACTGTAATTGGAGACAGTTTAATTTTCTTAAACTTTGACTTTGTTCTGGACACAGTATTTTAGTAACGTCCTGTATGCACGATTTTTTAAAATGGTGGCCGTTCATTTCGATAAAGGCTTCAGTTCTTTTTTTGTATATTATCGCACTATAGACTACTGTACCTAATTCCAATTACCAATTTTGTCCTTCGTACTAGTAACTCATGTTGAAATAATTCTGTACTTACTCTATGAAAGAGTACCTTACGTACTGTACAGTAAATTCAATCTTCATTTTTGCTCGATCTGAAAATATAAAATTACTCAGACATACTATCTACTGTCCGTCCATGTGATTTTGCCGCAGGATCGTAGTAAGGAGGGAAATCATGTGACAGTTAATTACGTAACCAGGCTCTTTTATTTAAGTTATTTTAAAGAGTTTTATAATATTACGTAGGCAGAGCTAAGACAGCCCAGCCACTAGCCTTTACAGAGGGGCTAGCAGAAGCGGGTGGGGAAAACGGAGATACGACGTAGACAAATGGACGACAGTAGACCTTCCTGTGCGAAAATATGATTCAATATTAAAATTCTTTCGTCCCTGGAAAACGCGAACATATTTCTGGAACGTACTATACTCACTAATTCAGTAAGTAGGCCTACTGTTTACTATGATCGTAAGACGACTTTGACTGCATATACGGCCTTCGTTGTGTGTGGAGAACGGTTGAAGTTTACTAGTAAAGGAAGTGGGAGTGAAATACATTAAAAAACTCAGGGACAAGAAAAATTGAAGTAAAAATATAATGATGTCCCTGTATAAACAAGGGTTTTAAGACTGAACGAAGAAAAAATATATAGAGGGGAAAGACTGAATTTCAAAGAAGACTGAAAGAAAGAGGGAAAGAATAGAAAGAACGCTGAATGACAGAATGATATGAAGGAAAAAACAAGCAACAAAAGATTAAAGGAAGAAGAAATATCGCAGGAAACGAGAAGAAGGTATTAAAATATGTTCGTGTTACTTTAATGGGACAAATTAGATACCATAAAATTATTTAAAAACTGTGTCACTTTAAATTGTCGTCACAGCATTACTCATTTGAATTAACTGACTCAAATGTCGGTTTTCCTTGAAATCAGCCCAATTGACCCCATTTAGTGAGTCACTTTTGTTCTACGTCGTCTGCGAGACGGAAGAGTACACACTCAGTAATGTAGGATATATAGTTTCGTGAGCCCGTGGGATTGGGTCCGTGTACAACACAATAGGGAACGTGAGATATCCGAGTTTGATAACGTATTTTAATGATGTATTAAAACTGGGTGCCTGAGAGCACTGTACGAGGTATTACACTCGAAGAAGCAGCGTTAACCGAATATAATCTTGGAGCTACGTTTATTGCAGATAAAATTTCACTTCGGTTTCAAATTACGCGTGACGGCTAATTCCTTATTATGATCTATAGGAAGTTTTGCAAAATGGTACATCGGTTGCGGCTGGGTTGGCAATAATTATTCATTCATTGTAATTGGGGCTTTGACCTGTTATAGACAAATAAATAAATAAAAAATAAATAAATAAATAAAAAAATAAATAAATAAATAAGTAAATAAATAAATAAATAAATAAGCAAATAAGCAAATAACCAAATAAATAAATAATGAAATAAATAAATAAACAAATACATAATGAAATAAATAAATAAACAAATGCATAATGAAATAAATAAACAAATACATAAGGAAATAAATAAATAAACAAATACATAATGAAATAAATAAATAAACAAATACATAATGAAATAAATAAATAAACAAATGCATAATGAAATAAATAAACAAATCCATAATGAAATAAATAAATAAACAAATTCATAATGAAATAAATAAATAAACAAATACATAATGAAATAAATAAATAAACAAATGCATAATGAAATAAATAAATAAACAAATGCATAATGAAATAAATAAATAAACAAATACATAATGAAATAAATAAATAAACAAACACATAATGAAATAAATAAATAAACAAATGCATAATGAAATAAATAAATAAACAAATACATAATGAAATAAATAAATAAACAAAAGCATAATGAAATAAATAAACAAATCCATAATGAAATAAATAAATAAACAAATTCATAATGAAATAAATAAATAAACAAATACATAATGAAATAAATAAATAAACAAATGCATAATGAAATAAATAAATAAACAAATGCATAATGAAATAAATAAATAAACAAATGCATAATGAAATAAATAAACAAATACATAATGAAATAAGTAAACAAATACATAATGAAATAAACAAAAAAACAAAGAAATTATTAATTAATTAATTAAATCTCAACTAGATTATTTTCACCAAGAAGGTCTCCCCTCTTTTTTGCAATTCGTATTGGAAATTTTATATCCGATAAGTCTGATATTGTCTCTGTAATATTTATTTTAACGACTTATGAAATGGATGTATGAAACAACTGAAGGTTTTATTAGTATACTAAGTGCCGATTTCACCAAGCTTATTTAACTTTAATTGTTACTTACAGTCTTTTTAATTGAAACTTCAAGGGACAATGCATGTCACCAACATAAATTGAGTTTTAAACTCTCATTGAATTACCTTTAAGTTGATTGGTCAATATTTGGTCATTTAAATAATTAATCCTGCATTAACGGCTATAATTTTCATGATGGCGAGGAGAGAAGATTATTTTAATAGAATGGACGAAAAAGATTTTCAAATGCAGTTTAGGCTAAGGAAGACATAAACATTGTATATTTCGAGTATTACAGAAGGTAATTTGTAATTTCCAACTGATAGTTAAGTACTTCATAATATTATTTAAATGCGAAATTTATTGAAGAAACGTTTATTCAATCTTCGGTTGCCTAAAATACGGAAACTAAAGTAATATGAATAACACATTTTTCCTGTAGACCTAATATTACATTTGAAGTCATTGGAATAGCGTAAATAAATGAAGTCTTTCCATTCTGCGTGTTGTACGATATTTCCTTGAATCTACTTTCGTTTTATCCAGTTTTGTCTTCAATATATTCTGAAGACATTGGGACTAAGGTTTTCTTGCTTTGAAATCTCTTTATCCTTATTTCTAACCTTTCTTTTTTTTCTTCTAAAATCCACCCATCCGTCTTTTTCGTTTTCGTTGATTTTAGTATGTTTTAATGTTACCTCGTATTGTCGTAATATAACAAATGAACTCATTAGGACACTGTTAACATTAAGTGGTTAGGTACAGTTTACAGCAGTAAAATTTTCGAATTATTCAACATTTTTTTCTCCATTATTGTATCTTGTGCACTAATGAAAATTAGTATGTTTAAAACACTGTCCTTCTACTGTATGAAAAAATATTTCTACAATTTAAAAAATATTATTTACATTTTTTTTTTTTCAAAATTAAGTTCACTGTGCAGTGATGAAGCGTTTCCCACATAACTCAAAACCTATCCAACATTCTGTGATGAAATGTTTTGTATGTATTTATGCAGGTCATATCTACAATATGATGCAAGATCACTTCTCTATCTTTGATAGATTGTCTGATAAAAAATAAATTCATTAAAATGGTCAAATATCAATATTTTCTATTACATAAAGTAAAAAAAAAAGTGTTAGTTATTAAGGAATGTAGTTTAAAGAGCATGATATTGTAAACATCAGTTTCAGAGAGAGGACATAAAAAAGTTAACAAGTTTATGAGTTATGAGGGAAAGGCTTCATCACTACACAGTGAATTGCCACCATTTTTAATTTTGAGAAAAATTATAAGTTTTTTTTTAATCGTAAAACTAATTTTTTCATATAGCAGAAGGACAGTGTTTTACACATAACAATTTTCATTATCGTGTGAAATACAGTAATGGAGGAAAAAATATTAAATGTTTACAAAATATTTACTGCTGTAAGTTGTACCTAACTCCTTAAGAAGGCACATTATCTTCGAAATTATTATTTGACTGTGATTCCGAAGGCCGTGATAACTTAAATGGAAATTAAATTAATTGACTTTATTTTAAATACGTATTAGTTTGGTGAAATGCAAACGGTTTAAATACGATTTAACTTGTGTATTTAATTTAAATTACAAAAGTTTCTCGTCTCTCAGCATCTTCAAGTTTACATTTTTTTTACGATACCTAATACATGAAAATTTAATGTAGTATAAAAAAATTTAAAACGTTTCAAAGGACTTTACACAGTTAAATTAATTGTAAACAATCTTAAATATATCAACTAAAATTATTGTTTTGTTTGTCTTCTCTATCACGTGTTTGTCTGCAATACAAATAACTTATTTTTTCATCTTCAAAATTTAAAATCATAGACATTGATTTGACCATCACATACACGTCCACCGCTGTGGAGTAATAGTTAGCATGTCTGACTGGGAAACGAGCGGGCCCGGGTTCAAATCCTGGTTGGGGCAAGTTACTTGGTTGAGTTTTTTCCGGGGTTTTCTCTCAGCCCATTAAGATCAAATACTGGGTAATTTTCAGCGTCAGTAAACTTTGCAGTTGAAAGCGCTGTTAAAAATAAAATGCAAGTGCAGTTTCCGTAACATCTGTTTTGATTTAATGGCCTCTACGGAACGAGAGAATTGTCTGTTTGCCATAACGCAGTATTACAGTGGCTTTCTACCTATTAAAATTACAGAAGCGTCGCAACTGAGGCGGTACTGCAATGTGTCTCACGAATATGAATATAAAATTTTATTTCTTTAGGTTTTCATTGAGTACAATTTAGCGACAGGTTTATGTTCAATATATCAATTGAAGTTGAGTTATAACTTAATAAAATTTCAGAATTCTTGTTCTTGGAGAATAAATTTTAAAGTATTGATGGAAACATCAAAACAAAATGAAGACTCCACTGCAAGAATGATGAATGTCACTTTCTTGTCAAAAATGAACCAAGACTGCCAATGCATAGCTTAAGACATATAGAATGTACATAAAGTGTTATGGCATTAACACTGATAGTCATTGTCCAGTAATGATCGGAAAAATCACAGTTAAGCTTTGAGCGCTAAGCATTTCAAACTTTCAATTGCTTCTCCTACAAAATGTATTCCAAATGTCATCCATCATTCTTGCAGTGGACTCTTCAAATAGAAACATTGTTAGATTTCGGAATATGTATGATAAGAACTTTCTTGTGTTAAATTTTAACGTACCTTGTTAACATGTTTCGACCTATTTTCAGTCATCTTCGGAACTGGTCGTTGTTGGTCTTGGCGCCTCTTGTTTCCTGTGTGGGTGCGTTCGTAGTGTAGAGTCAAAGAGTGTATGTGTTTTGAAATTGAGTTGTGTGTTGAGAATATCGTTGGGGCGTGTTTTCGTGTGTCTGTATATTTCATATTGTTCACAGTTTTCTAGGTCGAAACATGTTAACAAGGTACCGGTACGTTAAAATTTAACATAAGAAAGTTCTTATCATACATATTCCGAAGTGATACAGTGTTAAAAGTTGTGTAATCAAGATGTATTGTTAGACTGTTTATTTTAGGCCTCTCAACCTCTTATCCTTGAGTATATCAGGTTCTCTTAACTGTTTTAAAAACGTTGATCGGAAACAGAATTATCCAGATACGTGACAAACATTTAAATAGCTGTAGCACCACAGATTATTATTATTATTATTATTATTATTATTATTATTATTATTATTATTATTATTATTATTATTATTATTATTATTTTCTTTTGTTCATAAACTTCTATGCTTAAACTACAGGCTATAATATAATTCACTTTGCAAGGATATCTGTACTACTCTTCTTACCTAAAAAGACAGTCTAAGTTCAGCTACTCATCTTAGGAGCTTCATTTCAGCTGATCCTATTTTCTTTTTATCTGGGTTGCAAAGAGTAGTGAAGTGCATTCCATAACCTCTCCTACTCAAATCCCATCCTCACCTTCCCGTGGTGCAACCTGTTTTCAACAAACGAGGCTCTGGGAACAAAGTCACTTGGGCATAACTGTTCCATCAAAAACGAAGGAAATGACATTTCAGCATACTCACCTACCATAGCATGCATAGCAACCCCTAAGTGGTGAAAAGGGGATATGGTTGATCGAGTTGTCTTGACCATTACACTTTTACTACGTCATACTACTTTGACCAATAAAACGGTACGGAACGATGTGTTTCAACCAATTATGGCTGCTTACCCTACAAATTTTTTTCACCTCAATAGCATTTGTTTTTATCACCTCTCTAGTATTTGCTTTAATACCTCTCTAGCATGCTTTCGTTTCTTTGCCAACATTTTACTTTCAATAATTGTATCTTTTAAATGATTCATGCTTATGTTATCATTAATTAAAACTTTTCTACCATTTATCTTGTTTATATTATTTAGGATATGTTATAGTTTCTTCTTTATGAGATCATGGATAGTCACGTATCAGATATTTTTTAATATATTGATAATTCAAGTGGAATGCAATTGTTTTAATAAAAATGAAACTGAATCTACAAAGCCTTCTTGACTAATAATCGTCCATAGAGTTCAATGAAGATTGAATATTTGGCACAACTGGTAATAAGAGAACAGCTGATCATAATACACTACTGCCATCTAGCGGAATATTTGTAATGATGAGATAGTACAACAATACATTTTCAAGACGGTTTCGTACATATTTTAGTAAGTCAATGAATATTTTTTTTTGTATTAGAGTACTCTATTTCTTCTAATTTTTATATACTTTCTTCTAATCATGTAATAGTCAATTAAATCCCATTCGAGATTCGATTTTCTCTAGATAAATCAAAACTTCTAGTGACATTGCTATAGATAATCCTCCAAACTCTTTGGGGTTGCATGTACGTATTACAACCGCCATAATGTAAAAATATGGTATCTACATTAAAACGGTTATACTTTTTACATCATCCTCTTACTTTGGAAAGCAAGAGATTTAAGGGCTTTATTGTTAAAAACTCAGCATTAGTTAACATTTTTTTTATCAGTCGATTCATTTTCCAATAGGCCTATGCACACTCATAACTTATGATAAATACTATTATACCTTTATAGAATTTCATCTGTGTATTTTTAATGCCTTGATAAATTAAAAACTTAAATAAATTATATTCTTCCATGTGGAATTCTCTTTTATAGCATTGTAAGGTGAATAATTATGTGCTTTTTTGTATTTACAGCTTTGTTATTAGGCCTTGAAAATTAGAATTCCCATACAGAAAATTGTTGCTATGGAAACCACTCTTCATAACATAAAACCACAGTCTAGTATATACAGTCACGAAGCTTGAGTTGTTGAGGGTACTAGGAACAATAGACTGTGCCGGTACTATTTCGCATTGTCTGTGATGAGACGATAGTAGCGATCCTAGTGGTTAGCAACTATCTATGGATGCATATTTCCTACCGATTGAGCTTCGTGACTATATACTCGTATACTAGACTGTGATAAAACTATACAGTGCACTTATTGTTACTTAGTTACCATTACAGTACAGTTTTGCTAAGGCTTTGGAATAATATTCCTCTAAATTTGCAATGAAAAAGTATTGTATTTGCAATTTTATTTTAAAATTATGAACGTGCAAAATAGTACATTTTGCAACGAACCTATAATGATAGTAATTAAGACGCAATTATGGATATTTATGAAACTCGCTTGCGCTCGTTTCATAATATTCATACGAGCGTCTTAATTACCATTATAGGCAAGTTTCATATGACTTTTTATGCTCGACCATATTTCTAACTTGAAATTATTCAGATGTATACATTTTATTTGTATCTGACAAGATCGAAAGTGACCATATTCTAGGTCGTGAATTGTGAGATGTGCGCAGACGCGAAAGTATTGATTTTTTCCGAGGAACAATAATGTCATTGACCTTGATGTAATCCCGTTAAACTTGATATAACTTTGATTATTGAATTCGAAATTGAAAAACGAGATGACAAATTGAACTTATTCTTATATTATTTACAATTAACGCTAATTATTATAGTAACAGAACATAACCTTCTGTGACAGTATTGGATTTCCAACCTCCGTGACTATTCGCTAATTCTCTTTCGATTGCATATCCGAGAATAATCGATACTTGCGGTTTTATAACGGTACAAAGCTGACTTGTCATTGGCTGAACACCTGTAAGCTAAGTTGTCATTGGCTGAACGCCTGTACTTTAATGAGTAGGTGTACTTTAATGACATGCATTAAAGGACTGCTACCAGGTGTATAATTACTACATTTCGGCATGGTCGAACATAAATTATTGTATAATACAAGTTTGTAAAGTGCATTACAAAATTTTTGAAATTGAAAAACTCGTTCTGCTCGTTTTTCAAACTTCTCTTCGGTTTTGTTTCACTTCCAACCTTGTATCGTAATGTACTATTTTAAAATTAACCGAATAAATTAAGTGAGAGTTTTATACAGTAAATAATAGATGAGATGGAAATTAAATCTAAAATATTTTAATATTACGGGCACATAATATAATATTGTATGCTGGGATGCACTGCAATATTCACACCGTATTTTAATAATAGCTCTAGTCGTACCTATATATATATTCCATTTGATGTATATAGTATAAGGCCTAGAGCCTTCAAATCATGACCTTTCAATAACACGCCATTGGACTGTTAAATGGACTGGCAAATGTAGCTAACAGCTGACGCAATTATTTTCGCCAGAGTCTACTCATACCCTCAATTTAGCAATTTCAGTGAACGGCAGTTTAATTTCTGAGTACGTCTATGGGGATTTTAATCCCGCCACTCTGCAAGTCCCTCAAAGCTTAAGAAATGTCGTAGTCGTTTTGAAACGTATCTCCTGCATCCGTGTTTAATGGCACTATAATAAATTATAATGTATTTTCTGTCTAAATCAATTTCAAAATCATATGTATACTATTAACTAGCCGTACCCGTGCGCTCCGCTGCACCTGTTAGAAATAAATATAAAGTAATTACATAATTAAAATAGGACGTTTGATCCAGGGAACATTCGTGTTTGATAGAAGGATAAATCGTTTAATATGTTACTTAATTTAAATTGTATTTCAATAATTAAAATGCAGTCATTTCGGTCCAGACAGCAATCATTTGGTGCAATGACAATTCCTTTAACATGTTTCTTAATTGTTATTACTTGCAACCATAGTTTAATGAAGATTGACATATAATTTAGTTTTAATGTGTATACATACTTTATATTACTTGCTATATGTTTAAGAAGTTACTGTAATAACATTGTAGAATTATGTCCATCTAGAGAAACTACACTTTCCAATGGTGAAATAATAATTAAACAATTAATTAGCTTGCGATATTACTTCATACAAACACAGAAAAATTCTCTGTAGTCTATGTTTAATAGCTTTCGATTGTTGTTGTCCAACGCCCATTATAGACGAAGTCATTTGTTATTATTTCAGTACAGCGCCTTAGATGGAGTTGTTATTGTAATTTTAAAACTCACTTATCTCATTAAATATCAGTCCTATCAAAATTTTCTATAGAATAACACTTATCGGAAATTATTTTTAAAGAAACTTTTGTTATGTAACATTTTTCATGAAAATTAATCATAAGGAAGATATTTCGATTTATTTAATTCAAGCCCCCTTATAAGCCCCCTTTTAAATAACGTATTTTGAATGCCATATAGCCTAAAATCTAAGTTACAACGAACTTAATTTATATTCCAATTTTTCATATGAATCGGTTCAGCCATTATCGCGTGAAAAGGTAACAAACATACAGACAGACAGACAGACAGACAGACATACAAACAAAAATGTCAAAAAAACGATTTTCTGTGTCAGGATGGTTAATTATACATGTTAACACCAATTATTTTTGGAAAATCGAAAATTACCAGAAAAATTTTGACTACAGATTTATTATTAGTATAGATGTAATGTATATAGAGTGAACAAGACGTATGGAATATTGTTAATATCTTCTTAAATAATAATTTTACAAAAAAAAAAGAGTTTTATATTATATTTACTAGAGCTTCCTCAAATTAGAGGCTGCCATTAGGCAAAGCATACAAAGCAATACAAGAACAAATATATGATGAAAGACAACAGAGTAAGAAAAATGGCGAACACGTACACAAATAAACAAACAAACAATGGCAGTTTACAGAATAAAAATGTTACAAGTGAAGAAGCAATGAAAGCTAATAAGAAAAAGAAAAAAAATGATAATGGTGCGTCAGTTTTTTCAATAGACTGAATTAGAGTCCATATAGGTGGTTCCGTTAAATGTTTGACTGGCTCTAGTGCTGCTTATGATTGGGTTTTCTCCGGAGCGGTTGTTTGCGCGCTTTCAATCGGAGACCTCCGGTTACCTCCGATTGATGCCGCGCAGGTTGTATATGTGCTGTGGTGCAGACATACACTTTCCGCTGAGCATTCCTTCAATCGGATCAGGTAGTGATTCGTGTCCGCTGACGTCCGCATATCTTTTAAAATAAGTTGTAATTTGTTGTTGTTTAATTCTCTCTTTTATGTTAATCTCTCTCTCTTCGGCTCTTTTTTTGTGTTGCTTAAAGTGCTACGTTAGCTGACAGATTTTTTTTTTTTTTTCCAGTTTTGAAATTCATATTATATGTGGAAAGACGTATTAGTTTTATGTCATTGATCAAATTAATAACATTCAATCTAAGTGCAAAACTAACGCAGAAGTAAAGCTTTTCAGTAGCTAATGTAAACATTTATACTTTAATTCTCCTAGAAACTCTCGTTTAATCGCAAACAGGGTTTGTCAGTTATTATTCTAATCGGTTTAGTTTAACGTAAAATATATTAAGGGAGCTTCAGAATGGAACAAAAGAAACGTGGGCTATCAGTGGGTTAAAATTTACTGTCCAACATAATTCATTCAGATTCTTCACCGGACAGGATTGTGATCATTGTGTTAAAGGGTGTCAGTATTTGAACTGCCTCTTCTAAAACGCGCCACCCTTTCTCTGTAATAAAAATATAAGCGGATATCAACTTAAGGATAATTGTAATTATATTATTACCACATGTTTCTTTAGCTTCATTCAGAAGTATTTTAGTGCAAACAGTGAAATATAACTAAAGTTGTCTAAACAGTAAAATATAACTCAAGTCGTCTTGTAAATATTTCATATGTTCTTTATTGCCTCGAAAGTTAAGTTTTTAGAGAAATTTCAAGACTTTCCTAGACTCTGAGCCTTTGGGAACAATGGCACTAAAACAATTTAAAAATAAATCGTATCAAATGTTTTGCGTAATTGTTTTCATCAAGTTCGCGATTGTGCGATCGCTTAAAATGGTCTAACAAATTCGAAGTTCCACCACCCTTTATTATTACCTTCAACTAAATTAAAGAATTTCCATGCGACGGATATCCGATTTTGTGCCATTTTATTCCACTCCAACTACCGTCAGTTCGTACGCACCGGTCGTCCTTGAGCTAACTGTCGCTTCGCTCCGAACCACCGCATCCCTCCGTATGTCCCCTGTTCCACCTACGGTAGTATCGGAGATCACCGGTGGAGAGCTTTATTCGTAATCTCCGATTTCTCCGCGGTAGTAGTCACTCCGATGAGCAGCACGGACTGACTCTCTAATTATGAGGAGAGCCAGTTCATTCAGAAAAGATTTGTGCAGTCCTAGGGTCTTACAGAATTGAGAAGAGAAGTTCGGTATCGTTCCTCTTGCTCCAAACATCAATCCCGTAACACTGATATCGTGAAGTTGGTATTTATCTTCATAATACGGGATGGTTGGACAAACTGTTGCAGACAGACCATGGAATATGAAGTTACACCGGTGTAAATGGAACCCCTGAATCCATTTGGTATAACTTCTTCTTCTTCTTTTTCTTCTTCACTTCATGGTATGGGCAATTGCCCGTTCTGGCTTCAAAGGTCGCTCCATCTTTTCATCGGTCGTCCCTGGCCTCTTCGTCCTATTGGTTTATAATTTATTGCTTTCTTAGGAAGTCTGTAGCAGCCCATTCTCTCTACATGCAATTTCCAATCTTGTCTGTAATTGTATATTTTATCAATAAGTGGGTATACTCATAGTTCCTGCCTAATATCTTCATTTCTAATTCTATCTAATCTCGTGCATCCTTTTACTTTCCGCAAGAATCTCATCTCTGCCGCTGGTATTTTACTAACTACAGGTTTTGTTGTAACCCAACTTTCACTTCCATATAAAAGAGTAGGGACTGCCATTACATTGTAGAATTTCATTTTTGTTTCCTTTCTGCTTTTATTCTTCAAAGTTCTATTAATTATGCCACATACTGTCTAGAATGATTGTAATTTTATTTTTATATCTTTATCCTTTTTCTAACTTACATCAAACTTTAGTTTAACTTTAACCCTTAAATTGGCAAAACTTCATTTCTCACACTAGTTTATTAAACCGTGTCGGACTGTAAAGAAAACAACTATCGCAATGTCCATATTTTATATGTTGTACAATCATTGCCATTAAGAACAACTCGGCATACATTTTCGATCCCACCATCAGATTTGAGACACATGCAGATCAACCGCATGAGGTGGACAGTGAAAAGAAACGGATCTATGAACCAACAATCCCGTTCTATAAAGATAAATATAGCCTGTCCCACATTGATGTAATAGGTCTGATGGTGGGAGCACGAGGTACCATACCCTCCTTCTTTGCCAACAAATGTAAAAACCTGGGGCTAACACACAGCATTGTGAAGGAAATAGCCATTAGTGCCCTCAAAGGAAGGGTTCAGATATTGAGAAATCACTTGTATGGAAGTGACAATGAAAATTTCAAGTTATCTTAACCGATGGCTATTGATTGGTTTAGGTATCAATGCCAAAAAGTTCGTTCTATCATTTTTCTCGCGGTATATGCCATTCAAATCATTCTAACATATCTGATGATACTACTATCTCTTTCTTAACTGTAAATGAGCACAAATTCTACTCAGGTGTTAAATTTTTCTGACGTTTTGTTTATTCGATTCTCTAACCGTTTCAAATGTAAATCATTTTACTTTTTATGTGTGTTTCTAAATTATATGTAATACGCTTTGTCAAATCTGACAACCTTTTCATAGAGGAAGCTTAAGGTATATGTACACTTTTACATACAAAAAAATTTGTTTTGTATAATTTTGCTCTGTAGAATTTTTATACAATTGAGAATGGTACCAGAAAGAGAATGAAGTGAACAGGTCCCTTGAAATTATGTCTAAATTGTTTATAAAAATTATTTTGTTTTTAATTTTGACATGCAACTTGAAACATGATAGCTCATGCAGTTTTTAAGATAGAGCCACAGTTTCTTCACTGTTTTATAGCTAAAACTATTCTTTAGTTCCTGACATAGAGCTATTTTTTTATTTTCATTTACATTAATTAAATATTGGCATATATGTAAGTTACAATATAGTATTTTATGTTGCATAAATCATGTAAAATTTCCATAGATAATAATTATATTAATGTTATTTTACTCATTGTCACGCACTGGGGGATATTTCAAGCTTCAAAATGACACCAATATCTTCTTGGTATCACCATATTTGGCTGAGATATCATGTTTGAAAGAATTAAATATTCTAAAATTACTATTTTCAGGAAATGGGCCACAAACTTTCCGACCCTAGAAGACTCCATCATCATATGTCATCCCTTAAGCAGCTTCATGTCGGTCCAGTTTCAGCTTCTTTCTGCCTCTCAAATACCTCCTCCTTGTTTTAACTTCAGGTGTTGAATGTTTTTTTGGTATTTTTGTCCCTATTTCCATTGATGCAATAAATCCTGCGATGGTGTTTGTCCCAGGGTTTATGCCCATCCCCTCAGAATTGTAATTTCTACTTTTGGACTCTTATTAAAATGACGTACAACATCATTGACACACAAATTTACAGTTTTATGACTAACAGTAAAAGATTATAAATTACTTCATTATGTAAAAAAGTTTTTTTTTAATCTAATGATCATGCCCAGATATCTATGCATCTATTTTGGGACTTGAAAGAAGTTTATTTTACAAGCAATGCTGGACAAGGGGATTGACTGCTACGAAGATCACTCAAAAGTAATGCACTGCAAAAGTAAGTGACCGTGGCTGATGAAGCAGCATTTTGGAAAATGGGACTTATCTGAAAAACCATAAGACATAAATCGAAAATTCTCATATCAAATTAAAGGGGAGAAAATTCTCTATTAAAATAGTTATATTTTGAAAATTCTAATTTTTCATCATTTTTTGCGTTTTGTGGGTGTACATATACCTTAATTTATTTATGCTCGACCATGCCGAAATGTAGTAATTATACACCTGGTAGCAGTCCTTTAATGCATGTCATTAAAGTACACCTACTCATTAAAGTACAGGTCTTCAGCCAATCACAAGTCAGCTTTGTACCGTTATATCGATTATTCTCGGATATGCAATCGACAGACAATTAGCGAAAAGTCAGGGAGGCTGGAAATCCAATACTGTCGCAAAAAGTTATGTTCTGTTACTATAATAATTAGCATTAATTGTAAATAATATTCAAATAAATTCAATTTGTCATCTCGTGTTTCAATTCTAAATCAATTTCCAGGTTATATCAGACTAATGTTCATTCTTATTCTGTGCCAAGGTCAATGACGTTCGGTCTCGGTAAAAATAAATACTTTCGCGTCTGCGCACATCTCACAATTCAGGTCAGTTCGCACATAACCATAAAAAGACCTAATTTTCAATACTTTCAAGTTAGAAATATGGTCGAGCATAAAAAGTCGTATGAAAATTGCTCATAATGGTAATTAAGACGCTCGTATAAAAATTATGAAACTCGCTTGCGCTCGTTTCATAAAGAATCATACTTCCGTCTTAATTACTACCATTATAGGCTCATTGCATAATGTACTATTATATTACACTTAAATTCAAACATTTGTGTGGTGTTACAACGAGAAGTGTTGGTTCGTTATTTGCTTGCTTTTCTTTTAGTGTGTTTGATGTAATAATCCATGCATCTTGTTTATTGGTAGGATGTGTATGAGCTATCTTTACATTACACGTGCAGTATTATATACCTCAGGAATATAACAGGTGCAGTACCTCTTACACAGAATTGCCCTCCAAGGCACAATAACCCGCTGACGTATCTTCTAGTTGACCCCTTGTATACAGCATGACGATGCAATGTCTGTACGGTTTGTAAAAGGAGAGATTTTTCTTCAGCACATACCAGAGGACAGTGAGATATTTCAGACCATATATAAAAACGCTTTCCTCGGAGACTCATTCAGAGCTTCTGTAAGGAAAACATAGGATGGTGAGATATGTGCACGGAGTCCCTACACCATTCAGCCTTTTCACAACGAGTGAAATGAAAAAAAAAAAAAAAAAAAAAAAAAAAAAGAACATCTAAAAAAGTAAAATTTCTGTTCGCTATGGAGCGGATTCCTTTTGTATGTGACGTCACGTCTTGTATATGAGGAAGTTGTAGTTGAAAGCACAAATGAAACAGCTTCATTAAAAAAAGAGGCGGAATTATTGATCGCGTTGTTAGACCAGCTCTGCCTGCCTCGTAATTGGAACGCCTGCTGATTAATGTCCATCGATTCTTAGACAAGTCTAGGGGTCTGTTACATAAGACTGTAATACAAGAAAAAACTTCTAGTTGCTAGTATAGTAAATTCAGATTTCTACCAAAGTTCATTTCTGTGTTTCATGTAATATAGTGATTTGGAGTAAACTTTTGTACCATTTCTATCATATTTTTATACTTACCTATCATAGTGTCTAATGAAATTGATGTTTAAAAGTGGATTATTTCAGAAAAATACTTATTTTGTGGGCCTCATACCTTAAGGCAGTGATCGCCAAAAGCTGTGTCGCGACACATGCCCCTGCCTCCAATCAAGCGTAACCATGACATCATATCCCCACCCTCTGTTTACAGCCATCACTTCGATAAAAGTAAAGACATTTATCAGCAGCGGACGTACGCATGTAATGTTGCAAGTGTGTAGGTTAATATGTTTCGATGTCTTTTCGAAAACAGATAGTAAGTAAAAACTTAATTTTAAGGATCATGGAAGGAAAAGTATTTCTTTTGTGCAGATGGCAAAAATATGAGATACTTAATTTGTTGTAAAATTTTAAATGAAGTATAAAAGAACAATGTACGTTGTCATTATTTTTCTTGTTATGAAGACTACCACGCCCTTACCTGTAACTTGAATAATAAACGAACAATTAAAAGTAACGGCTTCTATGTCTTAATCGGGGTAAAATACATCGACGTTTTTTTCGACGTATGTAGTGTAATTTGAATATTTCATTAATAAATAAACAATAAAAAGTATTGGCTTCTATGTTTTAATCGGTGTAAAATACTTCCACGTTTTTTCTACGTATGAGTGTAATTTGAATATTTCATTAATAAATAAAAAATAAAAAGTATTGGCTTCTATGTTTTAATCGGTGTAAAATACTTCCACGTTTTTTTTTTTACGTATGAGTGTAATTTGAATATTTCATTAATAAATAAACAATAAAAAATATCGGCTTCTATGTCTTAATCGGAGTAAAATACTTCAACGTTTTTTTGAAGTATGTATGTAATTTACGACTTCGTGACCAGCCTGGTACGCTTTTCTAATTTCAAATATCTGCTGATGTAAAGTACACGCTCTTTCTATGGTAAATAAGAAAATAAATTTATTTTATTTTATTAATAATACAAAAATAATTAATAGGACGATAAAAAATTAACATGGAAAAAAGTATGTATAGTTAATAAGTAGAAGAATATTATATTGCTTTCGTTTTTTGGTCACAGTCCGTGTCTGCACTGTTATTCACTGCATTACCTGAGGAGATACCCACTCCACCTCTCCCCCTGCGATAGTGGTGTGCGGGTTGCATTTCTATTACGTCACAATTTCGTGGTGTATGGCAACCACTGCCTTATGGAGTTAGGTACAGCTTACAGCAGTAACATTTTTTGGAAATATTCAACATTTTTTCTCTCCATTACTGTATCTTGTACAATAATGGAAATTGGCATGTGTAAAACACTGTCCTTCTGCTATATGAAAAAAAATATTTTCACGATATTAAAAAAATTATTCTTTTTTTTTTTTCCAAAATTCAAAATGGTGGGAGTTCACTGTGCAGTGATAAAGCGTTTCCCTCATAACTCACAAACTTCTTAACTCTTTATGTTCCCTCTCTTTCATTTTATTGCTGAAACTCATGTTCACAATATCATGATCTTTTAACTACTTTCCTTAATAAATAATATTTTTTTATTTTGTGTTAGAAAAAAATACTGATATTTGACCACTCTTTAAAATGAATTTATTTTTTATCAGACAATCTATCAAAGGTAGAGAAGTGGTTTTGTATCATATTGTAGATATGACATGCATAAATACACACAACAAATTTGATTACAGAATGTTGGACAGTTTTTTAGTTATGAGGGAAAAGCTTCAGAAATAATTCTTTTTAAATCGAAAAAAAATTCTTGTTTCATATAGCAGAAGGAAAGCGTTTTACATATACTAATTTTCATTATTGTACAAAATACAGCATTGGAGGAAAAAATGTTGAATATTTCTAACATTTTACTGCTGTAAGCTGTACCTAACCCTTAAGGGACTGTCAGACATTTACTAATTTCAAAACCCGGTTGTCAAACAGACTGCTTAGATTGTAAGTTTTCCTAAAATATGATTTTTTCTAATATATGATTTTTGTTTTTAATATATCAATTTTCTTTAGTATTTTAACAATTACTTCGATTCACATTGGTGTACTTGTTTGATTCTTAGAATATTACATGTAACTAAACTTGTTTTCATTTTGTTGCTATTATTATTATTATTATTATTATTACTACTACTACTACTACTACTACTACTACTACTACTACTACTACTACTACTACTACTACCATTAATTTAAAATAGTCCTGCAATAAGAATTTCAGATTTTATCTGTGTCAAGTGATATTTTATACGTATCCTATGCGTCCTGATAAGTCTTTAATATTATGAAATCGTATTTAGATGGCTAGATTTCAGATAACATTTATATTTGTTGGCGTTGTTTCAAGCTGTTATTCTTCTAACCAATAAACAGGATTTCCTTGGCTGACCAATGCTAGTCGCAATCGATAGCGTTTTCAGGCCATTAACTCTCTTCCTCCCCCAAGATTCAAAATAAAAGACCGCAGATTGAATTGTTATGTTTTCGAGATAAGATCTCGTCTGTATACAATGGAAATTGTCAGATTTCTGAAGTATACACTCTGTAATTCTAAGATAGGATTTCTGTTGCCATGAAAATAGTCATAAAGATATAGGCCTAATGAAAAATTTAAAAAATTTGACCGTTATTATTAGGAATTAAAAGTACAGTACGACTCCAATTCTATGAATGAATGTAAGCATACCTTGGTTTAGTAAACAATGAGACTAAATATAGGACAGAATCTTAAACAAATTATGTATTAGGTAATTGAGACGGTGTCGGTTGGGAGTTCCTGGGTAGCTCAGTTCGTAGAGCGCTGGTGCGTTCAACCAGATACCCGGCACCGGAACAGTATTTCCCGTGAAATTATTTAAGTCTGCTTTACCTGAAAAACTAGATTTGTATAATATATACGTTATTGTAGGTACGTTAACAGAAAACCACAATTGCAAGTCACACAGAGTTTGTGTGCACTCGATGTGGGTCTCTGGCGTCTCCTCAGTCCACTCGAGTTGTGTGGTTATAAGGAGAAAAATTGAGACGGGGTCGAGTGGAGTTCCTGGGTAGCTTAGTCCGTAGAACGCTGGTGCGTTCAACCAGAGGTTCCGGGATAGATACCCGAAAAAATTTTTCCCGTGAAATTATTCATGTCTGCCTTACAAGGACCTTTACCTGAAAAACTAGATTTTCAAAATGTAATAGGTAATTATTTATGTAAAGAAATATATATATATTTTATTTATAACATTTTGGCCAAACATTCAGTCTTAATGTCCCTTAAGAGCAGTGTAAAACTATACAAGAAAATTTGTTACAAACTCTTTCAGTCGTAGAAATATTACAGCTCATAAAATAAAAAGAAAAGTTGTCTATTTGATATCTCTCACCATTACACGTAATCGTAGCAGTAACAGTATATTGCCATGCTTGAAACACTCTTTGCACTGAGACTGCACGATCTTGACATCGAAAACATGTGGTTTCAGCAGGATGGAGCCACGTCACATACTGCTCGTCAATCGATTGAAGCCGTTCACCAATTGTTTGGAAGGCGCGTCATGTCACGTAACAATGACATTCTATGGCCTGCGAGATCTCCTGATCTCAGTGTTTTCGATTTCTTCCTGTGGGGACATCTTAAAAGCAATGTGTACCGTACACATCTTGTAACCATCGCTGAACTGAAACAGAGGACTGAAGACGAAATCAGTAGCATTCCTCGAGACATGATACACCGAGCATTCCAGAGTTTTTACACAAGCCTATCAGAATGTATACGCCGAAATGGAACACATCTTTCCGATGTCATCTTCATGAAGTAAGATGACAAGTGACATTGTGTAATAATGGCAGCAGAATTGGCATATTATGTATATCCACTTCCATCAATAAGTAATGTTTGTGATGTGTTTATTCGTGCCATTTACGTTAATTCTAAATTTCCCGATTTGCTGCGCCACCCGGTGTAAATACAAGTTACAGATACAATATAAGTGAAAAATATAAATAAAACATGAAAACATAATAGTACATTATGTAACGAGCCTATATGGTAGTAATTAAGACGCGAGTATGTTTATGAAACGAGCGCAAGCGTCTTTTTATGTTCGACCATATTGATTTTTTCCGGCAATTGGTGAAATGAATTTGCGGGAATGTGCTTTGTGAAAGGCTGGAAGATGACGGTGAATTGATGTTAATCTGTGTGTTGTTTTTTCGACTGAGTTTAATATTGTCTAATTTCGCTCTAGTTGTCTTTCGATTGCATATCCGAGAATAATCGATACTTGCGCTTTCATATTGCTACAATGGTATTTTGTGATTGGTGGAACACCTGAACTTTAATGAATAGGTGTACTTTAATGAGGTCCATTAAAGGGCTGCTACCAGGTGTATAATTACTACATTTCGGCATGGTCGAGCATAAATAAATATATAATCCGTGACGCTACAGCCCGTGAAGAGCCCAGACCGACCAGCCGGCTGCTCGCCTCACGTTCACATGCCGAAGCAGAGGTGGACGATCATCCAACCAGAATGGAGGTATCGTGTGGTTAGCACGATGATCCCCCCAGCCGTTATAGCTGGCTTTCGCAATCGGATTTCGCTACCTATCGTAGCTCCCCAAGTGCATCACGATACTGGGTGGGCACCGGTCCCATACACTGGCCGAAATTTCATGAGAAAATTTCTTTCCCCATGAGGACTCGAACCAGCGCGCATTCCGTAACGCGAGTCCTAGGCAGGATGTCTTAGACCACGACGCTACGGCGCGGGACAGAAACATAAATAAATACAAACATAAATACAAAATGTAAAATCTATTAATACGAACATTAAAGGGGAAATATGTATCGGCTACGCCTCTTCTACATATCTGCCATTCATACATTTGTGCGAGATCGTGCGTATTTGCTTGTTTTCCGCACAGAACCAATACGCGGTAAGTGTGAAATACCACATTCAGTATTCCCAACGTAACACACATAACAATTACCCTCTTCTTACCGCTTAAGCGCGACATTCATTTTACTGCTTTAGGCTTTTAACATATTATTTTTAGAGACGTTTAACATAGTAATAATTATAAATTGGAAACTTACCACTGCAATTTCACCTAAATTGCAATGTTAATTATTGTTTTTAAATATTTGCAAAAATTAAGTAAATTCTACTACTCCACGAAACTTATTGCATTCCTGATACAAGTAACATTAAGGAAGCCGTGAAAAAATGAACGAGATTCCAGATGCCGATGTTATTACTGCAATATGTTATATAAATAATATTGTTAAAATATTAAAATGAAAAATAAATCATTACATAACCTTACCGTTTGTTTTAAGTTCGCATTTATAGACTGGGGGAAAAAAACAGACGTATATCACGGCCTGCTGGAGTATAGTAAACCAAGAAAACATTTTATAGCAACAATGTTGAAGAAAGATATTTTAGTTTTCCGAAGTTGCCGTCATTAAACAGAAACCAACATCGAGATTTCATTGCAACTAATTAGAAATTCGTCTTTCAGTTATGTAATAAACGCTCTTCGCACAAAATAATGTACGATACACGAGCGGTATGTTTGTTTTCATGTTCTCGGAAATTAAAAAAGCTCAACTACGTTTCGCTTTTTCAATCTTTTCCTCGAACATGAAAACGTCAACATACCGCTCTTGTAACGTATATTACTTTTGTCAATTCATTTGTCATAGCATTGTTGGTAGACTGACACCGTAACAGAGGGAATTAGAGTGAAATCCTTCACTGTATCACGTACATTGGAGTGTCTTCTTGGGGGAACACAGAATAAACAAACCCCCAATGGGGATAGCGGAGATTGAGCGCTGGATCTTCGTTTAATAGTCTATCGCCTGCTGAGAGCAGAGTCGTTTAAAGCAGCTCCCACTCAGTATTTGTGCTTTGACACAAGAAGCACTCTACTTTCGTCTTAACTGTTGAAATGGGATACCTGGCGGGTATGCCAAGTCGTTGTGGAAGCTGTGGGGAGGAGCAAAGTGTCCTCTTGTGGCCAGGAGCCGTAACTCCTGCCTTACAATCCTTCTGAGAGCTCCTCAGGCTTACCCCTCTAGAGCTGCTAGAGAGAGAATGAGTCATTCGACATGTTCTGTAAATTCATTATTATATAGATATTTTGTGCATGTAAGTACTATACCTACAGCAGCTACTACCTCGGAAGAAGAACCGTCTATGCACATATTGTCAAGACTATGAAACAGAATGGAATTTTCGGAACGGGGGCAGTATGACCCAGCGCTAATCCTCAAGACAGGCGCATTCCTAAACCCACACCGGCTGTCTAGACTAAGGTTCGCTGCGTACCCAGATTTCGAGTAGCCAACACCCTCGTCCCTAGGCCAACCCCCTCCATACGTCGCCATTCGGCGTCTGGGGAATGCTATGGCTTATTGCAGACATGTCAATTGATGCCCATAGGAGCAACCGCGCGCTTTAGAGCTCAGGAGAGCCTGAGCGCTTTACAGCAGAAAGGAAAGAGACAGACGAAAGAGGTATTAAATGCCGCTTGGTCGAGCTATATTCAGGGATGGCCAGCACTGATTCTATAGATAAAGGGAAGAGAACTTATTAAAACTGTATCCAAGTTAATTTTTAGATTTGCCTGCGTAGTATAAGTTCATTATGAGAATGTAACTTTTAATTTTAATGCTTATTTTTCACAAGTTTGATTTTTTTATTCAAAAGAAATATTTTCTCAACTTTTCATATAGAAAAGTGAAATTTTCAGGTATAGGCCTATTTATTTAGTAGCCTTACAGAATGTTTTCGTAAATATAATATACGTATATACGTATTACTGAAGATAGTGTATTGAAAATTTTGAAAATATTCGCATGGAAATTGTTTGTAAGGAAATGAATTAACAAAGCAACTACTGTTATATCATAAGCAAACGATATGTGCCCATATGTTGTAAAAATGTCAGCTCTATAGCTTCAGCAGATTTCGAGAAAATAATTTAATATTCTGATGATAGGAAGTTGCTCACCAATATCACCTTAAAAGCATAATGCGATAAGAGTTTTGTTATGTAATATTAGTTACACTTAAAACAGATACAGTACCTAGGTAACTTTGCTTTGTACTGTAATATTGTTTTTATTACTTTATTGTTTACTTTTGTAAGGCTAAAGATACCATCAATATAAATTCCAACTTATCATGTCATACTCAAGCTCTTTCTTTGAAATATCACTTTCTTTATGAATGATGCGTTTCATTCACTTAATACAGTATAATTATACTACTATGGAATTTAAGTTAATATTCATTCTTAACTCTCTATTATGTTATTAAGATTTAAAACACAAGTGCAATATTAAGAAATCAGTGTTAGCACTTTTGTTTTACAGACAGTATAAATAATATTAAACAGAAAGAAGCCATATAAAAATAACATAAAATTTCACGTTCCGTTTAAAGTTTGTGCACCACTGTTTTCTTAATCCAACAGGCTGCTTATTCATATACACAACCCTTCCTCTTTCCATGCTTAGCGCTTGCTGCCCGCGCACGACGTCAAGGTAAAAAAAAAATTCGCTTGCTTTGACATCACTGACGTATTGTGTCAATGATTTTTAGTTGGCTATTTAGCAACGCCTTGTCAACTAATCGGTTATTTAGCATCGATGAACTTTGTAATAGCGAGATGGTATTTGGAGAGATGAGGCCGAGGATTGGGCATAGATTATCTGACATTTGGTTCACGTTTGGAGAAACCTCGGAAAAACCAAACCAGGAGATCAGCCCAAACGGGAATCGAACCCGCGACCATGTGAAACTCCGGATCATCAGGCAAACTACTAGTAGTTGTAGTTGTAGTTGAAATTGATGCTGATTACACTGAATAACAAGAATTTTTCTCCGACTTAAAAAAATGTGTCACTTATGGTTTGGTGTGCGCTGAATCCGAAAATGCATCTCTATTCTTTGTATCACGTAAGGTTTTTAAGATATACTATGATTTCACTTTTCGATAAGCGTTCCTCAGGAAACATCCGGCGCGGTTTGGGGGTTGTAAATCAAAACAAAAGCTACTGCATTTTATGAGTTTATGATCTATTTCCGGTTTATTATGATTGTTGACATGTTCTTTTATACTTCTAATAAATAAACACATATTGGCCCGTTCTAATCAGTAAATTTCATAATATTTTAAAGTAAAGTCTAAGCAATGAACAAGGGTTTGGTTTTCAGTATTTAAAGTAAAAGATTACCAGTTTGAGTGAAGGCAGATTAAAATAGGGCATTTTTTCCGTCCAAAAATTCACAAAATTATGGCTGGCTCTTTGTTGAAAAACTTTCCGTTATAGAAAAATAGCATCGCGCACTTTCAAAGATGTTTGCTCTAATTTCCTTGGAAATTCTAGAGCAGACAACTACATCGAACTTATGGAAACCATGTTAAATGTTAAATATGAGAAAATGAGGTATAATATGTCTCTCAAAATACACATTTTACATTCTCATTTGGATTTCTTTCCACATAACCTTGGAACGATTAGCGACTAGCATGGTGAAAGATTTCATCAAGAAATATCTGAAATGGAAAGACGATATAAAGGAAGATCATCATCCAGTACGTTTGTAGATTATTGTTAGTTCCTTATAAAAAAAAAACAGTCTAGTTATAAACGGAAGTCATCCAGAAAATTCATTTGTATGGTAAGCCTAAGTTCAAATTCCGAGATTTTCCTCATACGCATGAAATGTTTTTATTGTTGTTGAGGTTTTTGTGTTTTAAAACATGTAATATCATTTTTGTATCCAGTGCACATTTTTCAAGTATTATGAGGCATTTTGAATCCTTAGTGTGTTGTAATTTTATCAGTAGCAGTGAAAAATAAAAAAAAAGGTTATTACTTAAGAAAAAAATTAATCCACTTTTCCCGTAAAATGGTACGTGATGGGACAACTTGGATTTTAAATTCAGATTTAGGCCACACATGTTAGTAATATTCTCCTATTTTTATTTCGGAGCAAGACAAAAATTAACAATTTGTTGTTTAGTGCTATAGGAATGTAAGGAAAGAATATTGACCTACCTTCTATCTTGCGGGACGGTCAGTCTGTGGTTTGATGCAAAGCAGTGAAACAGCAAATCCTTTTCAACTGTAGAGACGTTACTGAAAGTCAGACTTGACGGATTCTTGCATAAAAGTGTGCAGCATATATTTTTATGCTCGACCATGCCGAAATGTAGTAATTATACACCTGGTAGCAACCCTTTAATGACCTCGTTAAAGTACACCTATTCAATAAAGTGCATGTGTTCCACCAATCAGAAAACACCATTGTAGCAATATGAAAGCTCAAGTATCGATTATTTCGCTATATGCAATCGAAAGACAACTAGCGAAACGTCACAGAATCTGAAAATCCCATACTGTCGCAGAAGGTTAAGTTCTGTTACTATAATAATTAGCGTTAATTGTAAATAATATTCAATTAAATTCAATTTGTCATCTCGTTTTACAATGTCTAAATCAATTTCAAGGTTATATCAAGATTAATGTTTATTTTACTCTCTAGATTATATCAAGGTCAATGACATTTGTTTCTCGGAAAAAATCAATACTTTCGCGTCTGCGCACATCTCACAATTTGCGAGATATTGCACAAAGTCACTTCCGCTCCCCAGTCAGATAAGAATAACATTAATACTTATGAATAATTTCAAGTTAGAAATATGGTCGAGCATAAAAAGTCGTCTTAATTGCCATTATAGGCAAGTTTCATAATGTACTATGGACTTGTCTGGATTTTGCACCGAGGTCTTCAATTATACAAATGTTAATAGTCTTACATATAGGTACATAAATTTATACACGTAGGCTACACATTTCTCCGCTCATCTCCCGGAAGGTATAGCTATTCCCATAATTCAGATAATTTAATTATTGTTTTCTTCTTGAAGAAAGCGCTGGCTCGGTAACGAACCAAATAGCTTCCTGCCTGGCTCCACGCAGCGCAATAAAACGCCGGTATTACTTTTCTTACTATTGAATTGAGCTCTGAAATGTCGGAGAGACGTTTACGTCGTTTTTATTCCGGACGTGATAGCACGTGAACTTTGATGCGTTTACGTGTGTTGGAAGTTGATTCGCCGCCTGAGATGTGTGCTAAGACCCCAGTAACAATTTCCTTGTACAAATAGAAGATTTCATACGTCAAAACATTTTTGGAAATAAGTACCCTGGAGGATCTTAGTGTTGTTTCCTCAACTAAAACGGCAACTCTTAATTTCGTCCAGATTACAGATGAAACTCATTACTTAATTCAGCATACAAAACATTAACAAACATAAAATATTAGCAATCAGATATCTCAGTAGGTAGCGCCATTGCCTGCATTTATGGAGTTGCAATCGAGAGTGGATTGCATTCTCGCTTGAGATATCGCCTGGTTGTGTTTTTCCCGAGGTTTTCCCAAACTGTAAGACGAATATCAGGGATTTCATGGCGAATTCTCAAACTCATGATATCAGATATCACCTTGTTATTACTAATTTTTTCGACGCTAAATAATATAGTACAGTAAAACCTCATTAAGTTGTTAGGTACAGCTTACAGCTGTAATTTTTTTTTAATATTCAACATTTTTTCCTCTATTACTGTATCTTGTACAATAATGAAAATTGGTATGTGTAAAACACTGTCCTTCTGCTGTATGAAAAAAAAATTAGATTAAAAAAATTATTTGTTTTTTTTTTTGTTTTGTTTTTTTGTTTTTTTTTTTTTCAAAATTCATAATGGTGGCAGTTCACTGTGCAGTGATGAAGCGTTTCCCTCATAACTCATAAATTTGTTAACTTTTTCATGTTCTCTCTCTTTTATTTTATTGCTGAAACTCATGTTTACAATATCATGCTCTTTCTACTTCATTCCATAATAAATATATTTTTTTTAATTTTATGTTAGGAGGAAATACTGATATTTGACCATTTTTTAAAGAATTTATTTTTATCGCACAATCTATCAAAGGTAGAGTAGTGATCTTGCATTATATTGTAGATATGACATGCATAAATAAACACAAAAAATGTAATCACAGAATGATGGATAGTTTTTGACTTATGTGGGAAACGCTTCATCACTGCACAGTGAACTGAATTAAAAAAAAAAAAATGTAAATATTTTCTTTTAAATCGTAAAAATATTTTTTTCATATAGCAGAAGGACAGTGCTTTACACATACAAATTTTCATTATTGTACAGGATACGGTAATGGAGAAAAAAAATGTTGAATATTTCCAAAATTTTCCTTAATCCGGACTCCGATAAGCCGGGCTTCGCTTAATCCGTACTGGTAAAAAAGAAAAAACAAAGATGAGGTTGGAAAAATTAAAGAACCTTGTTTTAAGACTTACATTTATACCTTAGAAATATGGAATTACAATAATTACAATATTACATATACAGTTTTAAAAATAAAGAAAATGCCCTTTAAATGCACCGTGATGAACGTGATTTGTTAATGCGCTTTCCACTATTCTTTTAGGTTATTTCAGTTAATCCGGACTTTCGTAAAACCGGTCAACTTATCTCTACAATTAGTATGGGTTAACGAAGTTTTACTATATTAGTTACTATGTAGTTAAATGAAGAATTGAGCCAACGGCGTAGCTCAGTCGGGTAAGGCACTTGCCTGCAGATCCGGAATTGTGCTCGAGCGCAGGTTCTTTTCCCGCTTTAACTGATTACCTTGTTGGGTTTTTCCGAGTTTTTCCCAATCGCAGGCATAGACCTAAATACACTCTTTTGCCTCTTACTTATACTTTAAACCTTTGTTTGTATAATCGATAATAATATTTGTTTGTATACTGTAGTTTAATTACTTTAATGTATGTTCTTCATCAGAGATCAGGATCCTTCTATCTCTTTCTTGGTCTCCCAGGGTCTCATCTTTCACTTGGCAGATTATCACGTGGCAGGTGAACGATTCTGTCCAGTGCCTTACGAGATATATTTTCATCCCACTCAAGTATTCTTCTCTCTACTCATTCACTAATCTTCTTCATGTTTAGCTGTTATATCTTCATTTCTGATTTTGTTCCTTCTTCATTTACATATAATTTATCTTAAGATGTTCATTTCGTGTTTCCAATATCTGTTTCGTGGTTTCTGTGTCATCTGCATAAGTCAGTTTGGAACGTACAGTACGATTATATTTAGTCCTGACAGTCGCCGGAGATGTGCGCCTGGGTCAGGCGAGTCCATTTAGTTACGCCAAGGGGCGTTTGGGTTAGTCACTCGCTTGCCTTCGGAGCGATCGGATGTCATGCATGCGGTAGAGCGCTATGTTTCTAGTACAATTAAGCTGTACTGCATCCCTTTACCGACCGCTCGCTCTTATCTCTACTCCGGAGCTCTCCCCACTACTCATATTACTTCCCCTCTTTCGCGTCGCTAAGCTGTCAGGACTAAATAATCGGTCTGTACGACTGCGTTATAAATTTTTTCTTTAGCAACGGCAAGTAAATACTTATCTTTCCATATTATATTATTTAAACAACGAGCTTACGCACGGAAACTTAGAGGATAACAAAATATGTGCACAAAAATAGGAATGAGGAATGGAGAATTCTAAAAAGAATTAGTAATTTATTATTTATTTAAAGAACAACAAAAAAGTAAGCCAAAAACATTAAATTAAATAAACATGTTATGAGATTTACGTAGGAGAGATTTTGAAACACTGACCAAAGAAATGACAGCAGAAAGAAGACCATTAGGGTGTCCGAAATTACGATTTCTTGACAGTTTGCACTGTGATTTGGAATTCCGATCCCTTAAATGGATAAAACTGTAGCTTGTAAATACAGTATAATAATAAGCCCTGTATTTGGTAATCCTACGACGAATTATTGGGCACGTTTCGGAAAATACTATTTAAAAATCACAAATTTCATGAAGGATAGATAACTTTGTGGTTTATCTTCTTCTTCTTCTTCTTCTTGAGGCGCTACAAGAAGCTTTTGTGCGAGATCGTGCGTATTTGCTTGTTTTCCGCACAGAACCAATACGCGGTAAGTGTGAAATACCACATTCAGTATTCCCAACGTAACACACATAACAATATCCCTCTTCTTACCGCTTAAGCGCGACATTCATTTTACTGCTTTAGGCTTTTAACATATTATTTTTAGAGACGTTTAACATAGTAATAATTATAAATTGGAAACTTACCATTGCAATTTCACCTAAATTGCAATGTTAATTATTGTTTTTAAATATTTGCAAAAATTAAGTAAAGTCTATTACTCCACGAAACTTATTGCATTCCTGATACAAGTAACATTAAGGAACCGTGAAAAAATCAACAAGATTCCAGATGCCGATGTTATTACTGCAATATGTTATATAAATAATATTGTTAAAATATTAAAATGAAAAATAAATCATTACATAACATTACCGTTTGTTTTAAGTTCGCATTTATAGACTGGGGGGAAAAAAAGACAGACGTATATCACGGCCTGCTGGAGTATAGTAAACACATAAAACATTTTACAGCAACAATGTTGAAGAAAGTTATTTTGGTGTTCTGAAGTTGGCGTCATTAAACAGAAACCAACATGGAGATTTCATTGCAACTAATTAGAAATTCGTCTTTCAGGCATGTAATAAACGATCTTCGCACAAAATAATGTACGATACACGAGCGGTATGTTTGTTTTCATGTTTTCGGAAATTAAAAAAGCTCAACTACGTTTCGCTTTTTCAATCTTTTCCTCGACCATGAAAACGTCAACATACCGCTCTTGTAACGTATATTACTGTTGTCTTTCATTGGACCAACACTAGACAGTCTCACCTGGTGGGTCTCCCTAACCGCGTGGTCAGAACGATGTAAGCTATCGAGGATGCGTCACAGGACAAGTACAAGACAAAAGACAAACACCAGTCCTGCGAAATGGAGAAAAACTCTACCGTAGCCAGGAATCGAACCGTTGACCACCCGGTTAAAAAGCACACAGCTATCCACTTAATCAAAGAAGCGCACATAGCTTATATCTGAATATGTAATATACAGGGTTAGTTAAAAGTCTGGCACCATCTAAATAACTTTTGAAGCATACGGTTCAGTGACATGAAACTTAGTATGTGAGGATAACCATATACTAAGAACTCAATAATAGTATTACCGATTTTTTTTATGTCCGGTTTAACCGTAAGTAACTCTTACGCTCTTATTTTAAATGGAACACCCACTATATTATTTTATTTTTGAATAGTACTCATTAAGAGCTTTTCAAAAAGTACCCACACTTGATACTTCTGTACAAATTCAGTGTTACTAAGTCAAGGAAACAGAAAAGTGTATCGAATATTAAAATAATAAACTCACCACCTAAATAGCTTTTGAAGCATACGGTTCATTGATATAAAACTTGGTGTGAGAGGATAACCATATGCTAAGAACTCAATAATGGTATTACCGAATTTTTTCTACTTCCGGTTTAACCGGAAGTAACTCCAATTCTCCTATTTTAAATGGAACACCCAATATATTTTTTTTATTTTTGAATAGTGCTCATTAAAAGCTTTTCAAAAAGTACCCACACTCGATACTTCTGTACAAATTCAGTGTTGCTAAGTCAAGAAAACAGAAAAGTGTATCGAATATTAAAATAATAAAATACTCCTTCCTTAACAAAAACAAAACAAAGCTAGCTCACCTTCTAAATTATGTGTTCAAATTGGTAGCCCTCAGCTGCTTTACAATGTGTCACTCGATCATAGAAACCATTTAAGGAATGATTTAACCAGGCTTTAGGAATATCTTGCACCACTTCCATTTTTATTTAGCAACACTGAATTTGTATAGAAGTATCAAGTGTGGGTACTTTTTGAAAAGCTCTTAATGAGCTTTATTCAAAAATAGAAAAAATATATTGGGTGTTCCATTTAAAATAAGATAGTTGGAGTTACTACCGGTTAAACCGGAAGTAAAAACCTCGGTAATACCATTATTGAGTTCTTAGTATTTGGTTATGCTCACATACCAAGTTTCATATCACTGAACCGTATGCTTCAAAAGTTATTTAGGTAGTGCATTTATTATTTTAATATTCGATACACCTTTCTGTTTTCTTGACTTAGCAACACTGAACTTCTACAGAAGTATCAAGTGTGGGTCATTTTTGAAAAGCTCTTAATGAGCTTTATTCAAAAATAAAAAAAATATATTGGGTGTTCCATTTAAAATAAGAGAGTAGGAGTTACTTCCGGTTAAACCGGAAGTAGAAAAAACTCGGTAATACCATTATTGAGTTCTTAGTATATGGTTATCCCCACATACCAAGTTTCATGTCACTGAACCACATACTTCAAAAGTTATTTAGGTGGTGCGGGACTTTTAACTAATCCTGTATTTTATCGGTGAAGAAAGTACTTGCTTTCTCTATTAAAATATTGTTACATCATCTAATGCAATCGAATTCTTTAAAATATAAAATATATTTTGACATCCACTATAGCTATGAATATCAGAGTTTAATTATAATAGTTTCGTTCGCTTGTATATTTGGTTCCTACATTTAATAAAATTAATTATCTTCTTCTTATTATTTAAGTTCAAATTTATAAACCATTACGTACACAGGTGAGGAGCAGTATGTGTACACATTCCTAAAGCCGATGTGCCATAATACTGTATATATCTGGGATACTCAATGTTACGAATAGATAGATCGCTATTGCGTGTAATGTCACTGAGATCATATTGTACTGCTATAATTTTATATAATCTAATATCCTACCAGACTATAGGTTTCGCATACTACATTTTAAGAACTATAGAGTTCATTCTATAAATATTACAGATGAATATTTTGTAACTATTCAAAAGTAATTAAAATCTTTGTGATAAAAAAAAAATGTTATTATACTTTTATTATTATAATCAATTTAGGAGATCAGTATCATTTTACAGAAAATAAAGTTGTGGAATAAAATGTGTTATTATTGCAGAAAATAAAGAAAAAATTACGTAACAGATGTTACAAAGATTTGTGAACTTACTTCATACCTTATTAACAAAAAGTGTAAAACTCTGGTCTCTGCTTCAAGAAAAAAGATATTCATTCTCACAGTATCCATGTGAAGGCTATGCAAATCTCATGGCATCCAATTAGTTCACAAAACATAATCCGTAAATATTTTATAACTGTTTCTTCCATTTCACGGATGTATAATTTAATGTCCTTCATTCTTCAAGCTTCAAAACAATTTTATTGTGACATTTCTAAGTCAAAATATTCACTTGCATTTTAAGATTAATTATTATTGTTATTAACCCAAAGTACTGGAAATATATGTCGGAAATAAATAGTACAGAGTAAAACAGTTTCTTGATCCTGGAGCTCTGGAAGTAACAGTGCAGATTCTCGAAATATTTACTCAACAATAGCTCCTTGAAAAACATATATTAACAGCTGATCTCCCTATGCATAAATGCTGAAAACTTTTGGGAAAGAAAGCAGTACCTATTACCCAGCCAAGACCACTTAGATTCAATGCCCATTAAACTTGTGAAATACACTATCTACCAAAAAGTTATTGGGCACTGTTTTTGCCCCTTTAGAACCTCGTGGTACCACCTCTTGTTGCTATAACAGCAGCCACCCTGTCAGGCATGCTCTCCACCAGTTTGTGTAGGATATCCACTGGAATGCGTCGCCATTCCTCTTGCAACATGGCACTCAGCTGGACAATGGAAGTTGGCCCCATGTTCCGGCGGCTACATGCAGTAGTATGCAGACAATAACGTTCACAGGTTGGACTGGCCTGCACGGAGTCCTGATCTCAATCCCATTGAGCACCTTTGGGACGAATTGGACCGGTGATTGAGGTGTCGGGAAATGCGGCCAACTTCCGTTGTCCAACTGAGTGCCATGTTGCAAGAAGAATAGCGACGCATTCCAGTGCATATCGTACACAAACTAGTGGAGAGCATGCCTGACAGGGTGGCTGCTGTTATAGCAACAAGAGGTGGTACCACGAAGTTCTGAAGGGGAAAAAACAATGCCCAATTACTTTTTGGTAGATAGTGTATTTTCCTTTTAAAAATAAAACGTTACAATATTTAAATTTAGAGACATATCTATGTCTTACACTAATAATAAATAAATTTTTATTAAAAATACTTTTTCATTGGAATTTCCAGTTTTTCTGCAATGGCTGCATATTTTTATACGACAGTTTGCATTGAATTCAAATGCATGAGTACAACCATTTAAATGTGACATAATTTTATGCATCTAAGCGTCGCAGAGTACTAACACTTGATAAACATATAAATAAGGGACAGTTGATTCATTTTTCAAGAAAAAAAATCGAAAATACCATCTTTTATTGAAAAATTTACCGAAATTTTACTCTTCTGCCCCTTAAAGTTACATTCTTGACATTTTATTGATAAAGTATGAGAGTTATTCATTTGACCAATGTTCACTTCCGTTGGACAGTCCGCTTGTGGGCGCTACGGGTACACACTGTCCTCCATTGAGTACCCTACATGCCCCTGTGCACTAATCAGCTATTCATATATGCATTGAGTTACGGGGAGGCCAGGACCGTGTATAATCAGTGCATTGTCTAATGAAGATATAATGACCCCTCTGCAGCCCGTCAACATGGGTCACGGTGGGTTCGCCAGCCAGTTCACCTGTGGACAGTCTGCAAGATAATTTGACGTTTATAAAACCGTCATTTTGGGGGATTTTAATTGCACATATTTGTCGTTGAAATTTCATAGAAAAATATTTTACGTTTTATATATCGCAGGGAACAAAGGGAATGCAAGGAGAACAAATGGAAGACAGGGAGAACAAGGGGAGTACAAGGAGAACAAGGGGAGTACAAGGAGAACAATGGGAATACAATGGCAATAAGAGAAATACAAGCAGAACCAAAGGAAGACAAGAAGGAAAAGGAGAAGGCAGGGAGAACAAGAGGAATACAAGGGAAATAAGGAAAATATGAGGAGGAGGAAGAGGAGGAGAAGAAGTAAAGAAGAATAATCAGAATATGAGGACTAGAGGAATACAATGAGAACAAGGGGAAGAAAAGGGAGGAAAGGCGAACAAGAAGAATACAAAGGGGAATACAAGGAGAAGAAGGGGAAGTAAAGGAAAACAAGGGAAATACAACGAGAAACGTAGTTAGTAAAGTTATGCTCCTGTCAATTTTTTGTCGGTGTTCTTCCGTTAGTTATCTTGGCTTAAAAATCGATAATATGTTAAATTTAAAGAAATTACACCCAAACTAAATACAGCATCTTTTGCTATTAGATCTATGCAAGAGATAGTAAATATCAATACCTTAAAAAATAGTATACTTTGCATACTTCCACTCGGTAATGAGTTTTGGAATAATATTCTGGGGAAATTCCATAGATATTAACAGTATATTCCAACTCCAAAAAAGAGTAATTAGAATAATAGTAGGTTCCAAATCTAGGGAATCGTGTAGAACTATTTTAAAAAACTACAAATAATACCCATGGCTTGTCAGTATATTTTTTCATTAATAATATTCCTCGTATGCAATCGTGAAAACTTTGTAACTAATTCAACAGTTCATAGCATAAATACACGCCAAAAAATAACTTTCATACTCCATCGGCAAGTCTATCATGCTATCATAAAGGAGTGCGTTATATGTCAGTAAACATTTTTAATAGCCTCCCTATCGATATAAAAAATGAAACTCAAAACATAAAATTATTTAGGGCCAAATTAAAGAAGTACCTAATTTCTCACGCCTTCTATTCTGTACATTCAACAATGCTACATGAAATTGAAACTAAAACATTGTGTTGTACTAGTAGACTATATATTGTATGTATTTCAACTAGACTATGACTATATTTGGTGCTGTTCATAGACATTTCGCTAGCCCGCGCTACGAGTGTGCTAAACTAGCCTCACTATCGACTGGTTACTTGTACGAGATTCATATCATATCATATATCGCTAACACTTTTTTACGAATACGAAAATCTTTAGTTCGCTCGTCATCCACCGAAAGCCCGCGCTATTGGTTTGAATTAAGTTACTTACTGTATTTAGTAAACTGTCCTTGTAATAGTACATTATGCAACGAGCCTATAATGAAGGTAATTAAGACGTGAGTATGGATATTTATGAAACGGGCGCAAGCGAGTTTCATAATTTTCATACGAGCTTCTTAATTCATACGACTTTTTATGCTCGACCATATTTCTAACTTGATATTATTAATTTTATTGTATCTGACCTGGAGCAATGTCCCGTATGTTGTGAGATGCGCGCAGACGCGAAAGTATTGATTTTTTTCCGAGGAATAGATGTCCACATTGACCTTGCTAGGCCATAAGAACCTACAGAGATAACATTGAAATTAAATTAGACATTGAAAAACGAGATGACAAATTGAATTTATTTGAATATTATTTACAATTAACGCTAATTATTATAGTAACAGAACATAACCTTCTGCGACAGTATTGGATTTCCAGCCTCCGTGACTTTTCGCTAATTCTCTTTCGATTGCATATCCGAGAATAATCGATACTTGCGGTTTTATAACGGTAGAAAGCTGACCTGTCATTGGCTGAACAGTTGTAACCTGAGTCGTCATTGGCTGAAAGACCTGACCTTTAATGAGTAGGTTTACTTTAATGACATGCATTAAAGGTCTGCTACCAGGTGTATAATTACTACATTTCGGCATGGTCGAGCATAAATGTTATGTTATATTATTGACTAAGACCACACCATACATGAGCCTGGCTCTTACGGCAGTGGCTAGAAACATTTTTGTTTTATAAATTTAATTTGTACTCACTAGCTAGCTAGTTAAATAAGTAAATAAATAAATAAATAAATACATAAATAAATAAATAAATAAATAAATAAATAAGTATTTAAATAAATAAATGTATAAGAATGTCTTTGAATACGGCCCCAACTTTATAGTACGAGTGGTATTAATTTTCTTGACTTGTTCCATGTTCTAGCTGTGAGCAATGCATGGATACCGTGGAATGTTAATAAATACAATACAATATAATCAATATAATTCTGTTCGAGTCCACACCTGTGTAGTAACTGTTAGCGCGTCTGGCCGCGAAACCAGGTGGCCGGGTTTCGATTCCTGTCGGGGAAAGTTACATGGTTGATGTTTTTCCGGGGTTTTCCCTCAACCCATTACGAACAAATGCTGGGTAACTTTCGGTACAGACTAATTTCACCGGTATTATAACCTTCAACGCATTCAGACGCTAAATAACCTAAGATGTTGATAAAGCGTCATAAATTAACCTACTTAAAAATTGTGTTCGAGCTCCATTCCGTTACCATATTCATAGCATTGTACGATCTCCGGTTGGCGGCATACAGAGGACGCTGGCTAGGGAGGAGTGGGATTATCTTTTGGAAACATACTCGGCTAACCTTAGCGTAGTCAACTGGTAGAGGTTCGGAATATGCCTAGATGTTGTCAACAGTTTTCTCACATTAATTCAGGGATAGGATTCTCGCTCCCTCTTCAGGAAAACAGGACAGCGTTAAAGTGGAAGCTATAACAGAAAGTCGTCCGTGACACAGTTGTGGTTTAGTCGACAAAAGAATTCCATGCAGCATGAAAGGTGATTAAATTGACTATTACACTCTTACTACGTCATACTACTTTTGACCAATAAAAAGGTACGAAAGGACGTATTTCAACCAATCATGGCTGCTTATCGCACAATTTTATCGCGTCCCTAGCATTTATTTAATTTTATCGCGTCCCTAGCATTTGTTTCTTTGTTTGCCAACATTTGAAACTGCGCTGGTCTGGACGTCAAAAAAATATCTATATAAAATTACAAACCACTCCAGTCAATGCACAGCAGTTTCAAATATGACTCGCATTGGCATTCAAGAACAAGAATTAATAAAAATCACTGATCATACCTATGCATCTTCTGAAATCCTATTTACAAATAAATGAAGAGCACCATTCGGAAATCCTGAATAGGTTGAATACACCATATAGGCCTAAATCAACGAGTTCCACTTCTATTACGCACACGTCCAAAATAACATCAATTGAACCGCCAACCACATTCAAATTTGAAAATTGTACATTCAATAATTATTCCTTTTATAATTATTCATTCGGAAATCCTGAATAAGTTGAATACACCATGTAGGCCTAAATCAACGAGTTCCACTTCTATTACGCACACGTCCAATATAACATCAATTGAACCACCAACCACATTCAAATTTGAAAATTGTACATTCAATAATTATTCCTTTTAAAATTATTCATGTTTATTTTTTATGTCATCGTCGTTAATTACAACTTTTCTAACACTTGTGTATATTAGTGAGGTTATGTTATAGCTTCTGCTATATGATATTATGGATAGTCACGTATCAGAGATTGTTTAATATTGAGATTTATTGAAAATCATCTGTCAAGTGACGTTAATTACTGGGATTCGGATGATTGAAGTGGAATGCAACTGTTTTACTAATAAAAATGAAACTGAATCAACAAAGCCTTCTTGACTAGTAACCGTCTAGAGAAGATTCCATAGTTGGCACAACTGCCATCTAGCGTAATGGTGCAATAATACATTTGAAGACAGGTTTATTTTCGTAAGTCAATTAATATTTTATTGTACTGGAGCACTTTGTTATTTATAATCTTTATATAATTTCTTCTAATCGTGTAATAGTCAATTAAATCCCACTCTAGTTTTGATTTTCTCTAGATAAATCAAAACCTCTAGTGAGATTACTGTTGATAATAAATTATAAGCATGATTACGTCTGTTTACATATCGCCAAGCTATTATAAATTTAATAAGTAATAATTGTTGATAGTTTAATGTAGCACATCTGTTGACATTCAGTAGCATATATTTAAGGTTGGCGTGCATTACAGTATATGGCTCTAGGTAAACAAACAGGTAAAGTTCATCGCGATATTTTCCTTAGCCAAGTATGACATGGATGTGTTATTTGGCATCTTGCCCTCGAGTTGGAAACTCTGAGTCCTAATGCTTGTGTTCCATACCTCCTGAAGACTTGAAATACTTCGTGAGCTGAATGTGCCCATTTCCATTAAACTTGACACAATGTTTCTCCGAGAAACATTTACCTATCCGCTGCGATAACTAAGCCTCTAGTGGAGAGAGTTTAAGAATAGTAAGTACTTACTTCTGGTGTCTGGAAACGGGTCAAATAGTTTACCCCCCTAACCCAATTTCCATTAATTCTGTAATGGAAGTTGAATTTATTCAGACAGTGCAAAACATTTCTAGAATAAATAAGAATGTATACACATTGCGTGAAATGTATACCACGTTCTGAGAATTTATTCTGGAAATGCTATTACTGAGTGCAGAATCAGCATACCATAAAGAAAAGTAGTACAGACTGTAATACACGTTCTTGGGCTCTCATATTCAAAAGACATACTTTTTGAGACATTTCATTATTTCTTCATTCATTTATTCCTATCTTTTCACCACCCTATTTCTTTCTCTGTTTCTTTCTATCAACTCAGTATTTCGTCTTTGAAAGAACAATCATTATCAGATTATAATCTATTTTTGAACATTGTCTTTTCATTCAGCAATTATACTATTGACTGAATGACCGACTGATATGTTTATGAATGCCTGGATAAATAAATTATTAACTACTGTGCAGAGTAATTGGCTCTATAAATAAAAGATTTGGGGCCATATTCATAGACATTCTTAGTGCGGGCTTCCGGTGAATGACCAGCGAACTAACATTTTTCTTACGCATAAACCTGTGTTAGCGATATGAGATATGATATGATATGATATGATATGATATGATATGATATGATATGATATGATATATGATATGATATGATATGATATGATATGATATGATATATGATATGATATGGTATGATATATGATATGATAATTATGATATGGTATGATATAATACATGATATGATATGTGATGTGATGTGATATGTGATGTGATATGATATGATATGATATATGATATGATATGATATATGATATGATGTGATATTTATTTTATTTTTTTTTATTTCAATTTTATTTATTTTAAATATACAGAATGAAGAAATATAATTACAAAACAAACAAAGAGAAATACAAATAAAATAATACAAGCAATATAAAAAGAAGATACAGTAGTATTAACAAAATTTGAGACCGAATGAGCAGCGCTCGTGCTCGGTCGCAGTTCAGATATAATATTAAAATAAATAATAATAATATAAATAAATAAGTAAAATAAAATAGGAACTAAAATATAATTACAGCGGCAATGGAAGTATATAATATTATATTAACACTATAGAAGAATAATATCGCACGTGAAAAGTAGGACTAATATATATTTCAAAATTATAGAATACAAATATAATATAGGTTGATTAATTCATACACATAGGCTATAAATTTATTTAATCAAATTGAAGATATTAACACGTTTCTAATTTTCTTGTTATATGTTAGTGGGTTACATGTTAGAAGTTCTGGGTGTAATTTAGTTAAAGCATTGTACAACCGAGGGCCAAAATTTATGCTATGCTTTAGACCAGCAGATGTGAGACATTTAGGTTCTACTAATGTTGAATTAATATTTCGTCTTGTGTCATAATTGTGTGTCTGTAATACAAACTTATTACGATTTTTATGATAAAATTTTAACAGCGTATACTTATAAATTTGTTCAATATTAAATATATTAAATTCAGAATAAATTAATTTAGTTGGATAATCGAAACGTTTCTTCAAACAAATTTTAATTATTCGTTTTTGTAGTAAATTTAACGGACTAAGATTAATTTTTGTACTTCCACCCCAAACAATTATACCATATTGAATGATAGACTGAATAATGGCCAAATAAACATTTCGTAGAACTCTAATAGGTAAGTAGCATCGAAGATTAACGAATTTATAAATTGTTTTACGAAGCCTCTTACAAAGATAAGTAATGTGATGAGGCCATTTTAAATTCTGATCAATAATGATGCCCAGATATTTGACATACGTGGCTTCTTTCAAAGGTGGACATTTACAACTTTTGGGATCTAAACAATTTTCATTGTGTATTATTAGTCTATATTTATCGCTAAATTTTAAATTTTGAACACTGGCAGCTGTTAACGAAAAAGGAACTAAAGTTGATTTAGATATATTTAAAGAAAGGAAGTTGGAATTAAGCCATTTTTTAACAATGTTAGCACCTATATTAGCATTTCTATATATGATATGATATGATATGATATGATATGATATGATATGATATGATATGATATGATATGATATGATATGATATGATATGATATGAAGAGTCTACTGCAAGAATGATGGATGTCATTTGGAATACATTTTGCAGGAGAAGCAATTGAAAGTTTGAAATGCTTAGCGCTCAAGTGATTTTCCGATCATTACTGGACAATGACTACAAGTGTTAATGCCATTGTGTAGTACTCTTTTATTGTGTATTGCTTATAATTTTATTGTATATTGTTTATATTGTGTATACCACTGCCACCGGGTGCTTGCCCACTTGCAGTTTAAATAAATACATACATATAATTCTCCATGTACATTCTATATGTCTTAAGCTATGCATTGACAGTCTTGGTTCATTTTCGAGACAAGAAAGTGACATCCATCATTCTTGCAGTGGACTCTTCATATGATATGATATGATATGATATGATATGATATGATATGATATGATATGATATGATATGATATGATATGAATCTTGTACAACTAATCAGTCGATAGCCGTGGCTAGTTTAGCACGCTCGTAGCGCGGGCTAGCGAAATGTCTATGCATAGCACCCTTGATGACTAAAAGTGATTGAATAACTAACTTATTTTTTTTAATACACTTGAACCCAGGTCTACTAGTTTTAGACCAACATGCTGACCACTACTCCACAGCGGTGATCGACATTTTAAATGTAAGGGAGAAAGAATTTAGTATCCAACTTGAATATTACAAACTAGCATTAAAATAAAAATCTGCTTGGCCATCAAGCGTGAAAGATGAAGCACAGCTCATGGATTTAGCATGTTGGAAGTAATCTGAAAAATGTCTTACGTCGGACAGTGCAGGAGTAAACATCCTTCCTTCGAGCGAGCCAGTTTTCTTCTTGTTTTTCTTCACTTCTTATATGAAAGATTTAGGTGGCCAATATATTCTCCCATAGCTTTGATCTAATATTGTTTTAATCCTAGATGCTCTCGGAAAATCCTACCTCCCAGTCAGAGTTATTTTATGCCTTCCAGCCCTCACCTGGGTCTGGAGGAGGGGTGGGGGAGCCCCTGTGGTTTCATCGCTGGAGTCACCGGGATAGAACAAGCATGAATCCCCGCTTTCAAAGACCTTGGCAGAAGGGAACGAATGACCCCGTTTCCTGTCGGCGCTACATTTTATTTGGCTCAGCATGGGGCACACTACATCTAGGGCGCTGGTAGGGTGCTCGGCCTTGAACCACCTCTTAAGACAACTTCTATTGCAGCAATTTTGCCATTAATAACTGTGATTTTTGTGAAGTTAACAAAGCTGTTGTAGCTTCCTCACTTTTGTAACAATTCTCCACATCTATAGCCGCGACGCTGTTATTTCTGGCATGACTCCTCCTCTTTGCTTACGTCTTAGGAAGTGAAGGCTCAATAAAGTCTAAGTGGGTAGTATCGTTCGCCATTTTTGTTCTTTCGTTGTCGAGCTACCACACGAGGAATATATTTGCCACACCGTTAAACACTATAATGTCGTAGCTCCTATGATAATAAATCAAACGAACCGTAACTCAGCAAATAATTGAGCGGCAAATAACGTCCTGCGAACGCCAACGAAAGAGCCAAAATGGCGGGAGATTATATTAAGTATTTATCGAGCCTTACGAAATGTATGACATCATCGTCAGCGAATAACAAGACGCACACGTTTAAATGTAGCCGACTTGCAACGTGATTGGCTGCCGGAAATAAGAGCGACGGGACTATAGATTCTGAAATATGTTATTTTTTCGAGATTAATATATATATTTTTTTCTTCTCTGTCCAACAATTCTGTCAATTTCTATCATTGATCAGTGTTACAACCAAATCTTGAGATAATATTTATTTTGTAGTGGACAAGCATTTTATAATCCTTGTTTTAGTTCGTCCCCATTCTCTAATAATATATATATACAGGATAGAAATGAAATAATCCTGCAGATTGAAAAGAGCGATAGGGTACACTTAAATGAATGGAAAACTATATTACGTTTTGTGGTTAAATGAACAGTTAATTACAAAATTAAGTTGAAAGTTTCAGTAGTCTGACAACATCGCCGTCTTTTTTTTTCTATTAAGAGAAACCAGGTGGCCCAGGTTCGATTCCTGGTCGGGGCAAGTTACCTGGTTGAGGGATTTTCCGGGGTTTTCCCTCAACCCAATATGAGCAAATAGTGGGTAACTTTCGGTTCTGGGCCTCGGACTCATTTCATTGGCATTATCACCATCTCATTCAGATGCTAAATAACCTAAGATGTTGTTAAAACGTCGTAAAGTAACCTACTAAAAAATAAAACTTTCTTCTCTTAATACAGATGTAAGACGTCAACGAACTCAGGTCTGTATACCTTAAGGGAATTTGGTCGTTATCGCATGCAAAGTATTGGTAAAAATAGCCTATCTTCAAGCAGACATAAATATAATACTATATACCACAGCTCTTTCATTTTTTACTCGTTACTCTAGAGTAAATCTTTAAACTTAAAATAATTTTTGAATTTAAACTTTTTTTATCAAGTCACTATATGCCTAAGATCAGGTACACTCTATTCACTTATTATAGCACACATTTAATTGAAATTTTAGCCACTTTCTGCTAATAAATACTAAAACATACCCTACTAAAATTATTAATATATCTGAAATAATATGGGCATAGGGTTTATATCAATCTTCATCATCAATTTTTTTTTATAATTTATTGACGGTGATGATTGATATAAGCCCTATGCCCATAATACTTCAAATATATCAATAATTTTACTAGGGTATGTTTTAGTATCTATTGGCAGTAAGCGGCTAAAATTTCAATTCAATTTGTGCTATGATAAGCGAATAGAGTGTACATAATCACGGGTATGTAATGACTTTATAAAAAATTATGTTTAAATTAAACAATTAATTAAAAGATAAAGATTTACTCTAGAGTAACCATGATTTTTTTTCATTTTGAAGCTTCATATCTATACAAACATCACTAAAAATGAAAGTCATTTTTTCCGGCTGTTATATGCTTATTTAAGTTGTGTTAACTGTCGCTAGTGGTTTTATATTTTATTTTATCCGTCTTAGTATTTATTTTATTATTGTAAATATTTTTATTTTATCACTATTATTATTGTTATTGTTATTATTATTATTATTACTTACTTACTTACAAATGGCTTTTAAGGAACCCGAAGGTACATTGCCGCCCTCACATAAGCCCGCCATCGGTCCCTATCCTGTGCAAGATTAATCCAGTCTCTATCATCATACCCCACCTCCCTCAAATCCTTTTTAATATTATCCTCCCATCTACGTCTCGGCCTCCCTAAAGGTCTTTTTCTCTCCGGTCTCCCAACTAACACTCTATATGCATTTCTGAATTCGCCCATACGTGCTACATGCCCTGCCCATATCAAACGTCTGGATTTAATGTTCCTAATTGTCAGGTGAAGAATACAATGCGTGCAGTTCTGTGTTGTGTAACTTCCTCCATTCTCCTGTAACTTCATCCCGCTTAGCCCCAAATATTTTCCTAAGTACCTTTTTCTCAAACACCCTTAAACTATGTTCCTCTCTCAGAGTGAGAGTCCAAGTTTCACAACCATACAGAACAACCGGTAATATAACTGTTTTATAAATTCTAACTTTCAGATTTTTCGACAGCAGACTGGATGATAAGAGCTTCTCAACCGAATAATAACACGCATTTCCCATAATTATTCTGCGTTTAATTTCCTCCCGAGTGTCATTTATATTTGTTACTGTTGCTCCAAGATATTTGAATTTTTCCACCTCTTCGAAGGATAAATCTCCAATTTTTATATTTCCATTTCGTACAATATTCTGGTCACGAGACATAATCATATACTTTGTTATTTCGGGATTTACTTCCAAACCGATCGCATTACTTGCTTCAAGTAAAATTTCCGTCTTTTCCCTAATCGTTTGTGTATTTTCTCCTAACATATTCACGTCATCTGCATAGACAAGAAACCCTGCCTGTTATCCTGAACTTTCCTAATGGCATATTCTAAAGCGAAGTTAAAAAGTAAAGGTAATAGTGCATCTTCCTGCTTTAGCCCGCAGTGAATTGGAAAAGCATCAGATAGAAACTGACCTATATGGACTCTGCTGTATGTTTCACTGAGACACATTTTAATTAATCGAACTAGTTTCTTGGGAATACCAAATTCAATAATTATATAATATTATTATTATTATTATTATTATTATTAGTATTATTATTATTATTATTATTATTAATGAATTATTTTGTATTACAATCTTTCTATCACTTGTCACGATTATTGTATTATTATTATTATTATTATTATTATTATTATTACTATTATTTCTATCATCAGCATTATTATTTGATCCCTGTAAAATTTATGTAGGCTACTAAACTGTACCCGAGCACGAGGATATGCTCATTTCGGGTATCTATTCATATGTATTCATTTAAAATGTAAATTGTAAATAAATTTGAATTTGAAAAAAATAGTATTACATGTATGACTGCTGGAAGATAGGCTATTTTTACCATTATTTTGCATGCAATAACAACCAACTCTCCTTAATGAACTACCTCCCTTCTCCCTCTCTGGCAACAATGTTCCAAGATGGTCGCATTGGTAAGTGGCTTGAAATTAATGGGTTTTAAATTAAATTTACACGAAAACCGTCCACGACATTTAAATACGCCAGTGGGATAAATGATTCTTTACTACATTTTCTATTGACATAGGCAAAAATCACGATCCTACTCGCAGTAGCTGCCGAATAAAAGTACGTTTTCCTCGGTGCGACTATTGCAATGATCGTTCAACGATAATCGTTGAGCACTATTTCTTTTTTATTTTCCAGAGTCGCGGCAGTCGCTCGTAGGAAAACAGCTCCATATGAAATACAAAGAAATAGTGCTCAACGATTATCGTTGCACGATCATCGCAATAGTCGCACCGAGGAAAACGTACCTTTAGAGGGTGTTAAATATTTGGGGGGTTTCATTTTTTTCTCTGAGAAGACTTTGGACTTTCCACCAATATGATATTACACTTTGTGCATGTGGCATGAGCAAATCCCTCTGTAAAATCTGCAAGGTTATTTCATTTCCACCTTATATACAACATCAAATCATATTGGAATATGAGATATATCACCGATATTACGATTTACAGCTTAGCAAGTGGAACTCAAACTCAGAAACAACATGTGTTCGAATCATTCTTTGGCTGAACGCTTGGTTATGTACTTCCCAGTGTTTCCATTACCTTTAAGACAAATGTTTATTAATCCCATGGAAAATTGCCTGAATCATATCGTCGCCATATCCATCGACGCTAGACAATCCGCGTATTTCTTCTCCATAAGAACTCGAACTACTGGTGTTCATTTCAAAGTGTGTCATGACGTCACTGTTAGTCAGCGATTTGAAGCGAGTTTCAGCTTTTATGTCAGAGAAGTTGCCTATTAATCAAGGCGTTCAATCTGAACTTAAGAACGTGTACGGTATAACTTGAACGTCGTAGCAACAGATGGCGGTCTGAACGGTCTGTGTGCTACGATAACCTCTTTCGAACTGTGTTTTGCGCGGGCAAGTCGTACCCAGGGTATTTTTTTTTATCATCGGTTGCGTACGGCAACATTCCACAATACAAATCAAATGCTCCGTGTCCATGTTGTCCGTCAAAGTTAATGTCAATAAATACTGTACGTAAGTAATTGTCTTAACCCTCTCCCCATATCCCGACAGTAAGAAAAAAACTCACCTCAGTACGTGTTTTCAAACAGTTCACATTCCTGCCACTGCAGGCGTTACCGTACGTATCGGTAAGTACTCTTCAGAATGAACGCCGTACTTGGTAGGCAACTTCTCTTGCATATAGGTTATACGCCTTTGCGGAGATGTAGGAAGATTGAATTCTCTAGGCTCATCGGCTAGCCACATGACGACATACAGCGAGCCATGACACACTTCGAACTGAACACCCAGTAGCGTTCATTTCGTATCGCTGGCCCAAAGGATAATTACGCCTAGAATTACGCGACTATGGCGTCTAGCGTCAATGGATATGGCGAAAATATGATTCAGGGAGTTTTTCATGGAATTAACAAACATTTATCCTGCGACTTAGGTCGAATCTATCAATAATAATAATAATAATAATAATAATAATAATAATAATAATAATAATAATAATAATTCTCCTTCCGGTTTCATGACTTCTGACGCCGTCTTCCGGAAATCAAACGCCAATCCTCCCTATCCGTCCACTGCTCTGGTGTCAAATTCCTGGAAGTCATAGCAGTCTGTACTCCACGTCTTTGCTGGACGACCTCTTTTCCGTCTTTCTGTCAGTATCCATTCGGTGGTAGTCGTTCCTCTGTCATTCTCTTTACATGTCCATACCATTGTAGACTTTTCTTCTCTATAACATCTTGTTCTTCCTCTACTTTCATAATTTCTTTTATCTGTCTATTTTTTTACTCTTCCTTTTCTTCATTTCCCTGCTGATCTTCTTGAAACGTCCAGTTCTGTAGCCAAAATTTTATTTTGTTCCCTTGTAGAAATTTGGCATAGTTCTGCGCCATAGGTAAGAACACTCTGAATTACTGTTTTATAAATTTTCAGTTTCCTGTTTCTTCTTATATGTTTGTTCAACCAAAGAGAATTTAGAGGATTAATTGCTTTCATTGTTTCGGAAATTCTATGTTCAATTTCTGTATTACTTTTCCCTAAATTATACATTCCGTACTTAGTTCTATAATTTCTCCGTTATCTAGTTGCAGCAGTTCTATCTCCTCGCCAGTACATAAATATTTAATTTTTTTATGTCTATAGTCAATCCCCAAAGTTCGTATTCCTCTTTTAATTTTCTTTTCATGTATTCTATGTCGTCATGATCTTGTACAAGTATTACTTGGTCATCTACATAATAATAATAATAATAATAATAATAATAATAATAATAATAATACTATGTATCCCAGCAAGTTACTCATACAGTGAATAATGCCAACTAATAATTGATATTATTATACCATGTAACAAGAATAAGTTATATCTAAAAAGACTGAAAGGGTTCGAAAGTGTAAGAACCTTGAAATTGAGATGAGTCGCATGTGTGGGAAAATAAATCTGATATTGTGCCAATTATAAATGGATTTTGGCTCTATACCATGAAGGCTGGCACAAAATCTGTCAAAACTACTGGGACTGCTGAAAATATGATATCTAGACGACATTCTGTTATGTAAATTTTACATATCCTTCGAAAAGTATTGCAGAAATAATACAATCTCCAGATCTGTTCCTGACGAAGCAATAGATATTCAACTGTGAATGATAAATTTTACTGGTCGATGATAATGATGATGATGATGATGATGGTAATAGGCCTAATAAAAGGTAAAAAGGTAAAGGTATCCCCGTAACATGCCATGAAGGCACTTGGGGGGCATGGAGGTAGAGCCCCATGCTTTCCATGACCTCGGCACTAGAATGAGGTGGTGTGGTCGGCACCACGCTCTGACCGCCTTTTACCCCCGGGAAAGACCCGGTACTCAATTTTATAGAAGGCTAAGTGAACCTTGGGGCCGTTCACTAATAATAATAATAATAATAATAATAATAATAATAATAATAATAATAATAATAATAATATGTCGAATTATTCGAGCAATGTATTTGTTAGGGTCGTTATCCCACAAGTGGCTTGGCCATATCGTTAACATTGTATACCGTTATTGCTTTAGTATAATACGTAGTATCCATACGGGAATTGATTATTCTCCTCCCTAACCGGAAATCTAACCCAGTAGCTTTGATTTGCACACAGATGAAATTTACTGGGAAACTGAGATTTCTGTGTAACATTTCCTTAAAGTTCTCGTCAATTTGAGGTATATATTTGTTACACACTCATAAGGTTTATTACGAAAAGACAAAGGCTACTTTTAAGCGTATGTGTTGTGAATAACTGTAGTTTTTGTAGCTTCTTGAAATTATTGTTAATTACGGAATTAATTTTTATGATATAGGGTTATTCAAAATTAATTAAAAGTTTGAAAGTTTCGTGATGTTTTTGAAAAGTAAGTTTATGGAAAATTAGTAACACTATTTTTTTTTCCTTACGAAAGGTAGAGTTTTTTTTTCAAAGACACTTCCGCTTAAATAAATCCTGTTTCACTACTATTGGTAAGATAAGTAAATAAATATATAAACAGTAATTCAGGTCAATTTCGTATGCGTTATGTAGTAAATGCGTACCAGAAAATAATAGTTACATTTATACTTACTTGAAAAGAACATATTGGGTTTTACTGTTAATGTAATAGAGATTGTTCCAGCGCAAAGAGGAGATTAGAACCTCTATGGCCGGCAGCATACTCCATCGGACATTCTGCCTCGAAAAGGACGGTTTTTTCTCGATATGACTGTGATTACACGCATTGTTATGAGGCTGCAGTGTGCTGCATCGGACATTCTTCCCGGGACATTCGTCCGATGCAGTATGCTGCAGCCTCATAAGAATGCATGTAATCACCGTCACATCCGACGATCCGAGAAAAAACCGTCCTGTCCTGGATAGAATGTCCGCTGTAGTATGCTACAGCCTAAATGGATTTAGACTCTACAATTTGTCATCATTAAAAAGTCCACAAAAATCTATGTGAATGCTACGAAGGTTTTACAAGTATCTAGTCAAGGAAATTAAGATGTCCTGCAACCTTATTGCTGTGCGCTCCGTTCCTGGCAGAACTTTCAGAGAACTGTTCCCGTCAACCTGATTGCGACGAGACAGAAACCCTTGGTCACGTGTTGGGCTTTTGTTGGAAAGAAGAGTTATTGCTTAACGACAGGCGTCATAGTTTCCGTCGAGCTTTCGTCACTCTTCTTCGGAACAAGAAGTTGATTAAGATGGCCACTGTATTCCTGAAGATGACACTCACAGAATAATGAATATAGATAGAATTGAACAGGCAACAATAAAAGGCTATTATCATAGATCCAATTATGCACATGGAGAGAGAACTCAAGCAAGCTTATCACGCAGATCGTGAAAAGAGGATCATTTATGAGCCTTGCATTCCCTATCTTGGTGCTAAGTATAACACCCCTCTCTTCAATTGCTCAGTAATAGGTTTACTTTTTGGTACTCCGGGTTCTTTACCAAAATTTAATATAATTTTAAAGCAAATATCAATACCCTCTTTTGAAACCAAAAATACCATCACCGAAATTATACAATTTCATTTACACCACTCAGACAATCTAAATTAATTATATGTCATAAGCTAATTTTAATTAAAATATTTTATTTATAAGTTTAATTTAAGGTTATCTTTTAAGATTTTATTTTATAATTGATATCAACGGTGCTTAATTATTATAATTTATTTTTACAACAACATTGATCTTTAATTAATTATATTGTTGTTTAGTCAACTCTCCGAATACAGTCTGAATCTCACAAGTGATACCAAGAAGTCATCACTTATGAGGCAATTAGGCCAGGAGATATTGGGGTAGGGTGGCGAGTTCCTTTCTCCTCCATTGCATATATCGCCGACTAGCTACATATTACACTAATCAGACTTCAGATGCATACAAACAATTGTTCTTCCTCTGATAAATATCGTCAAGTGAGATGTACTGCCTGATAATAGATGTACATATCAGTCAGAACTTCAGTCAGATGATTTCATTATATTATTGCTGTTAATTTCTGACCCTCATGATCATCCTTAATTAAGACCGGACGATTTATTTTTCTTTAAATCTCTCTCTCTCTCTCTAATCATGCAGTGTGAATCAAGTTGCGAAACGACAGCAGAGGAGCTACGTGGCGTATTCTTATGAACTGTTTTATATCCTAATAAACCCCACTTGTTTGTGAATGAAATGTATTATTATTCTTCTTCTACAAACTTATTTCTTGTTATCGAAGATAGAGAGTTTTCAAACCAATGTTTGCTTTTGAATAACACTGTCGCTATTTAAAAAATTGTTACGTCTATATTTATAGAATGAGGTATAAAATATGAAATCATGTTGTCTCCACATTTTGAATAGGCTGTGACGTTATGTTGTCTTCTTCTTGTTTTCAGGTGAGTGCCAGCACCTTCAATCAGATAATATAATCAAAAATCAGGGATATGCGGTATGTACAAAACAATCAGAATATGTAGAAATATAAAAAGGTTGTATTTTTTAATGTGTTGCTGCTCATATAAGTTAAACTAATTTCTGTGGAGGTAGACAATTTAATGTCGCAATTCTGTGTTGAGATTGTATTTCGCATACGTTTTGTACTGGTTAAGTATTCAAGAATTAAGATAGTGTCACCTGATAGCTGAAAAGTTCGAGCTCACTAATTTGCGTTCCCTTGCGGCTGCAAATCCGAGACAACAGGGAAAATGAAAATGGCGCCAAAATATAATTTACAGAGAGTTGCAACCAACCTGGTATGCGAAAACTCGACAGTACACCCGACATTTAGTTGATCGCTTTACATAATATATATTAATGGAACATAAATGATCTTAAAATTAGCTATGTGGTTAGCTACATTTAACACTAGCCATACCTGTGCGCTTCGCTGCACTTGTTACAAATAAGTGTTATTGACTTAAATCTATTACGTATATTATTAATGCAGCTTTGTTATTACTTAATAATAGTTTATAATAAGTTGTAAATCATTTGCTCCTGAATTATTGAAGAGAAAGGCACTAATAAGGCAGATATTTCAATTTATTTATTTTAGACCCCATTATATTCCTCATTTTAAAGGAAGTATTTTGAATGCAATGTAGTCTAAAATCTAAGTGGGAACACCTTAAGAAAAATGGCATGATGAATTTCATACTTGAAGTTTCAACAACACCCGTGCCAGATAGTTTTTTGTTTCTCCTGAAGAATTGTTCCAGGACCGGATATCGGACCCGGAACCTTTAGCTTAGCGCATCAACGCTCTACCGACTGAGCTACCCAGAAATTATACCAGACTTCGGATCAATCTTCCTCTTATATCCACATACCTCAAGTGGGTTGACAGATCGTCACATCCCAGCATTGATGCACACAAAGCTCTATGTGACTTAAATTGTGGTTTTCTGTTATCGAAATAGTAACGCGTATTATAGGTACAAATCTGGCTTTTTCAGATACAGCTCGCTGTAAAGCTGACTTCAATAATTTCAAGGTACAAATTGTTCCAGGGCCGGATATTGAACCCGCGACCTTTGGCTGAACGCGCCAACACTCTACCGACTGAGCTACCCAGAACTATAGCAGACTATATAACTATATAAATAATTTTATACCAATTCTAACATTATAAACAGGTTGTTACTACATCCAATATCGTTCGTAATCGGCTTATAGCACGCGTGCTAACAATAGCAATGACGTATTCGCTCTGACGTAATACCGGAACGCTTGGGTCGGGATGCATGCAACTCGTCTATCTTGCTTACCGCTTCTACGCGCCGTGTACAGAAACAAGAAATGAAATGCAGAATACAAGGTAACATATCGTTTATTTCCAAATTTTAACAATTTTGTATCGCTTTTGTAATATCACATAAAGCAGCTCTGTGGTTCAGAGAAACTATATTAGGCCTAACAAAATAAAGGAACATTTGTAACATAAAATTGGATACCTAACCCATAACTAGAGTTTGAAATACATGCAAGGTCATCCATTTCTCTCTTTTCAAAGCCAATACCAGGCGTAACTAATCGATACGAACATATTATGAAGACTTTGTCAGCTATAGATGATTTATAATTTATATAATACAATTTGTAATACTAAGATGCCATAAAGTGCAATATCCAACTCGTGGATAATCTTATTATGACACTCGCGAAAAACATTCACTCATGCCATAATCATCAAGATTATCCACTTGTTGCATAAATAACAATTAACAATCATGTTTAAATTTTTACCTGCAAGGTTATTTTCGCCAAAACACTTCTTATGTTCAAGATTGAAGTGCTGTCTGATATTACGTTTTATATAAATCTTTACTTAACATTTGAGGCATTGAACTTAAAATTTATTCATAATGTAAATTTTTATACTCAACAGCAATGCAATTTTATTATTTCAACAATTACTCTTCACTTTCTACAATTTAATTCCACTCCCGTCAACAATGGGATTTGCTCTCCACACAGTAACAAAGTATTCGTTAGTGCACTCCACAGACGACAATGACAATTTACTTGGACTATTACGAACAACAAAGAACTGTTAATCTTAGCTAATATTCACAAAGCACTATTTACAACACAGAACTGTCAGTTCTCAGTTCACAGCTCGTTTGTCTCGGCTAGTTCTTCTAGCTCAGTCACTCGCGTTCACAGAATCTCGAACTCCAGACCTTCAGTGACGATCCGCTGAACTTCGAACTCAGGTCCCCCAACTGCGGTCCACTGCACTCGAACTCCGGGCTTGAGGCTCCACAGTTACGGACACAACTCAAGTCGCGCTCTGGTCTCGAAGCTGACTTCACTGCTACACAAGACTAACTCGCTTACTGTCCAAATCTGCCTGTAATAACACTGCAACTCACTAAACTGCTCTAACTGCTCTAACTACTACTCAAGTTCACTCGCGTCTCTTCTTTTATAACCCAAACCATAGTTTCTGGAGAGTTCGCGATCTCGTGAATAATCGACAGGCGCCCAGATTTCACGGGATTTCTCCACTCAGTCACCAGCTGCTACTTCCCCTCTCTCCCGCGGCCCAGAATGCCACCGTTTCTCCTCTCCTCTCCTCTCCATGCCGCGCGCCCCCCCCCCCCAGTGCACCGTGGAGCCCGTGTCGACTCCCGAGCGACTCTTGCGGGACGCGTGTTCGAGTCTCGAGGTGGCTGTCTCAATAATAAGAAAATAGTATTGTTCCCGTGTTTATTGGAAATTAAAACGAAGTCTACAATTTATTCGCCATATTCTACAACCATTTTACACACCCCTGGTTAGATCGCTGTGGTACTGAGCTAAACCTCCGCTTATTGTACGTACACGCAGACAGGTAGAATATTTGTAGAGAGAGAAATGAAGGGGTGGTGTGTACAGTGGCCGCACGGGAACATTGTGCCCATGCCAGTACTAAAACAATTTATTGTGAGGTAGGCTTGCAGATCTGTACAATAAGAATCTTTCCTGCCTCGCATCTTGGTAGCTAAAGTGTATGTGCATGACATCTCGGAAGACAGTTAATGGTTAAATCCGATAATAAGCCTGTCACGCCTGTTGATTAATATACAACCAGGCTTATAGAATTAGAGTCAACGCGTTCAAAAAGGAAATTTATATTCCACGATATATATCTGGTTTGATTTGGCCTTCTATACCCTACAAACAAGCACATAGAGAGGAAGAGAATTGGGGGAAATGTAGAGGGAGGAAGAGGGAAAGAGCGATGGAGAGAAAGAGAGAGAGAGAGAGAGAGAGGAATGGGCAATGTAATAATTCGTTGTCGACAGTTAATATGAATTTATGTTTCCGAGACTGGACAAGAAGTGATACGTACAAATGAAATTCTGTAGAGATCACATACCCTTATGTGGGATCAATGAATAAAGCCTACCTCCACCCTTCCGCAGCCACCCCACACCACATCTATAAATCAGTTTGGACTAATGTTTGTGTAATTAGTAAGCTTTGCCGCCCTACTTAAGCCTTTGGATTGCTATTGGCATCCCCTAGAATATTACACCACCATCTCAACACGAAGCACGTACAGATATGTTGCCTTGAATAACTAACAGAAGTAGACGATCTTTTAAATACCCCTTTTGTTTAATTTATAAAACGTTAACCTGGATTTCATTAGGACGCATGTGGCTTGCACTTGATTTTCATTCGATTTCACACCAACAGGGGTTTAAAATATCTATTAAAGTTGCTTACAAATTTAAGCTCAAATTTCTTGTAGCGAGTATCAGTCTTCCTGAAGCAAACTTCGGTGTTCCACCGCTTGCAGGAACTTAACATCTGGGACGTTTCAGAAGCGCATATCGCTTTAACTTTCAGGTTATAGTAATTTTCCTTCAAGATGGAACCTGTATCAAGTTCAAAAACCTTTGACATATTACTGTAAGTTCCAACACATGGTGGAATACCCAACACTATTCTTCTGTACACAGTCCCCTCTGAAATTCCAAAATCTCGCAGTATCAGACTTTCCTTCAAATTTACAGGGACATCATTTTATTTTTTTACTAACATTTCTGATATTAACCTGGCTATACCTTCGGATCAACGATTAAGAACCGGAAACACGTTTGCTACCCCCTTCCACGACTGGAGTTCGATGATACTGGCGTAATATACAAACAAATCAATTTACAAGGTATAGGAAGGAAGAAAAGTAGTTCATCCATTTACGTAAACTAGGAAATATCGCGATTTTGAGTTTGATAATTTTCATTAGTTTTTTCTTTAATCAAAATAAAGTACAGTATTAACAATAAGTGTTTTTACTCACGAACTGAGCTGTCCATGTTAATGTATTCATTATCCAGTGTACATTATACTGTCTACAGCGCATTAGCGTACAATATATAGAATGAAGTTAAATTGAAAAATAATCATAATATGGATATTTAAACACATTTTTGAAAATAGTGGCCGTTCCTTTCGATACAGGCTTCAGTTCTAATGTGCATATTATCGCACTATAGATTATTGTACGTAATTACAATTATCAGGTTCGTACTTAGTACTAGTTACTCATGTTGAAATAATTCTGTACCTACTCTATAAAAGAGTACCTTACGTACTGTAAATTTAATCTTCACTTCTGCCCGATCCGAAAAGATAAAATTACTCAGACATGCTATCTACTGTCCGTCCCAGTGGTTACGTCACAGCGTCGTATAAAGGGAGGAAATCACGTGACAGTTAATTACTTAACGAGCCCCTTTTATTTATGTTATTTTAAACAGTTGTATAATATTACGTAGACGTCTAATTCCTAACAGAAATTAATGTTCTCAGAAAATAGCTAAGACAACCCAGCCACTAGCATTTACAGAGAGGCGATTAGAAGCAGGTGGGGGAAACCGGGATGCGACGTAGGCAAATGGAATATAATGCAATATTGAAAGCTCTTTCGTCACTGGAAAACGCGAACATATTTTTGGAACGTGCTGTTTACTATGACCGTAAGGCTACTATGACTGTATATGCGGTCTTGGATCTGTGTGGGGGACGGTTGAACTTCATTAGTAGAAGGGGTGGGAATGAAGTACATTAAAAAACTCAGATACAATAAAAATTGAAGTAAAAATAAAATGATGTCCCTGTATAAGCACACATCTGACTATTTTCAATATTTCGGAAGCGAAATATTAAATTAATTAAAAGAACACTTTTATGAAATATTTTAAATCTACATATTGCCTTGGCAAGACAATTTCCTAACATAACTCGAACATGTTACCGATTTCAACTTAACCAAAGCTGGCATAGAAAAATTTCTGAGTTGGTGCTATCTCGTTTATGCATATAAACAAAATGACCTGAAGAGTACGTTCAGGAAACAATTTTTGGGCTTAATCACTTGAATCGAGTACGTATTTCCTGAATTATTGTTAAAAGTCCGATATGATCGCATCATAATGAGTTTTACAGATTACATTCTAAGTTTTTAACTACTTAGAAAGGATGATGTAGGTATCCGCCAATATTTTGGACAGACACACCATTTGTTATACCATGTACTACTAACAGCGTCATTTCAAATAAATGTCTATACTTCAAAACCATAAATTCATTTGGTAATCGACGCACTGCAAAAAGTTCAGCTTGAAATGCACACAAATTTAATATACGACCTCGTAGTGCTCAAAAAAAGAAATACCGGTACCTATCAGTGAACAAAAAATGTTTAACGAAGTACAGAGAAAACAAAACATATGCAGGGTTTTGTTTAAGAAAATGTGTTTTAAATAATTACCAGAAACGTTTTAATACAGGCATATCTATTCACTTCAGAACATTTGTACCAATAATATGCACATAGCATTTTTAACCGCACCTGGTACATATTTCTCAGACAATTCCTGAGTGTGGTGACGTTGGAAAGCAATTGTAAGTTCTAGACCAGGTATGGGCATAAGGGAGGAGAGGTAAAGGTGATCGAATTCACACCTTTTACCTGCTCTTGGGCAGCACATTGTGAAATAATGAATAATCATCATTATTATCAGGTCATAGACCATGTAGTTAATTCCTGTGAAATCAATATAGTCATGCATCATCAGACAGAAAATTCGATCATTATTTTTCCTCCTTTCGAAGCTAATACATTTAAACGCTTGTAATGCCCCATTTTAATTATTGCGATTCCTTACTAACTAATGTAAGTTCACTCTTAGCTGAGAGATTACAACGTGTTCATACTATGTGCATACGATTCATCTGCAATACTCGTAAATTTGACCATATAACACCTTCGCTCCAGTTACTTTCATGGGTGCGTCTGAAGGGACGAAGAACAATACATTCACTGTCTCTTCTATTTAGAATCATGTATACTTCTACTCCGAATTATCTGTTATCGCGCTTTCAATTCCTTACAACTCTTCGAAACCGGCATCAAGCACTTCTTTCTATCCCTCATTATAGAACGTCTTTATACTCATCCTTCTACACTGTAGAAATACCTCACATCTGGAATTCGTTACCTAATGACGTCAGGGACTGCCGGACTTCATCACAATTCAAAATTATATGGGAAAATTTTGTCTTATTTAATGCTTTTTAGGTATTGATAGAAGTGTTGCTTTGTCTTTTTTTTTTTTACTCTAGATTAAAATTTCAAGTTTCGTGTTTATGTTAGTTAATTAGTTAAGATACAATTAATTATGATATTTAATCACTCATTTAAAGTTTGTGTGACTGCAACCTGTGTATATTTTGTTTATAGTGTATTTTTTTCCTTTTTATTTCTGTTATTGTATTTGTATTTCTGGTGGTGTGGAAGAGAAGGCCTGATGGCCTTAAAACACCAGAATAAATAAATAAATAAATAAATAGATAGATAGATAGATAGATAGATAGATAGATAGATAGATAGATAGATAGATAGATAGATAGATAGATAGATAGATAGATAGATAGATAGATAGATAGATAGATAGATAGATAGATAGATAGATAGATAGATAGATAGATAGATAGATATAGATAGATAGATAGATAGATATAGATAGATAGATAGATAGATAGATAGATAGATAGATAGATAGATAGATAGATAGATAGATAGATAGATAGATAGATAGATAGATAGATAGATAGATAGATAGATAGATAGATAGATAGATAGATAGATAGATAGATAGATAGATAGATAGATAGATAGATATAGATAGATATAGATATAGATAGATATAGAGATAGATAGATATAGATAGATAGATAGATATAGATAGATAGATATAAATAGATAGATAGATATAAATAGATAGATAGATAGATAGATAGATAGATAGATAGATAGATAGATAGATAGATAGATAGATAGATAGATAGATAGATAGATAGATAGATAGATAGATAGATAGATAGATAGATAGATAGATAGATAGATAGATAGATAGATAGATAGATAGATAGATAGATAGGCGGACGGACGGACGGACGGACGGACAGATAGATAATAAATAAATAAATAAATAAGTAAGTAAATGTTGTGACCTGTAGTTATATTAATATTTTTCTGTTTTCTCAATATGCTTTGCATTTTTATATTCCGCCTTATATAGTCATTTTAAGCACAAACTTTACTGTCTTCTGCATTCTCTGGCTGAGTTAAAGGATAGCATTTCTGAAAGTCGAGTTTTGCTTTCAATTAATGATCTTTAATATTCACCTTTCGCTCACATGATGTACGTTCCTGACTGACACTAATTTAGTTGAATAGCTTTACCTGCCTCCTGTTTCTATCGTTCTTAATGTTTGGCTAATTTTCTACATCTTCTTGGTAGACACATTACAACGAAAGTAAAGGAATTGGAACAATATACTCCATTATAATTTCCATTCTAATCGTCATCGTAGTCCTCGTCATCGTCATCGTCATGATCATAGTGAACATTTCTATCTGTTCTCCCATACAGTCAAAATTTCATAATATTTTTCGACGCTTGACTAAGACCTTAGTTTGAAATTCAATATGTATTTTCTCAATCCTTCTCTCCAATACAAACAAAGAGATCCGCTCCGATCGTTTTGCAGGTCGTCCATTATTTTTTAACATGAGATTACTTCTATCTGTTCATTTTTCTAACCACATTTTACCCATTCTGGTCGCTTGTTCATTCCTCTATCTTCTACGTTCCAGCAACCAATCATTTATTGACTGCATTTGGCACTCACGTAATATAAAATCGCTTGTGATTTCTCCATTAGTCGTGCCAAGAATTTAACGTAGTTTCTATTATTTGTTTTGTCATTGCAACTGATAGTACCATATGGATTATCTGCATAATGGATTACAATTTATAATTCTTTCCGTTTACATAGGGCGGTAGCATACTATCTTTCCTAATAATTAGCCTTTGCTTATTTCAAAGTTATTTCTTCCTAATAAACCATTATTACAATTAAGTACTATTTCAAAACTTTAGATGAACTGTTTATTTTTAAGACAAATTCATATTCATGATCTGTTAATCTGAGTTCTCGACGTCAATATCGTTAAATATAGACAGTTATTACTGAGACAACTTGATCGTTATTCGTAATATGCAAGAGTTTTATTCGTAACACTAATGGTTTTATTTGTAACATAAATGGATTTTATTCCTAACATGAATTAGTTTTATTCGTAACATGAAATGGTTTTATTAGTACCATGAAATGGTTTTATTCCTAACATTAAAGAGCGGTATTCATGGTATTAATTTTTTTCGTAACCTGAAAGGGTTTTATTCGTAACACAAACGAGTTATTATTCGCAACATAGAACGGTTTTGTTCGTAACATGAACTGGTTTTGTTCCTAACATGAAATGGTTTTATTCCTAACATTAAAAAATTGTATTCGTAGTATTAATTTTTTTCGTAACCTGGAAGGGTTTTATTCGTAACACAAACGAGTTGTTATTCGTAACATATAACGGTTTTGTTCGCAACATGAACTGGTTTTGTTTCTAACATGAAATGGTTTTATTCCTAACATTAAAGAACTATATTCGTAGTATTAATTTTTTTCGTAACCTGAAAGGGTTTTATTCGTAACGCAAACGAGTTATTATTCGTAACATGCGTGTAGAACGGTTTTGTTGGTAACATGGACTGGTTTTGTTCCTAACATGAAATAGTTTTATTCCTAACATTAAAGAATTGTATTCGTAGTATTATTTTTTTTTGTAACATGGAAGGGTTTCATTCGTAACACAAACGAGTTATTATTCGTAGCATAGAACGGTTTTGTTCGTAACATGAAATGGTTTTATTCCTAACATTATAGAATTATATTCGTAGTATTAAAGAGTTTTATTCGTAACACAAACGAGTTATTATTCGTAACATGATTGTAGAACGGTTTTGTTCGTAACATGAACCGGTTTTGTTCCTAACATGAAATGGTTTTATTCCTAACATTAAAAAATTGTATTCGTAGTATTAATTTTTTTCGTAACCTGGAAGGGTTTTATTCGTAACACAAACGAGTTGTTATTCGTAACATATAACGGTTTTGTTCGCAACATGAACTGGTTTTGTTTCTAACATGAAATGGTTTTATTCCTAACATTAAAGAACTATATTCGTAGTATTAATTTTTTTCGTAACCTGAAAGGGTTTTATTCGTAACGCAAACGAGTTATTATTCGTAACATGCGTGTAGAACGGTTTTGTTGGTAACATGGACTGGTTTTGTTCCTAACATGAAATAGTTTTATTCCTAACATTAAAGAATTGTATTCGTAGTATTATTTTTTTTTGTAACATGGAAGGGTTTCATTCGTAACACAAACGAGTTATTATTCGTAGCATAGAACGGTTTTGTTCGTAACATGAAATGGTTTTATTCCTAACATTATAGAATTATATTCGTAGTATTAAAGAGTTTTATTCGTAACACAAACGAGTTATTATTCGTAACATGATTGTAGAACGGTTTTGTTCGTAACATGAACCGGTTTTGTTCCTAACATGAAATGGTTTTATTCCTAACATTAAAGAATTGTATTCGTAGTATTAATTTTTTTTGTAACATGGAAGGGTTTCATTCGTAACACAAACGAGTTATTATTCGTAGCATAGAACGGTTTTGTTCGTAACATGAAGGAGCTTTATTCGTAACATTAAATAATTTTATTCGTAAATTCTATTCATAACATTGAATGGTTTTATTTTTAACGTTAAATGCTTTTGTTCGTGGCTTGAAAGAGTATTTTTCGTAATATGGAAAGATTATATTCGTAACTTTAAATAACTTACTTCTATTCGCAACATTAAGTTATTTTATTCGTAACATGAAAAAATCTTATAATTAACATTAAATCTTCTGTTCGTGACATGAAAGTGCTTTATTCTTTATGATGAAGGTTTATTCGTAACTTTAAATATTTTTATTCGTAAGATTAAATACTTTCATTCGTAGCATTAGAAACTTGTATTCGTGACATGAAAGAGTTTTATACGTAACATGAAATAGTTTCATTCGCACCGTGAAAGAGTTTTATTCATATCATGAAAGAGTTCAATTGATATGAAAGGCTTTTATTCGTAACATAAAAAGCTTTTATTCATAACATGAAATGGTTTTATTCGTAACATAAAAGAGTTTTATTCGCAACGTGAAGGAGTTTTATTCTTAGCATGAAAGGGTTTTATTCGTAACAACAACAGATTTTACCTGTAACACGAAAAGGTTTTATTAGTAACATGAGTTCTATTCGCAACATGAAAGAGTTTTATTCGTAACATGAAAGAGGTTTATTGTTAACATGACAGAATTTTATTGTTACCATGAAAGAGTTTGACATGGAAGAGTTTTAAGTCATGAAAGGGTTTTATTCGTAACAAGAAAAGATTTTATCCGTAACACGAAAAGGTTTTATTCGTAACACGAAAAGGTTTTATTCGTGACAGGACAAGATTTTATCCGTAACACGAAAAGGTTTTATTCGTAACACGAAAAGGTTTTATTCGTAACAAGAAAAGATTCTATCCGTAACACGAAAAGGTTTTATTGGTAACATGAAAGGGTTTATTCGTAACAAGAAAAGATTTTATCCGTAACACGTAAAGGCTTTATTCGTAACACGAAAAGGTTTTATTAATAATAAGAGTTTTATCCGTAAAATGAAAGAGTTTTATTGTTAACATGAGAGAATTTTATTGTTAACATGAAAGAGTTTGACATGAAAGAGTTTTAAGTCAGCATGAGAGGGTTTTATTTGTAACAAGAAAATATTTTATCCGTAACACGAAAAGGTTTTATCCGTAACACGAAAAGGTTTTATTCGTAACATGAGTTTTATTCGCAACATGAAAGTGTTTTATTCGTAACAAGGAAAGATTTTATCCGTAACACGTAAAGGCTTTATTCGTAACACGAAAAGGTTTTATTAATAATAAGAGTTTTATTCGCAACATGAAAGAGTTTTATCCGTAAAATGAAAGAGTTTTATTGTTAACATGAGAGAATTTTATTGTTAACATGAAAGAGTTTGACATGAAAGAGTTTTAAGTCAGCATGAGAGGGTTTTATTCGTAACAAGAAAATATTTTATCCGTAACACGAAAAGGTTTTATCCGTAACACGAAAAGGTTTTATTCGTAACATGAGTTTTATTCGCAACATGAAAGTGTTTTATTCGTAACAAGGAAAGATTTTATCCGTAACACGAAAAGGTTTTATTCGTAACATGAAAGGGTTTTATTCGTAACAAGAAAAGATTTTATCCGTAACACGAAAAGGTTTTATTGGTGATATGAAAGGGTTTATTCGTAACAAGAAAAGATTTTATCCGTAACACGAAAAGGTTTTATTCGTAAAATGAGTTTTATTCGCAACATGAAAGTGTTTTATTCGTAACAAGAAAAGGTTTTGTCCGTAACACGAAAAGGTTTTATTCGTAACATGAGTTTTATTCGCAACATGAAAGAGTTTTATTCGTAACAAGAAAAGATTTTATCCGTAACACGAAAAGGTTTTATTCGTAACATGAGTTTTATTCGCAACAGGAAAGAGTTTTATTCGTAACATGAAAGAGTCTTATTGTTAACATGACAGAATTTTATTGTTAGCATGAAAGTGTTTGACATGAATGTGTTTTATTCGTAACATGAAAAAAAAATTCATCTGTAACATGGAAGAGATTCATTTATAACTTGGAATGTTATTTTTCTTAACACGAAAGATTTTTATTCATAACATGAAAGGGTTTTGTTGGTAACACGAAAGCTTTGTATTGTGCATTAGTAAATTTATAATGTTGTTGGTAAACTTCAGTTCCAAATTGAGTGAAACTATATTAGTGGTCTAAGAGAGAAAAGACGCATGTAAACAGTGTATTGGTTTTTGAAAGAACAAGATTAGCATAAATATAAAATGTTAATTATTGTATGATATTGGTAACCCGTTATCCAGCAAAATAGGATTCACACGAAATCATAAATAGTCTCTAAATCATTTATATTATATATGTTTCTGCTCATTTATGCGTTCATTTAATGATATACTGCTGACGATAGGGTAGAGGTAAAGGAACAACTTTTGAGATAAAACATTTCTTGCGGCCCACTTTGCTGTCTCTGTTGTTACAGGATGAAAACTCAAATTGCCGAACTACATTCTGCGGCATACAGTCAATCTGACTGAAATGTGGACCGTCTTTAAGTGCTAATAAAATAATTTTGGAATCAAGTTTATGAGACCCTTCACAATATGACTACAATATGGGGGGGCAGAAACATAAAATACCCGGTCGTATTTTAGATTCAATGCCTTGGTTTACATGGTTTTGCTGTATTGTGTTCTAAATCCATAATAAAGTTATGGGTCCCCCTGTAAACTCTGCAACGCCTGCAATGTCAGCCGGAGAATCCAGCTACTCATATAGTTGTGTTAAACCTATTTGACAGACAAACGAGCCTTTTTTTCTAATTAATTTAATGGGTGTTCTGCAATGCACTAATTGGTAAACAAAAATGGTTATAGCTCACTGGCTTTTAATGTAGATGCAACCATACCCCTCCCAACCTCTTTCGTCCCTCTAAAAACCCTTTTATATCCTAAATTGGTCATACATATTCCTCTATTAAAGTAGTCAGATTCTAGATTTAAACAGAAATAAAACCCCGTGATATGATTAATGTGGAATACGCACCAACGGCCTAAATGCTAATATCCATGCTGATTTTTTTTTCCCCCGTCGCTGATGCGGTATTACTATTCAAGTACGCAACATGTATTACGTGAAATTTTCGAACGTTTTGAATAGGCCTATAGTCTATACTTTTCGAGAGAGTTCAATTCATTCCTAATTGAAGTTTATAGGGTTTTTAAACTTGCCGTTATGTTATAAACGTAACTCGTATTCTGTATCAACACTGCAATCAAAACTTAGTTGAAGTATTAATTAACTAGAAGTATTCTGGAAATTAAATCTATACTGCGTTGTTTTATAAACCTTTGACAAGTGATCTGAGCCACTTAATTGTTCATGAAAATGGTATAAAATAGGGAATATCGTAATGTTAAAATATCAATCAGAGAGTTCTCACGGATTACAGGTTCAGAGTTTCCCGATAAAGAAAAAAGCATCTTGTGCCACATCAGCTCTATCTGTCTGTGTGTCTATCTACTGTACACTTCTTAAGGGTACTGTTACATTAAAGAGAGATATATCATAATGTTGTACGTATTTCTTCCTCTAATAATATACAGTCCGATTCTTTTGAATATGGTTAATATTAATTTATCAACAGTAATCTCACTAGAGGTTTTGATTTATCTAGAGAAAATCAAAACTCGAGTGGGATTTAATTGACTATTACACGATTAGAAGTAACAAAGTATTCCAGTACAATAAAATATTAATTGACTTACGAAAATACAACTGTCTTCAAATGTATTATTGTACCATCTCAATATTACGCTAGATGGCAGTAATGTGTTATGATTAGCTGTTTTCTTGTTATCAGTTGTGCCAACTATGGAATCTTCATTGAACTCTGTGGACGGTTACTAGCCAAGAGGGCTTTGTTGATTCAGTTTCATTTTTATTAAAACATTTGCATTCCACTTCAATCATCCGGATCCCAGTAATCAACGTCACTTCACAGATGATTTTCAACAAATCTTAGCACCAAACAATCTCTGATACGTGACTATCCATAATATCATATAGCAGAAGCTATAACAAACATAACCTAAATAATATAAACAAGCGTTAGAAAAGTTTTAATTTGGGATGATGAAATAAATAAGAAACGATTTAATTAACGATGATGAAATAAAAAATAAACATGAATAATTTTAAAAGAAACAATTATTGAAAGTACAATTTTCAAATTTGAATGTTCTAATGGTTGGTTGTTCAGTTGATGTTATATTGGAAGTGTGCGTAAAAGAAGTGAACTCGTTGATGGACATGGTGCATCCCTCAACTTATTCAGGATTTCCGAATGGTGTTCTTCATATATGACCAGTGATCTTTATTAATTCTTGTTCTTGAATGCCAATGCGAGTCATATTTGAAAGTTCTGTGCATCGACTGGAGTGGTTTGTAATTTTCTGTTTTTTGACGTCCAGACCAGTGCAGTTTGAAATGTTAGCAAACAGAGAAACAAATTCTAGGGTAGTGATAAAAATAAACAAATGCTAGGGACGCGATAAAATTGTGCGATAAGCAGTCATGTTTGGTTGAAAAACGTCCTTTCGTACCGTTTTACTGGTCAAAAGTAGTGTGAGGTAGTAAAAGTGTAATAGTCATTATAAACCAATTATGATACTAAGAAAAAATTCTTGCTGGTTGTATTATGATTAAAATATGGGAGTTTCCATATATGAAAATCAACAACGTATAATTTAAAAGGACAAATGAAAATCGTAGATAATTAAAATGGCTACTACAAATCAACAGCGGGCACAATGTGTTCTTTGGCATGCTAAATTTGAGTGTTAAAAAAGTTCAAAGGGAATTTCGCGATTGAGTATGGAGTGCGTAATATACTTAAATACGATTCCATGATGTTGTGGTATCGAACATTTATAGAAACAGGTTCTGTGTAAAAAACATGCAGGAGGTCGCAGGCGAAACCCAGTACGAGAAGCAGCTATCTCTTGGCTTGGCCCCCAAACTCCCCAGATCTAACCCCTCCTGACTTCTTCGTGTGGGGTTTTGTTAAAGACATTGTTTGTTTACAGAAACCCAGGAACATTGATAATCTAAGAGTAAAAATTACTCAAGCTTTTCAACAAATCACCCCTCTTATGTTACAACGGACATGGGTTGAATTGCATCACCGTTATGAGTTGTGCAGGGTGCGCAATGGGGGTCATGTTGAGCTCTGAGGCATCTCCCATCTTTCAGTGTTGTATGCACAAAGTTTCAACAAATAAAGTTCAGTAGTAAATTTTTTACGGTGATTTTATTTTATCCATACCCAATATATCTGTTATTAATTTGTTATTATTATGTACAACACTTAAAACAAAGAACATACAACTTGTCACTTTGACCGGCTACTCGATATTGAATATAACTTGTATAAAATGCGGGATAGTGTAGGTATGTGCCGACATCTATGATAACTTTCACCGACCACGCAAACGGTATTATCAATGGATATCGAGTACATATGGGTCATTTTCAAAAAAAAAAAAACTTACATATTTGATGTCCCCAAAATAAAATAATAAAAAATAGGCACATGTTGTTTCTTAAATTATAAAATTAAATTTGTCTTAAATTTTTAAACAAAAGTACCTACTTGATATCAAGAAATTGTATTCCCCATTTTCTGTATTATTACAAGATCAATTTTAAAAAGTATCAGTGATAACACAGAAATGCAGTGACCTCTCTAGTATTTTGCTTTTGTTTTTTTTTTTTTTCAAATAACATAAAATTTAATTATTTATTTTTTTTAATTTTTATTATATCCTTTAATATTTATTCTTCTTATCCCATAGAAACTGTTTAATAAATGATTGGAATTGTTCATGATTTACATGTTCTAATATTGTCACTGAGTCTGCCTCAACTCTGTTACTAGTCAAAATAGTTCAAACATAATGTGCTAGACGATGCTAGTGTCAGTAGGAGAATGGTCTGATAGAATATGGTTGCAAGATGTATGAAATAGAAACTATGTCTTGAAATTCAAAGGTGTGTCAGTATTTTAATTCAATTTCAAGTCTGGTACAAATACTATTTACTTATAATTAACTACAATAATAAGAATGGAGTTACCTTTTAAAACAGACCATATTAACTTGATTCCAGCAATAATCTCTTTGTACGATATCATTTTATGAACATATTTCTCAACTGTTACTCGATTTCAGCCCTGTAACTCAGTACTAAATTGGAAAATATACCTGTTTTATGAGTTTTTTTTTTTCAAATAAATGAACGAAGTTAAGTTATATGGACTAATATAAAACAATGAAGTATGATTTCCTAAAAGTTAAAAATAAAATTTAATTTTTGGGAAAAATTAACAGAGTTGAGAACAGATAGTTTTAGAAAGGCAAAATGAGTTATATACAGTAATTTTGGCTAGTCTGCGATGGATGAAATGGAGTAAGAAACTGGCCACCTTGCCCATATCCCATTATCTCCTGGCCTACTTTCCTCATAAGTGGTACCTTTTTGTTTCACTTGTGAGGTTCAGACCTGTCTTCGGACAGTTGACTAAACAACAATAATATATAATAATAACAAAAAGTGTCAGAGGAGGATCAATTATTGTTGCATACATCTCAAATCTCCTTAGTGAAATATGTTACTAGTTAGCGATGTATACAATAGAGGGAGAAATGAACTAGCTACTCTACCCCATTATATCCTGGCTTAGTTATCTCATGAGTGACGCCTTATTGGTGTCACTTATGAGGTTCCAAGCTGTCTTTGAACAGTTGACTAAACAACAACAACATGTGACAGTTTCGAAGAAGAAGTAGTAGTACCTATCCGAAAGTCAAGTAGACAAAAATAAGTTAAAATGCTATCATTCAAACTTCTTGTAAGCAGATGACGGTATATGTGATAAAGTACAATACTGAGAATAAAATTAGCAGAGATGAGATTTCGCAGTGCGTTATCTGGATATTCTCTCCTCCACAAGAAAAGAAAACAAATATATGAGAGAAAAAAATGTTCAACCTTCCTGAAATATCTACATATTTGAAATAAAACTGATACGAGACTGATTGAAGGATTACATACTTGCAAGAATAACTTTAAACCGCAAACTTAATGTGAAGGAAGGTATGATAATACTAAAGAAAATAAGAGAAAGTTAACTATAATGGAAATATTTCACGAGGCCTAAACTTTGAAGCTGAAGGTAGAAAATAAGTACAAAACACCACTAAAATCAAACAGGAAGACGTCACATGTATAAGAAATTCTGATAGTAAGTTAGCTTCTGTAGTCTTTCGTTAAAACAAAAAGGACTAGACCAGGCTCCGCCAAGTCGAGTCAAGATCGCGAGAGGGCGTACAGGCCTGCTTACGGCTTCCACTGCGGGCAGTACACTTGTACACTGCAGTCTATCAGTGGTGGAACCTATCGAGGTCGCTTGGGGGCACCGGTGCACTGCATTTTGCACCAGGAATATTTATGTGCTAAAACATGAACCTTAGCAATGTAATGGATGTTGTTATGCGAACAATTAATTTCATAAGGTCTAAAGGACTCAATCACAGGGACTTCAGGGCACTGCTTGATGGTATTAACAGTATGGGGATTTACTCTACCATACCGAGGTAAGGTGGTGAAGTCGAAAAATTCTGGAACGTTTTCTCGCACTTAGAAATGAAACTGCCTTATTTATGGATGTACATGGGAAACCTGTTAGAAGCCTTGGACATGAAAGAATATATAAGAATAATGCAACAATTGTGCGAAGTTTCGAACGTAGATTTGAGGATATTAGAGATCTTGAACAACAATTTAAGATATTTGCAATATCTTTTTCAGTGAGTGTCCTGGATATTCCTGCTGAACTACAATTAGAAATACTTGATTTACAAAGCGATATTGAGCTAAAGGATAAGTATCAAAACAAAAAGTATTAACCATTTCTATACTTGTTTTCCACGAGAAAGGTTTCCTAAACAGTACAATCTTGCTGCAAGAACGTTGTAAATGTTCGGGACAACCTACGTATGCGAAACACTGTTTTGTTTAATGAAGTTTACAAAGTCACGTCACAGAAACAACTAAGTGATGAACAATTGAAAGCATGTTTGCGATTGGCTGGTACTAAAACAATAGCTCCGAGAATTAAATAGCTGCTTACTAACAGAAAACTGCAAAAATCGCAGCGGATCTCTGATGTTTAAGAAAAAGTACTATTATTAGAGAATTGTATTTGAATGACAACGTTTGTACTGTTGTTTTATTTTGTTAACTGAACTGTATAGCAATGACAAGAAGACAAACAGTATATTAATCTGTATAAAAGGGTATATTTTGTTTTGTTTCATTATTGTGCAAACATGCAAAAATTTGTTTCGTATATAGTTAACTGTACAAAATTGTATAGAGTATTGTTTTTCAGTATAGTGCAATTAACAGTGAAAGCGTGCTTCAATTAAAAGCTGAAATTAATTTACATTCTTATCACAAATTTGGTTCACATACAAGTTCTTAGCTCCGCCACTGTGGAAGCAGCTACCCTTGCCCGCAGCCGTACGTCAGGGCTTGAGGGTTTGTACGTACGCACGAGAGTGTAGTCACTTGACGGTCCCTGGACTAGACCAAAACCTTTAACTTAAATAATGCCTATGGAATTTATGAATTTGTTTTATATTTAGACAAAACTGCAAGAAATAGTGTTTAATCCCAACAAACACTATACAGAGTTAACCGTAAGTAAATCCATTAATTTCAGGACATTCGTCTTTGACATAGGCTATTTTAAACAAATAATTTTAAGAATTTCTAGTAAATTCTGTAAATATTTTGCACATATTTAATTTGGTACTTCCCTCTAGACCACGTCTAAGGTAATGTCAGATAAAACGGAAATACAAAATTTCAGACCACTTCAAATAGCTACAGACATAGGGGAATATGGGGCAGGACGGGGTATAACCTCTATCTTCCCAACAAGTAGAGCAATCTACCGAATTTTTTTTAGAACTTCGTCAACTTATGTAAATATATCATCACACAACACTTACTGCCATTCCTTGCATCTGTTGTATGTTATTCGGTTGCTGCACCATATTGTATCATTCATTTGCAACTTTAAAGTGTTCTCTTGTCACACGTAAGTAGAAATGAGATTTATTTGGATAATCTATTTTAATGTCATATTATAGAGTGCTTACCTGGCTTTTAATTCCGAAACTTTCTTAAATTTCGTGCGTTATATTTCCTGCCAATACCTCATAACTTAGAAATTGTGACTATGGGGCAAAACGGGGTGGGGCATAACAGGGCAGTACGTCCTGCCCCACGTCATATTTAATTAAATTTCACCTCCTGTAATGGGTTGTTCGTTCTGTTGTTTGTCAGAAGAAGGTTGGATTAGATGCGTATCATGTCTGAAATGGGCTCACAATTGTTGCTCAGGAGTAGACAGTGAAGACGAGGATGCCACGCACATTTGCGTATTTTGCGAATGACTTTTTCTCAAGTAAACTTGTAAAATGTTGTAGTATTCACACTTTCAGCACATAATTTTTGTCACTTTTGCCATTTGATTATTAAAAAAAATAGATACCCCATTTTGCCCCATACGTGGGGCAGAACGGGGCAAAACACACATTTCGAAAAACTAATTTATTTTAAGGTTATAATGACCGGATTTCACTCGAAGTGCATATTATTTTACTTGTTTACAGTGTAATAAAAGCATATATGTCATAAAACCCATACTTGTACATTATTTGATACCAAATAAAAATATTCAAACATTAACTACCCCGTCCTGCCCAATGTTCCCCTACGTAATTCTTTTTAAAATACCTAATAAAATTTGATGAAAGGAATACTTTCAATCTTTGACTTTGGTGCAATATTATTTAAGTAAAATTTTAATTCTCAAGAAAAATCCAATGTTTCATGTATAATCTACATGGGCCATTTTCAAATAACTTACACATTTTACCATTTACCAAAATTGAAAATTTTTTCACGAAATAAGTTTTTGTTTGTAATGATCATGTAAGATCATTAATAGAATTTCTCTCGTTTTTGCTGCCTTGTCGAGATAAAAATTTTACAATTCATGTTTCATCGCTCAATCAAAATGAATATTCGACAATATTTGGTTACCGGGATGCAGTTTATTCAATTAAACTGATTACATGTACAACAAATACGTCCCTTCATTTCAAAATTTCAGAAAACCTGGTACGGTGATGATTTAAATTTTCGCATGGTTTTATAGGAAAGCATAGAATACTTAACAAGAATTTTACTCGCTCCATCGAAATTATCCAGTTCATATTTGCTTTTACGACTCTACATTTAGCAATATCAGGTTTATATATATATATATATATATATATATATATATATATATTTCTAGTAATTTATTGATTTTACTATGATCAGCACATTGATTTCTACTCTCTGTAAGCTTTTCTATTCACTTTCAACAAGTTATTGGCAACAGTACAATATATTTAGGACACCAATGTATTGAGATCTACTTTGTATGCCAACATTACGTATTCAGTATTACTTCATAGCTATGCAAACTTACGTCGTTTTAATTTTGTTTTTAATATTTGACATGATCTCTCTTAATGTTGTTTTGGATGCTTAGTATTGTCACTATGTTATATTTCACTCTATTTATGTCATTTCCAAATGTAAAGCAAATTTTGAAATTGATTTTAGATGATATATGTTATATCTCGTTCCTGAAGATACCCTACAAGGGTGAAAACGTTAGTATTAATACTAAATAAGATGTAACACATCAGTGTTTTGTTTTATATATAATCAATGCTTAAGCCATAAGACGGAATAAATAATTAATTATATTGATATAATATGTTATTGAGATAAAAATTGTTTTATATAAAACATTTCATGCCGTGTTCTGGGAAAGCTGTTGATTTAATTCCCAATATTCTCAGTCAATTTAATAGGTTAAACCATTATGATAAAAAATTATTGAAGTAATTTTAGTCTTGTCCTTCAAATATTCAGAATTTGATCAGAACAAGTAAATGTAACAATGTAAAATTCCTTTGCAGAACGAAAAGTTACATTTGTTCAGATCAAATTTCTGCACATTTAAATGACAAAAATAAAATTCTTTCAATCATCTGTTAGGCCTATCATAATACACAGCTTTCTTAAATAGACTGAGGATACTGGGGATTAGTCCACACCTGTGAAGTAACGGTCAGCGCGTCTGGCTTGAAACCAGGTGGCCCGGGTTCGAATCCCGGTCGGGACAAGTTACCTGGTTGAGGTTTTTTCCGGGGTTTTCCCTCAAGTCAAAACGAATAAATGCTGGGTAACTCTCGGTGTTGGACCCCGGACCCATTTCACCGGCATTATCACCTTCATATCATTCAGACGCTAAATAACCTGAGATGTTGATACAGCGTCGTAAAATAACCCAATAAAATAAAAATACTGGGGATTAAATCAATGGCTTTCCCAGAACACGCTATGAAATATTTCATATAGGCCTAAAACAATTTTTATCTCGAAAAGAAAGCAAAAATGAGCAAAATTATATTAAATAGTTTTTGTTTGAAAAATCTTAAAGAATAACCCCCTGAAATTAATGGCATTACTTATAAAATAAACAAGGGTCTAGGTATCTAAGTACAAATACATGAAGTCGAAGTGGGGGGATATTAATGTGACTGTATCGCCGAAAAGCTGGGGCGTTTCCGTCTCTTCCTGGCAATGATTTAGTTGCCAAGTGATCTCAACAAACAAGCAAATGAAGGAGGGGCAGCGCACTTCGCGACAGGTGGCGGACTGCGGAGAAAATAAAATAAAAACCGACATGAAGTATGTCAGCGAGCAAAGCCGTGTTCCTTGGCATGTGAATTCCGTGCTATTTATAAAGGATGCGTAGGGTAATGTAGTGCAATAACGTCACAAAACTTACCCTCGTTTCATTTACATTACATCAGATTCCTCAGGTATAAATATTAGTGCAGATAAAATAAAATGTTCTTATTCACGTATAATTATCCTATGTTCGTGAAATAAAATTGTTAAAGAAGGAATTATGAACAGTAATTACACATAAATTACTCGTACTTATTTTCCATTGGTATTGCACCAGAGTTTAGAGAAAAAAAAATAAATATACTCGAGACGGGAAGAGCCAAGGTCGACCACCTGGCTTTTGGCCTCACGTTCTGTTTCATAAACTGCGCGGAAGAAATCTTTCGAACTGATTTGAGTGTATCAATTGCGTGCTGCGGTTAGTTTAAGAACTGTATCAATTGCGCGCAAGAAATCTTTCTAACTAATTTGAGTGTCTCAATTGCGTGCTGCGGTTAGTTTGAGAACTGTATCAATTGCGCGCAAGAAATCTTTCTAACTGATTTGAGTGTATCAATTGCGTGCTGCGGTTAGTTTAAGAACTGTATCAATTGCGCGCAAGAAATCTTTCTAACTGATTTGAGTGTATCAATTGCGTGTTGCGGTTAGTTTAAGAACTGTATCCATTGCGCGCAAGAAATCTTTCTAACTGATTTGAGTGTCTAAATTGCGTGCTGCGGTTAGTTTGAGAACTGTATCAATTGCGCGCAAGAAATCTTTCTAACTGATTTGAGTGTATCAATTGCGTGCTGCGGTTAGTTTAAGAACTGTATCAATTGCGCGCAAGAAATCTTTCTAACTAATTTGAGTGTCTCAATTGCGTGCTGCGGTTAGTTTGAGAACTGTATCAATTGCGCGCAAGAAATCTTTCTAACTGATTTGAGTGTATCAATTGCGTGCTGCGGTTAGTTTAAGAACTGTATCAATTGCGCGCAAGAAATCTTTCTAACTGATTTGAGTGTATCAATTGCGTGTTGCGGTTAGTTTAAGAACTGTATCCATTGCGCGCAAGAAATCTTTCTAACTGATTTGAGTGTCTCAATTGCGTGCTGCGGTTGCTTTAAGAACTGTATCAATTGCGCGCAAGAAAAAGTTTTCTACCTGATTTGAGTGTCTCAATTGCGCGCTGCTGTTAGTTTAAGAACTGTATCAATTGCGCGCAAGAAAAAGTTTTCTACCTGATTTGAGTATACCAATTGCTCGCGCCGATCAGTTTCGGAAGTACATCTATTGCGCGCGGTAGTTCTCTTCGCAACTTTTGCCTTCCCATTTTATAGAGACTTAGGACTCTCTGCGTAGAGGGACGCTGTCGGCAGGTATGTTTAATATGCTCTCCACTTTAAATAAGGTATTGGACCAATTTGTCCTTCTGAAACAGCACTTACCTCATGATTGTAATTAATTCATCGCTGAATAATATGTCCTCAGCTGTATGAGTAAGATATATTCTTCTCTTAGAAATTTTAACTGTGCAATTCTATGCCACTCTTCCCTACGTATCTCGATATTTACGAAATTTGAATCCATTTGACAAAAACAAATTCTGTCCCCTTTCACTGAATATGTCTATGCCCTGTACGTTCAAATGGAACTATCCATACTGATCATACTACACGCTAGGAGTAGCGACCGTTAGAAAAAGTTTATCATTTTTATTTGTTCAGGAGACGGAAGTGATAACCGTGTGAATATTAATTAGTGTTGTGAACACTCGATACTAAAATGTTATCCACCCAAACCTTGTTCGAAGCAATCTACTATACTGTACATGGGAAGTTCCATACGCAGTTTATGTTTTTAAAGCGAGAATATCCACGCGGAATTGATGTATTTAAATGTTTCTCAACACACACCTTCATCTCAAACAGCAGAAATAACTAAATCAATTAATATCACTCAAAAAAAGAATTGTATTCCAATGGATATCATCCCACTGTGGAATCCTGGGAAACGAGAATGCTTTAGCAAAGAAGGGCAGCACTGCTACTTACAGACCTGTTACTAAATCTACGTATTACTCTGTGAAAAGATTTATTAAATCTACATACTTAGACTTCAACAAACAAAATTTGACAACACAATCTCAAGGGAAAAAATGGAACTCTCTGCATCATAATCCACAGTTAATTTCCGATTTACCACGAAAATCGTCTGTAGCTGCATTTAGATTGGCAATAGGCCATGATTGTTTGGCCAAACACCTGCATAGAATTGGAATATATCAGTCCCCTAACTGCCCATTGTGCAACTCAAACCAAGAAATGGATTCGAAACACCCCAAAATCTGTGCTTCAGTGGCTGACCATCATAATATCTTTGAAAAATATTGGAATGCAAGAGGTCAAATGACTTCATTGTCAAACGCCTGGCATTAGAAACCAACCAACCAACATTTAAGGGATCCTCGCTCAATTGGTTACTTTTGAATCCCTTAGCGCGCAATTGATCTATACCCTCACATCCACATGCTTAAGCGAGATGATAATTCAATCAGAACGGAGTTAGCATGATAATCCCTCCCAGCTCTTCTAGCTGGCTTTCGTAACCGGATTTCACTACCTATTGTAACTCCCCAAATTCATCACGATGCAGGGTGGGCACCGGTCCCATACACCGGCCCAAATTTCATGAGAAAATTATTTTTCCCTGAGGATTCGATGAAGGTGATAATGCCGTTGAAATGAGTCCCGGATCCAGCACCGAAAGTTACCTAGCACTTGCTCATATTGGGTTGAGGGAAAACCGGAAAACCCTGGAAAAATCCTCAACCAGGTAACTTGCCCCGACCCGGGCCACCTGGTTTCGCAGCCAGACGCGCTGACCGTTACTCCACAGGTGTGGACTTTTGGCTTTCTTTTGATCCAAAACTAGTGTACGTGTTTTGCAAGTGCGGCCAGATGAACGAAATTGTTTTAAACCGGAATAATTATCCATCTGTAACTGTTGTAATTGTTCTGCGTTTTTTTTTTTCATAAAATACTAAACAAAACATATTTAAAATTGTGAAAATTTAATTTTATGTCCACGAAAACGAACTCAGTATTTGTCGTATCGCACGGTACAATAGCTAGATTTTCCATGAATTCTTTTATAGTATACTGGAATGAATCAGATTCCCTTTTGTCAAGTGATGTCGGCCAGAAATCAAGTTTCCTTATAAATCCGTCAACTTTTTTCTCTGACTGTTACTGTTAACACCTGAGCCTTGCAAGCTACAGTACGATTATTTTGTCCTGACTGTCGCCGGCGATCTGCACTTGGGTCAGGCGAGTCCATTTAGTTACACCAAGGGGTGTTCGGGTTATTCACTCGCTTGCCTTCGGAGCGATTGGATGTCATACGTACGGTAGAGCGCTATGTTTCCAGTACAATTAAGCTGTAATGCATTCCTTTACCGACCGCTCACCCTTATCTCTACTCCGGAACTCTCCCCACTACTCCTATTACTTCCCCTCTTTCGCGTCGCTGAGCTATCAGGACTAAATAATCGGTCTGTACTCATCAAAATGTTTAAGTATTCGAAAAAATATATCTGCAATATAATTTAGTCTAAGAAGCCAAAGAGAATTATATTGGAAATTAGGTTTGCATATTCAGATTTATCGTCTTGGAAGTACCGCTACTTTAGAAATGAGGTGGTATCCACAGGTTTTGAGTGCATTTATCTTTGTTTTCGATTTTACAGGAATTTGTATTTTTCGACTGTGTTTAAGTACCAGTATGGTAGTGGGGAGAGAGGTCGAAAACAAATAAATATCTTGCTCAAAAATTGGTAGCGCCCTCAAGAAGTTTTGGAACCACTGCTCTATGCAATGATACTATTCTAGTTTTTCTATGTCCCTTTTCCAAAGTTTCTCATTTAAGTTATTTTATGCTCGACCATGCCGAAATGTAGTAATTATACACCTGGAATCAGACCTATAATGCATGTCATTAAAGTATACCTACTCATTAAAGGTCAGGTCTTTCAGCCAATGGCGACTCGGGTTACAACTGTTCAGCCAATGACAGGTCAGCTTTCTACCGTTATAAAACCGCAAGTATCGATTATTCTCGTATATGCAATCCAAAGAGAATTAGCTAAAAGTCACGGAGGCTGGAAATCCAATACTCTTGCAGAAGGTTATGTTCTGTTACTATAATAATTAGCGTAAATTGTAAATAATATTCAAATAAATTCAATTTGTCATCTCGTTTTTCAATGTATAATTTAATTTGAATGTTATCTCTGTAGGTTCTTATGGCCTAGCAAGGTCAATGTGAACATCTGTTTCTCGGAAAAAAATCAATACTTTCGCGTCTGCGCACATCTCACAAGATATGGGACATTGGTCAAGGTCAGATACAAAGAAAATTAATAATATCAAGTTAGAAATATGGTCGAGCATAAAAAGTTGTATGAAACTCGCCTATAATGGTAATTAAGAAGCTCGTATGAAAATTATGAAACTCGCTTGCGCTCGTTTCATAAATATCCATACTCGCTTCTTAATTACCTTCATTATAGGCTCGTTGCATTATGTACTATTATGCTCGACTATGCCGAAATGTAGTAATTATACACCTGGTAGCAGCCCTTTAATGAACCTCATTAAAGTACACCTATTCATTAAACTTCAGGTGTTCCACCAATCAGAAAACACCATTGTAGCAATATGCAAGCGCAAGTATCGATTATTCTAGGATATGCAATCGAAAGATAACTAGCGAAACGTCACGGAGGCTGGAAATCCAATAATGTCGCAGAAGGTTATGTTCTGTTACTATAATAATTAGCGTTAATTGTAAATAATATTCAAATAAATTCAATTTGTCATCTCCTTTTTCAATGTCTAAATCAATTTCAAGGTTATTCATTTTACTCTGTAGATTATATCAAGTTCAATTACATTTGTTCCTCGGAAAGAATCAATACTTTCGCGTCTGCGCACATCTCACAATTTAGAAGATATTGCACAAGGTCAGTTCCGCTCCCCAGTCAGATAAGAATAACAAGAATACTTATGAATAATTTGAAGTTAGAAATATGGTCGAGCATAAAAAGTCGTATGAAACTTGCCTATAATGGTAATTAAGACGCTCGTATGAAAATCATGAAACTCGCTTGCGCTCGTTTCATAAACATACTCGTATCTTAATTACTACCATTATAGGCTCGTTGCATAATGTACTATTATCGTATAATTCCCATTGTCTGACAAGGGAATAAACAATAATAGATACAACATAACTAAAGCCTGGAAAATGACAAGATGAGAAGTGGGCAGATCCAGGATAAGATAGCTTGATTGAAGACGGAACAGTCTACAAGACTAATTAGTGGTAGTGAAGAAGATAATAATAGTAATAATAATAATAATAATAATTTTATTTATTTATTATTAATATTTGTGTGCTGAACAACAGCCAGAGGCCAATTATAGTTCAGCACAATACACAAACAGAAGATACAAAGGTGCAAAAACAAATAAATAATATCTTAAATGAACAAAAACATACATAAATAAAATAGATAACAAGAACAGTAAATACTAATAATCAAAATGAAACTATACCTTAAAAGGATCTAAATTGTGCCCATGCAAATTGGCATATTTTATGCATCTACATGTCGACCTGGTTGGCGAGTTGGTATAGCGCTGGCCTTCTATGCCCAAGGTTGCGGGTTCGATCCCGGGCCAGGTCGATGACATTTAAGTGTGCTTAAATGCGACAGGCTCATGTCAATAGATTTACTGGCATGTAAAAGAACTCCTGCGGGACAAAATTCCGGCACATCCGGCGACGCTGATATAACCTCTGCAGTTGCGAGCGTCGTTAAATAAAACATAACTTAACTTAAATGCATCTACAGACTGGAGAAAGTGATTTAGAATTTCTGTTATAAAAATTGTTTTTTTTTTTTAAATCTTAAACCTTTTGTAGGAATACGAAGGATGATGTTGTTTATGATAGACTCACAATCAATATCACCCTTGATAACTTTGCAAAGAAATTGATAATCAAGATTTTGACGTCTAGAATAAAGGCTACAACAGTTGAAATATTTACAGGTAATCTCATAGTTAAAGTCAGAGGAATTGGGTATAAATCGAAAAGCACATAAGGAAATAAATTTTCTTTGAATATTTTCCAATTTAACCGAATCAGTTGAAGTAATGGAATTCCAGGCTACAGATGCATATTCAAGTTTAGATCGAACCAAAGTAAAGTATAGAATTAATAGTGACTCTGGAGTAGAAAAAGAATAAGTTATAGACCTTATTAAATCAAGAATTCTTATTGAATGATGATGATAATAATAATAATAATAATAATAACAATAATATAATAATAATAATAATAATACGTAATGTTTATGTTATCGACAGTGATGATTGTTGGTGTTGATATTGTTATTTTATTTCTGAGGCTCCTTTCCGATATGGTCGCGCGTCACCGTTTCATAACCTTTGGTCAAGTGTGCGCATGGAAATATATAACTTCTGAAGGCGAGGTATATATCTCACATACTCATATTGAGAATTTCGCGTTTCACAAGGTTAAAATAAGAGATTTTCTTGAATTTAGGTCACGGAATGTTTACGAAGCGAGCAGAAATAACGAGAGAAAGAAGTTTGGAATAAGTTATTGGTGTCTGCTGCAATTTAACTCGTTCCATCTGAGAATATATACAGACGGGAATAAATTACGTTTTGCAGCCAGTGGTCTACTTTCATATATCCATCCAGGAACAGAAATTCATAAGGAGTGTGAGTAACACAGCCAATATTCGAGCAACTTGCTGCCATTCGTAAATCCAAACATACAGTATCTAGATCTCTAGTCACCTAATTTATGTAGAAAATGTATGTCAAGGTTATAACAAAATTTAATAACAATCAGAGCCACTGTCATAGCCGTCTCCATCTTTGAAGGATTAGGGCTAACTGCCCGTTCTTGCTTTTTATTTAATTTAAAATATTTGTTTGCAGTTGTTTTTCTGTACTTGCTATTGTTAGTATTATATTTAACTATGTTTCATCACCTGAAGTTCAAACTAGAGCAAATCTTCGTATCGTTATTAGTTTTTCATTACAAGCAATAAGCTCAAGTTACAAATTATTATTTGTATTCTTTTCTACTTATTTCAAAGCAATGATTTTTCATGTTGATATCATTGCCGCAAGACCATAACATATCACATTATGTGTAAGCCTATGTATGTATGTATTTATTCACACTGCAAATGGGTATACACCCGGTGGCAGTGGTAACTAATTACACTCAATAATGACAATTAATAATAAACACAACTAATAAAAACAACAATAATAATAATAATAATAATAATAATAATAATAATAATAATAATAATAAACTAATAATAGTAATAAGGAGCATCCTAAATTAAAATGAAACATGGTCACTTAAAATAACATTTAAAGTAAATCTAATTTGCATCTTAACCCTAAGCTCGAACTAAGACCCACGAGTGTGATAGGTTCATACCTGCACAAGTACCTTTCGGCACTACACTTATTTCGCTGTCAACTCACTCACTGCACTGATTCTACCTGATTTCACTAACACTTCTAACCATTTCACTGTTCGAATACTTTGCACAGCCACTTCACTGACACCAACACACTTCACTTACACAATAGACTTCACTGACACTACACACTTCACTGACACAACACACTTCCTCACTGACAGAACACTTCAAATAACAAGATATCAATTATACCCTTTAACTAGTGTGTATAATATATTACCGTCTATTAGTAAAGTCCTTAAGCCTATATTTAAATACATTTTTGGTTATTGGTAAAGCCTTTAGTAAGTCTGCAGGTAAAGCATTCCAGTCCTTGATAGTACGATTGAGAAAAGAAAACTTTCCAGTTTCCGTCCTCTGTCTTCTTTTCCTCAATTTATATGAGTGGTCGTTCCTTGAAGAGTAATTTGACGGCTGCAGCCTATTTTTTATTTCTCTCCAGGCAGGCTCACCTCTGTATGTTTTGAACAATGCGCATAATCGAATTCGCGTTCTCCTGTCCGTGAGTGTGTCCCATTTTAATGGTGAATTATTATGACAACACCTGAGAGCCCGTTTTTGAATCTTTTCCAGTGTCTTAATATGTTCTAATCTGTAAGGATCCCAACATGCATCACCATATTCCATTACTGGACGAACTAGTGATTTATATGCAATCTCTTTGGATTTATCAGAGCCTTTCCTTAGTACCCTGATCACAAAGTGTAACGCCCTCCATGCCTTTCCCGCTGTGTCAGTAACGTGTTCCCCCAGCCGAGATCGCTGCTAAATGTTATTCCTAGGTTAACTTCCGGAATGGTTTCACTCCCTAACATATACGATACGATTGTTTTATTTCTTTTTCTTGTAAAGCTAATGGCTTTGCTCTTTAGAGAATTTATTTTCATTTTGTTGTCCATTGCCCAATCGTTTATTCTATATAATAGAACAATAGAACAAATATAACAAAATTTGAAAGGCATGTTGATCCGACAAGTTACAATATAACAAAGAACAAATAGAACAAATATAACAAAGAAGAGAGACATACTCTTTACGAGAGATGGTATAGTGTGTGTAATCGTGTGAAATAGAGAAAGATAATTAGATAGATAGATGGATTTATTGAGTAATATTATACACACATATTTTTATATTATCATAATTTTCTCTAAAATCCAATCCACGGATCTTCTGACCGTACGTGCTTTGTACCTAAAACAAGTCCTACTTTGTAGGTTTCACTCCCCCCCACCTATGATTATATCCACTACTCTCTAAAATAACACACATATTAAAATGAAAATGGCACACAAAACATATTATATAATATATCCTAACCTAAAACAGACACTAAAGTGTATAGTTGGGTAGATACTATTATCCCTTCCTCAGTTCGTGTCACAAACTTCAACAGCTGAAGTTCTAATCTTTCTCGCCTTCAAAAGGAACAAGCCAAGCTTTTGTTTGTATTCTCTATTCCCCATGAGGTTAAGACATACAAGCGAACTCCTATCGAGGGTGGTAGATATTTTCTCCGTACACGTTCCAATTCGACACACTGTAATAAAATATGTTTATAGGAGTCCTATTCTCTGCAAATCGTACAAAGGCGCTCTCCTTCTTCGTTGACAGTTTTATTACCCTTCCATGCCCCCAATCTTAGCCACGCTAAACCTGCTCTACTGTCTTTGTTACAAGAATTTATGCAGTCACACCTCCCCCAGTTAAGCATGAAATCTGGTTGTAAATGTAGTGAGGACTTTTCCGAACATTGGAGCTCAATCTCTTGCCTCTCGATATCAATTAATCGCATCTGCACATTACGCCATACATTCCTCCTGTTATTCCACCTTTCTCCCACACCCATCCCATTCCTATATGATGCAGCCCTCTCTGCAGTTTATAAACCCACCCCTTTTCCCAATCCTCTCTTTGTTGAACTTTGTAGCAAATCGAGCGTAGAAGCGACTGATCCCCAAATATAATTTTTATTCAGTATTTTATCACCCTTACTTTCATATGAAAAAGATAATTAAATAAACAGCAAATGTATGTGGACTTTTTCGCAAGAGTTCCTAGTTCATTGAAAGCCTTATTAATTTTATGTAGATGTAATGTAAGTTCTACCCTTTAAGATTAAAAACAAAATTCTTTTGTTTTATTTCATTTTTAATTTAGTCCAGAGAATTACTTCTACAACAGGATTCCGCAGAGACATGAATGCACAAAAAGGAAGCCGAAAAAGACTTAAGAAGAACAAAAAGGGAAATACTTTGAAATAAAGTGCAGAAGATTTTATGAGACAGAATAAGATATGAAGAGATGAAAGGCAACTGAAAGGCAAAAGATGTAGTGAGCGGGACAAAGAAAGGAAGGCGGATGTGGTATGAGCTTGTTAAAGGGATGGAGTAAGTAGACGCGCAAGAATAACTCCAGCAGACAAAACACATGGTTCCAGACCACCGGAGAGACGTGGAACCACAACTCCAGAAGATATTGGTCTAATTGTTCAGCTATTTGGAAAACTTCCTTATAAGCCTTAAAAGAATTTCATTTTTATTCAGTTATATAAAATATTCTGCCTATTAAGAAATGTTAAGGAAATAAACTAAACCCACTTGAGAAAATTTATTTTTCATGCATTATTATTCTTCTTTTTAGAATGCTAAATATCTCGTATGGAAATTTTCTGGTTTCATCTTTTAACCTTCCTGCTACCCAGGTTTTTCACAACTTAATAATAATAATAATAATAATAATAATAATAATAATAATAATAATAATAATAATAATGTTTTATTTTCTCTGGCAGAGTTGAGGTCATAAGGTCTTCTCTTCCACTCAACCAGCCTTAATCAATACAATACATAAGTATTATTTAAATTACGAATATTTACACTACACTTAAAAGATTCTCCAGCAATATTCTTCAGTTAAGTTTTAATGACTAGTAGACCACTTACTACTACCAAGAGGGGTAATATAATTATCCCAATAAAAATCATACATCAATATTTGTTAAGCATTTGGAATGTAAGTAATTTATATATTTTTGATTATAAAATTATAAAAAATGTGAAAATAATAACAATCATTCTATTTTTAAAAACACAGATTGGTTCAAATGTCTTGTTCCATTTTGTTGAAAACTACACCAAAATTAATGAACGTTAGATATGTTACTAGTGACACTGTAAGATAATATACATTAAATTCATATTCGTATCCTTTCCATTTCAAGACAAACTTCTTAATGCTAAATAATTTTGCCATGGTGGAAAACATTTACAAGCAATGAATGTACTGTATGAATGTATACCGTAAATTAGAAATCATTTCAATTAGCCTAATTACTGAAAATTAATATTAGAATACCATACATACAACTAATCATGAACAAACTCAATAACATTTGTTTATAAGAAAATAAAATAAAAATTAATTTTTAAAAATAAATAAATAAAAATATGAAAATAATAAATCGCCACCGGCGTAGCTCAGTCGGCTAAGGCGCTTGGGCGTGGGTTCAATTCCCGCTTCGGCTGAATATCTGCTTCAGTTTTAAAGTTATATTTTATAAAACAGTTATACTACCTGTTGTTCTGTATGGTTTTGAAACTTGGACTCTCTCTTTGAGAGAGGAACAGAGATTAAGGGTGTTTGAGAATAAGGTTCTTAGGAAAATATTTGGGGCTAAAAGGGATGAAGTTACAGGAGAATGGGGAAAGTTACACAACACAGAACTGAACGCATTGTATTCTTCACCTGACCTAGTTAGGAACATTAAATACAGACGTTTGAGATGGGCAGGGCATGTAGCACGTATGGGCGAATCCAGAAATGCAAAGGCTATATACTTAGTGTTAGTTGGGAGACCGGAGGGAAAAAGACCTTTGTGGAGACCGAGACGTAGATGGGAGGATAATATTAAAATAGATTTGAAGGAGGTGGGATATGATGATAGAGACTGGATTAATCTTGCACATGATAGGGATTAATGGCGGGCTTATGTGAGGGCGGCAATGAACCTCCGGGTTCCTTAAAAGCCATTTGTAAGTAAGTATGTAATCTATGACGAGAACACGGCCGTATCTCGCCAAATACCATTTCATTATCACCAATCCCATCGACGGTAAATAACCTAGTACTCGTAGTTGATATAGCATCCTTAAATAACGAAGTAAAAAACTAATACATCTAATTTTAGTTATTTGTTCTGTATTCGAACAGAACCTGTACTAAAAAGGAGCATCTCGAGAAAAGGCTAAACTAATAATTATTTCTAACGAAATCATTTTCAGAAAAACCTTAAAAAAGGGATATATAAATAAAAATTGCGAATAAATTATCATGGTAATATAAATAACAATATAAAAATTGTTATAAATAACACAAAATAAAATAATTTGGAGTCAGACAAACAGAGACATGAAGAAAATTAAGCTACAGATTGTATTTTATATCCTGGAACTGTCGTGACACAGACTACCAAGTGGGGTAAAAAACAGCCCACATGAGTAATGTGTATTACTCGTACATCTTAAATTAGAGTAATTGTTTATGCCATCCTTAATTCACATTGTTAATAGACATATGATGGACAAATACATGGAATTTCATATATAAATATGGAGAAAAATAAAAATAATATTGAAAAATCGTCAGTGGAATAATCGCATTACCCCTCTTGCTAGCAGGAGGGTTAAAATGTAAATACTCCTCCTTTTACAACCTATGAAATGCTAGAAGACTTTTACAAATCTAACATTTTATAATGCCAACATTTTCTCGGAATTATGATGTTTTATTCTGAATCTCTTTCGTAATTCAAATGAACATGCTTAACTATCCCTGTCTTTGATAATAATTTATTATAAACGAGGTATCAGTAAAAATTACGGTCTCTGAACTTTGCCACAATTAAAAATATTAATTCTTTTTCATTGAAGGGTTGAAGTATAAATTGTAATAATTATTTTGTTATAAATAAAATTAAATTAAAGTAAATCTCTGAGGAGAAAATTATTTATAGAATAAATTTAAATAATAGTAATACGAAATTCATAGTCAGTAACAGGTGGCTTTTGCTTGAAAAGTAGTGGGAAGGCTATGACTGATTGCAACAATGGACAGCACCTCAAGGGCACATTTTTAAGAAGTGAGTGTTGTGTTAAAAGGTTTTGAGATGAAGTGTAGTTTCCTAAAAAATTCATTCGGCAAAATTACATACTTTGTATTTAATATTAATTTAATTGCCGTCAAATATATCTGCGACAACCTTTCTAAGACCAGGAGATCTCCATTCGGTTGTATATTTGGCATTGTTTTTTTTAAATTGCATCGTCGTGTGATTCCCTCTGCCTTTCTTTTCCCGAAGACTGTACTAAAGCTACAATTCGACATTTTCGAGAAGAATTGCGAGGTCGTGAACAGGCTATGAATCATGGAAGACCCTTTCAGGACGGGGAAAAGGTGTTGAGATGTATAGCGAAGTAACAGCCGTCAACAGTTGGATTGCAAATAAGGACTTTTGACTAGTGAATGGATATCTAGCCTTAAAAATGACAGCAAATTTAGCAGCTGTTCGTTTCGTTCCCGGCAGATCTCTCGACAGTACCCGGTGCAGGCATGGCTGACCGGAGATTGAAACTTTAGCACACGTCTTGGGATTCTGTGAACAGGGATTGCTCTTGAGGAACTCTAGACATCATCTTATAAGATCCAAAATTGCTGCCGCATTAAGAAATAAGGGCTGGATAGTAGAAGACGAAATCTCCTATCTAGCTGAAAATGGGTCAACGAGACGAGTAGATATTTTAGCGTACAATGCTGACACTAAACAGGGCATCATTGTGGATCCCACGATACGTTTTGAAGTAGAATGTCATCAGTCAGCCGAGGTCCACCTTGAGAAGAAGTCGATCTATGAGCCTATGCCTTAATTCACGTTGAGGTATTCGGCTTGCTCATAGGTGCTCGAGGGACTATACCAGCTTTTTTCGAAGAATTTCGACGGCAGTTTGCTCTGCCAACATCTCTGAGAAATGACATTGTGATAATTGTGTTTAAAAAATCCTGCAAAATCCTAATTAATCACATGGTGCCACATTAATAGCAATTGTAATTTTGACGCCCTTTACTTTGTTTCCTTTTTCTAAAATTTAATATCTATGTTTACATATGTATATTAATTTTTTTGAGGATATACTGAGTCCGTAAGGGCTACCCTCAATGGGGGGCAGTTCAATATTATTATTATTATTATTATTATTATTATTATTATTATTATTATTATTATTATTATTATGTCTGTATTTTGTCTTGTCTAATTCAGTGTAGCCTGCAGTTCTTAAATAGTACATTATGCAACGAGCCTATAATGATAGTAATTAAGAAGCGAGTATGGATGTTTATAAAACGAGCGCAAGCGAGTTTCATAATTTTCATACGAGCTTCTTAATTACCATTATAGGCGAGTTTCATACGACTTTTTATGATCGACCATATTTCTAACTTGAAATTATTCATTTTATTTGTATCTAACTGACCTTGAGCAATACCTCGTATATTGTGAGATATGCGCAGACGCGAAAGGATTGATTTTTTTCCGAGGAACAGATGTCCACATTGACCTTGGTAGCCTATAAGAACCTACAGAGTAAACTAAATATTAACTTTGATATAACATTGAAATTAAATTAGACATTGAAAAACGAGATGACAAATTGAATTTATTTGAATATTATCTACAATTAACGCTAATTATTATAGTAACAGAACATAACCTTCTGCGACAGTATTGGATTTCCAGCCTCCGTGACTTTTCGCTAATTCTCTTTCGATTGCATATCCGAGAATAATCGATACTTGCGGTTTTATAACGGTACAAAGCTGACTTGTCATTGGCTGAACACCTGTACTTTAATGAGTAGGTGTACTTTAATGACATGCATTAAAGGACTGCTACCTGGTGTATAATTACTACATTTCGGCATGGTCGAGCATAAAACTTAATTTCATTTTCAGTCATATTTTTGTATTCATCGCTTCACTACCATAGACATGTGGGCTGGTTCGCTTTAGTTCAGGTATGTGTGTATTTAAACAAGCGAGTTTATGAAAATGTTATTAATATCATCCATTGATGATTAAAACTGTTTATATTTACCGATATATTCGTTTTTCCAATTCATAGCCGAAAAGGAAATTTAGATGTTTAAAACAAACTTGTTCTACAGATAGAATAAATTCATAATATTCATTTAAAGTCTTTCCTAAGACGGTTTATTTGCTTTCTGATACATGTTATTCATATATCGACTTTTCTCATCGTTACGTTTGGAATTCCTCTTATCGGCCAATGTTCCCGTAATACACTTAGTTTGGTAACGCTGATGTATATAATTATGATTATGACGTGTAAATTGGGTGTGATTTAGTCATGATAACGGGGGAGGATTGTGTTAATAGATAATACGGTTAATATAATAGGTCTAATTTAGTGTACAATATGCAGTCTGTATTGGGTTATGTTTATACATATTTTCCATGCATTTGCATTGAAACACAGAGGGAGCTGGTAAAATGATATGCCTTGGAGCTTAGTGAATTACCGCAGCCTATGAATCACTCGATCAACGCCGCCAAATTGGTTAAAGCGTATGCCATTCTGAACAACGCACAAAGTCCTGGATTATAACGTCCATCTATCTCGTAAAGTCTATACCGGATTCAGAAACCTCTTTAATCTAAGATAAGCACACTTCCGATTAAATTCCCTTTGGGAAGCCATTAGTAGTCTTATGTGAACAGTTTACATTTCTTGTAGCTTTGGATCATGTTCAATCACATATTCAGGGTTCATTGCAGGTCCTATACAATTACGGGTATTTCGAGGCTAGGTAAGGTCGGTATCTCTTCAGCATAGGAGCATTTTCGTTGTAGGAGTTATTTAGTATTATTAGACAAGTAATAGTCAATTGAGACAATGCACCTTTTGTGTGTGTATGATAGCTCTGCTTACTGCTGTGATTTAGACCATTTCCCATTGCCATTTTTGATAGCCCTATGATGTCTTTCTTAGCTCATAGTCACCTGATATTCAGTGTCATCAACACAAGAAACGTAAAGATACAACACGATACTTTTCAATATAATAGTAGAAAAAACTAAATTTTTGTTGTTTCTATCCATTGTAGAAAAGCCAAAATTTACTCCATTTGTGTTCTATTTTTGGTTCTGGAAAAGTACTCGTCTTTACTAAAGGCTGGTTCACAATAAACCGGGAACGAGAACCAGAATGAAAACGAGAAGCAGAGGACGTGAATATGAAAATTTTTTATTCACAATAAACCGAGAACGTAGACGACTATGCATATCGATATGCATGTCAGTAATATGTAAAGTCGATATTACGCATTCTGATGTTATTTGTGTATAATTGACCAATGGCGTTCTCTCATGAGTACAAGGCAGCCAACATAAACACAGGTTAACCAACTTCGAAATTTGAACTGAAACATTTCATTAGGTACGGTACTATAAATATGCCCATGCATCATTATTATCACAATCTATTTTAAGTCTACCATAACGTAAAATAATCAGGGAAGAAACATTTGTAATAGAGCAAAAATGAACACAACAGTAGTTATTGAATTGAAGCATGAATATGTAGTGTGTAATACAACCAATACAGTAATAAAATATGATTCACTTACGATCGCTGTCGAGCAAATGCTGGGTAACTTTCGGTGCTGGACCCCGGACTCATTTCACCGGCATTATCACCTTCATTTCATTCAGACGCTAAATAACCTAGATGTTGATAAAGCGTCGTAAAATAACACAATAAAAAAACGATCGGTGTTCAAAGATGCAGTTATTGAAAGATACGTATTCTCCTTCATTTATACGAGGCGCGCCGCTTATCGTAAACGTGAGGATTTTCCTCAACACTCAAAATTAGAATCTCATCAAATAAAACTTGCTCCTTGATGCACAGCACAGAAAAAATGATGCATAGGTTATGTCACGGTCTTCTTGCTACAAAATATACGACGACAAAATAGCTTTTAGATGGCAATAGAATGAATCGGAAACGTGATCGTGAACGTGAACACCAAAGTTGAAACTTGGCCAACTCTCCGTTCCCGATCCCGGGCTCCGGCAAGCTTTTCGTTAATTGTGAATGCTCACATTTAAATATACACATTTTAATAATTTTACCGTTTTCGTTCCGATTCTCGTTTCCGGTTTATTGTGAACCAGCCTTAACTCCATTATACGGTAGTGATATCTGGACATTGAAGAAAATATATAAAATAAACATTGCATACAGCTGAGATAAAATTTTACAAAATAAAAAAAAAACAGCATTTTACCGGTATAAATTTTTTACTATGAGGAAAATGAAGATATTTTAAAAGAATTAAACTTGACATCATTTGAATAAAGAATTCAGAACTGCGTGGTTACAACATCTTTATTGAACAATAAAATAATTCCTCTATAAATGATAAATTATAATCGTACTGGTTAAAGACGTCCCGGAAGACCGGTGAAGAACTTCCTATTAAGGGATTGGATACAGCTTAAAGGAGTAAAATTTCAGAAATATTCAACTTTTTTTTTACTCCATTACTGTATCCTGTACAATAATTGTGTGAAACACTGTCCTTCTGCTATACGATAAAATATTTTTGCGATTAAAAAAAATGATTTATATTTTTTTTTCAAAATTCAAAATTCACTGTGCAACGATGAAGCATTTCCCTCGTAACTAAAAAAATATCCAACATTCTGTGATGAAAAGTTTTGTGTGTATTTATGCAAGTCATATCTGCATTATGATACAAGATCACTTCTTTACCTTTGATAGATTGTCTGATAAAAATAAATTCATTTAAAAAAATAGATATCAGTATTTTCTTCTAACACAAAATGAAAATGATATTATTTATTAAGAAATGTAGTTGAAAGAGCATGATATTGTAAACATGAGTTTCATCAATAAAATAAAAGAGAGAGAACATGAAATAGTTAACAAGTTTGTGGGTCCCTATCACCACGGGATGGCGCGTCCTCAGGTTGCGGATCGAGGAGACGGCCTCCAGATATGGAGGGTAGATGTGAATATATTGAATAAGCAGTCGCGGACAGCAGATGAGGGGTGGTCCTCCAGCTTGGGGGTTGGGCGAAGGGCTAACACCCCATAACCGTTACGAATCCTTCAAATAAGCCTCGGAATGGGACTGATTCTCTGGCACGACCACAGCAAAGGAATAAGGTTTTGAGATTTGGTACTCGGAATGTTACAAGTCTATATAGAACAGGAGGGGTAACATTAGTAGCAAAAGAACTAGCTAGATATAGAATAGACTTTGTGGGAGTACAGGAGGTTAGGTTAGATGAGAATGGCATAACACAAATAGGAAATTACTTGTTGTATTATGGGGAAGGAAACGATAATCAGCAATTAGGAACAGGATTCTTTATTCATAAAAGAATAAAATCAGCAGTGAAAAAAGGTCGAATTAATCAGTGATAGTTTGTCATATTTAGTACTTAAGGGTAGATGGTGCGATATCGTAGTTATAAATGCTCATGCCCCTAAAGAAGAGAAAGACGACCATAAAAAGGATAGCTTCTATGAGGAATTGAAACATACTTTTTATCAGTTACCTAGATATCATATGAAAATTTTATTGGGGGATTTTAATGCTAAAGTAGGACGGGAGTATATTTTTAAACCGACTATTGGAAAAGAGAGCCTGCACATAACTAGTAATGAAAATGGAGTTAGGTTAGTCAACTTTGCCACATCAAAAAATTTAATTGTCACAAGTACAACATTCCCCCATAAGGATATACGTAGATGGGAATATAATATTAAAATGGATTTGAGGGAGTTGGGATATGATAATAGAGAATGGATTAATCTTGCTCAGGATAGGGACCAATGGCGGCAATGAATTTCCGGGTTCCTTAAAAGCCAGTAAGTAAGTATGAGTCATGAGGGAAATTCTTCATTACTGTAAAGTGAACTACCACCGTTTTGAATAAAAAAAAATATACATAAATAACTTTTTTAAATCGTAAAAATATTTTTTTCATATAGCAGAAGGACAGTGTTTTACACATACCAATTTTCATTATTGTACAAGATACAGTAATAGAGGAAAAAGTGTTGAATATTTCCAAAACATTTACTGCTGTAATCTGTACCTAATCCCCTAACGGAGGAGGTCTACACACACCTATGTATGTAGGCCTATAGTTCTTGATAGTTAATCATGATGATGGTGGTGATAGTGATAGTGATAGTGATGATGACTTTGCAAACATCGAACTCCCTCAATATCTATAGCGAAGTCCTCACTGTTGGAAGTGATCTCCAGTTCCACGTCTCTTCATTGCCAAGTCAGAGATCGCTACGGCCGCCGAAATGTCTTGTTGACTCCCCATATCCTTTGAAGCGAAAGAAGGCGTTCGCTGCTATTCTCTTTAAATATACGAATCGCCTGTTCTCCCCTTCTTGCCATATGCGGGCTGTTTGTTTTATATTTATATAGAGACCTCGTCTTTTTGTTCCTGAAGCCACACCACCCACATGAATCTTTAAAACGCTCGTCACCGAAAGAAAGAGAATGAGCCTTTTAACAAGAAGCCCCGCGTCCCGCGGGAGGGGGTGGTGGACCACTAAATATTTATTTCCTTATAAACCTCGCCGCTTCCTCCCTTTTCACAACAATTTTTATTCATGTCTGTGAATTTTTTTTATATATTTATAACTTGATGCTCTATATTTAGTCCATATATTGTTTAAAGATGTGTGTACATCCCTTTCTGTTTATATTTTGTGTTCGTGTCTGAAAGGTTAACTTTATATACATATATGCTCCTGAGTTACTATGGACAGTCCTTTATGTGATGGACCACCAGGAAAGGACAGAGTTGTTTACATGCCAGTCGGGAGACTTTTTAGCGTATGAGGAATTCTTAGCTACAAAGATTTAAGCTCCATAATTGTTTATGTATGTATGTATTTATTTACACTGCAAGTGGGCAAACACCCGTTGGAAGTGATAATTTAATTACATATACATAATATACAATTATACATAATAATTCATGTAATGAATTAAGAAATAATTATTGTAATTGCTCACATCTAACACCTTCCACACAAGTTAAATATTTAGGAATTATTATACACCAGCATTTACGTTGGGATAAGCAAATTGATTTCATGTGTACAAGTATAAGAAATACATTTTATAAATTCATAATACTTCGAAATTTTATCACTAAGGAGGGATTGAGAATAAAATTTTTTAGCATAATTTGAATAATTTAAAGGGAAAAATTGTTCCGGGGCCGGGTATCGATCCCGGGACCTCTGGTTGAACGTACCAGCGCTCTACCACTGAGCCCACGCGAGTTGTGTGGATATAAAGGGAAAAGTTGAGACGGTGTCGGGTGGAGTTCCCGGGTAGCTCAATGGTAGAGCGCTGGTACATTCAACCAGAGGTCCCGGGATCGATACCTGGCCCCGGAACAATTTTTACCTTGAAATTATTCAAATCTGCTTTACAGGTAGCTTCACCTGAAAGACTAGATTTGCATAATACTTTTAGCGTTGGTACAATCATTAATACAATATGGTATAATAAGTTGGGGTGGAGTAGCACCATCTGTACTTAATCCATTAATTTTATTACACAGAAGATTAATAAAAATTTGTTGACCAAAAATATGGATTAGCCAACAAATTTAATTTATACAGATTTTAATGTATTAACTATTGAAGAAATTTATAAATATAGTTTACTAACTTACTACCACAGAAATCAAATAAAACATAAATCTAATCGACATGAATATCATACACGAAGACAAAAATCTACTTTCCCATTAATTGATCCTAAATGTCATACAAGTGCAGCTCTTACACATGGTGCTAGTTTCGGCCCAAGACTTTATAATAAAATGACAAACCATTTTCCAAATTTGAAATATTTTAAAATTGAAGCTTTTAAAAAAGAAATTTGTAAAGTTATCCATGATGTATAATATTAACAAATGTATTTTTTACCTATTTTTTTCTGTCGACTATATTCATGTTTTTATTGAATGTCACTGGCTTCTGTCGGATTGTCAATTTATATTAAATGTGTATTTTTCTATCTTTTTCTCTTTTTTTCTTTATTTTTGCTCTTGCGTTGTCTTTATTGGTTTGAATTAAGTTAGTTACTGTATTTAGTAAACTGTCCTTGTAAATTTTGTGTTATATTACTGACTAAGACCACACCGTATACGAGCCTGGCTCATACGGTAGTGGCCAGAAACATTTTTGTTTTATAAATTTAATTTGTACTCACTAGCTAGCTAGTTAAATAAATAAATTAAAAATTAAAACTAATACATAATACAATTAAAAGAAACAATACAAATAATACACAATAATTGCATTAATAATAATACATAAAATAACCAAATTAATAAGTGAACCTAATTTTCTAGTACAACCCACATATGTATAGGTCCTTCATTCGTTTCACATTGATACTGATAAATAGCCTTTCACTTCACTCTCATCTCACTCACTGCACTGGTACTATGACACATCTTACTCATTGCACTGGCACTATGACACATTTCACTGGCACTATAGAACACACTATGTTAGAAGAGGTATAAGATGGGGATTAAATGATACCTAGGAAGATCTGGATTTCGCTGATGATATCTGTTTGCTCTCCCATAGTTTTGATGATATGCAGAATAAAGTTAATACTTTATTAGAAGTAATAAAAGGGGCTCATATGAAAATAAACGTAAAGAAAACTAAAGAAATGAGATTAAATAGTAAAAAGACAGATAAAGTTATAATAAATAATAATAACATTGATACTGTTCAAGAATTTAAATATAATAATAACATTGATACTGTTCAAGAATTTAAATATTTGTGTAGTATAATTGACAAGGATGGTGGAGTCTTTGAGGATGTAAAGAACCAAATAACAATGCAAATACTACATTTGTCCAGTTGTACCCAATATGGAAATTTTATATTATATCTAGATCTACAAAAATTAAAATCTTTAACAGTAATGTGAAATCAGTCTTATTATATGGCTGTGAGACATGGAAAACAAGTAAAATTATACAAAATAAACTGCAAACATTTGTTAATAGAAGAATTTTAAAAATTAGATGGCCAGATATAATCACAAACTCAGAACTATGGAAGATAACAAATCAGAAAGAAATCACAGTAGAAATCAAAAGACGAAAGTGGAATTGGATAGGGCACACAATCAGGAAAGAAGATGGAGCAGTAGAAAGAATGGCTTTGGATTGGAACCCCCAGGGTAGTAGAACAAGAGGAAGGTCAAAAAATACATGGAAGAGAACAGTTTTGGAGGAAATTGCTAGGGAAGGGAAAACATGGAGCGAAGTGAAGAAGTTGGTTAAAAATAGGGTCCGATGGAGGCACTTTGTGAATGCCCTATGCTCCTCATGAGGACATACAGGAGTTTGATTGATTGATAGAACACACTATACATTATCACTGATCGGAACTATTCACTGCCATTGTAAACCATAACTTCACTGTTTCACCACGCTTCACTGACACAGCAGTTCAAATAAGACAAACAATTACACTCTTATTCATACTTATAAACAGAACTACATTAAATTGAACATTTGTAGTGTAAGACCCTCTTACAATATAACTACCTACCTTTGGTTTGGTCTTTCTAATAACTCAGGAATAATGAGGTAGTGTTACAAATTTTGTTAATATCAAATGATGACATGGTTAACCTAAAAATGTCCCGTTAAGGGGAAAGGCCTCCTCCAATAGAGGTAGAGCTCTATTTGTCTCACGTAGTGAGCTACTTACTCAACGTAAGAGATGTCTACATGCTTGGAATCGTTCACTTGGTTCACATTCTGCACTGTTTGGTATTGTTCGCTTGTTTCTGTCGCACTGGTTTTAGTCGCTGTTCACTTGTCTTCTTAGGTTTTTCCAGTCTTCCCTATGTCTTGCTCTGCTTGACCAATGGTTTCCTACACGTTCACTGAAGAGGTCGGTCCATCTTCTTCTTGGTCTTCCGCGTGATCTCTTGGCAATGCGGGCTTTCTGCGTCCATCTTCCGTCTCCAAGTCTTGCAACATGGCCTCCCCACTTCCATTTGGTGTTGGTGGCTTGCAGTGCTGGATCTTTAATTGCTGCCATCTTTTGTAGCACTTCGTTTGGAACTCTGTCCCTCAGTGATAAGCCTAGTATCCTTCTCAGTATCTTTCTTTGGCATATTTGGAGACTGTTACGAAGTTTGGCAGTGAGAGACCATGTCTGACACCCATATAACAGTACAGGAGTTACGCAGGTCTCCAATATTTCTATTCTGAGATTTTTCTGAGTGTTCTCTCCAGTATGATGAACTTGAGAGTCCAGAATGCCTTCCACGCGAGAGAAATACTTCGTTTTATTTCCTTCTCTGTCTTCTGGTGAAAGGAGACTAGCTGTCCTAGGTATACTTATTCAGATACGTATTGTACAGGGACATCATTTTATTTTTACTTCAGTTTTTATTGTACCTGAGTTTTTTAATGTACTTCACTCCCACCCCTTCTACTAATGAAGTTTCAACTGTTCTCCAGACAGAATCAAGGCCGCATATAGTAAACAGCACAGAGTTATTGAGTATAGTACGTTCCAGAAATATGTTCGCGTTTTCCAGTGACGAAAGAACTTTCAATATTGAATCATATTTTCGCACAGGTACAGTCCGTTTGCCTACGTCGCATCCCGATTTCCCCCACCTGCTTCTGCACGCCCCTCTGTAAAAGCAGGGCTGTCTTAGCTCTTTTCTGAAAACATTAATTTCTGTTAGGAATTGGACGTTTACGTAATATTATACAACTGTTTAAAATAACTTAAATAAAAGGGCCTCGTTAAGTAATTAACTGTCACGTGAGTTCCCCCTTTCTACGATCCTGCGGCATAACCACTTGGACGGACAGTAGATAGCATGTCTGAGTAATTTTATTTGTGCGGGTCGGGCAGAAGTGAAGATGGAATTTACAGTACATAAGGTACTCTTTTATAGAGTAGGTACAGAATTATTTCAACATGAGTTACTAGTACGAAGGACGAAACTGGCAATTGCAATTAGATGCAATAGTCTATAGTGCGATATTATGCACAAAAGAACTGAAGCTTGTATCGAAATGAACGGCCACCATTTTCAAAAATGTGTTTAAATATCCATATTATGATTATTTTTCAATTTAACTTCATTCTCTATATTGTACGCTAATGTGCTGTAGACAGTATAATATACACTGCATAATGAATACGTTCGCATGAATAGCTCAGTTCGTGAGTAAAAACACTTATTCTTGATACAGTCCTGCATTTTGATTAAACAAAAACCTAATGAAAATTATCGAGCTCAAAATCACGATATTTCCTGGTTTACGCAAATGGATGAACTACTTTTCTTCCCTCCTATACCTAGTAAAGTGATTTGTTTGTGTTTTACACCGGTATCATCGAACTCCAGTCGTGGAAGGAGGTAGCGAACGGTGTTTCCGGTTCTCTAAAGGTATAGCCAGGTTAATATTAAAAATGTTAGTAAAAATAAAATGATGTCCCTGTAGTTCTGCACCATCAATTATTATTATGGGTGACTCCGGCCCGTATTACATTACTTGTGTCTTGGTCATATTCATCAGGAGGTCTGCTGATCTGCTCGCGTTTATTAATATATTAGTTCTAAATTGATTGTACGATCAATAATTCAAATCCTGAGGAAGTAAAGATGCCACTTTTAAATGTTTCGTAATGAAAAGTTACTTTGTGCAACAACTGACAGACAAGACATGCTTACGTCATGATACATTTCTAACGAATTCATAATCACAAAGATTCGTTGAGCTTACAATTTATAAAGTAGACACGTCTAACTTAACATAAACTTCCAGTTAAAAGTTATTCATAGGCAAAATATAAACTTAATAACAAGAGTATTTACACAGTTTGGAAAGGAACGTAATAAGGAGGCAGGCGAAATAACATTCCAAAGTGACACTTAACAAATCCGCGGAAAGGAATTATTGATAAATCTGGTGATTATTCAAGTGATACAAAGAATGATTGATTAATAAACAAGTCTCGTGCAACAACTTTGATCTCCTTTTCAAACTTTCTGAACGACTCTAGTTTGAGAATACAATTAAGTTCTGTCTGTTTCGAGGCCCTTTATTTCAACCTCGTGACTGATTGCTTTAGAAAAACAGAATTTCTTATTAGTTATGTTTAATGTTTTTTTTGGCGTCTCTAAATATCGCTAAATTCAATTTATATCAATGGAGAAGCGCTAACCCGGCTATAAGTAGCTATTAATGACCGTTTACAAAGAAATGCCTAATAGGTTTCTTGCTAGTTACTCCTTATAATCATGTCAACCTTGCCGTAATCCCGCATTGGACTATTTGATCCGTTATGGTTTCATGCTGCCGTAAATTCGGTCTTCTTATGCCGTATTTCCAATGGGTATATATTTTTTCATTTGCCGAGAAATTCTAGATCTGTTCATTACAATCGTTACGATTACAATCTTGTTATTAGTCATAAATACAGGGTGATCCGTTTGAGAAGACATAAAATAAAAACGTGATAAAATGAGAACTGTTGCTATTTATTGTTAAATAATCTGTACATGCATTATAGAAAAATGGCCGTTTTTTTACAAATTGCACCTTAACGTGCCCACCATTGCGAACACGACACAGTTCATATCTTGAGGCTAATTGAAAGGTTCACAGCTATAGTGGACCAAGCGCCATTTATTAAAAACAGGCAAAGCAAGGGTTAAGGTAAAGTGAATGCTATAGTTTAATGAAGATTGACATATCATTTAGTTTTAATATGTATACTTTGTTATTTTCTATATGTTTAATTGAATTATGGTATTCACTCAATTGTAACCTCTGTTTTCTCCGTCTTTAATACATAGCGCTTGACCCACTATGGCTCTGAAAAACATAATTTAATGGAGATTGACATACCATTTAGTTTTAATGTGCCTACTTTATATTACTTGCTATGTGTTTAATTAAATTATGGTATTCACTTAATCTTAAACTTTGTCTTCTTCGTTTTTAATATATGGCGCTTGGCCCACTATGACTCTGAATACTACAGTTTAACAAAGATTGGCATATTTAGTTTTAATGTTCATACTTTATATTACTTGCTATATGTTTAATTGAATTATGATATTCACTTCATTTTAACCCTTGTTCTCTCCGTTCTTTAATATACGGCACTTAGCCCACTATGGCTCTGAATACCATACTTTAATGAAGACTGGCATATCAATTGGTTTTTATGTGCCTACTTTATATTATTTCCTATATGTTTCATTGAATTATGGTATTCGCTTAATGTTAACATTTGTTTTCTCCGTCTTTTATACAGAGTGTTTAAAAAATACGGGGCATAATTTCAGGTATGTATTTCCCATATGTAGACAATCAAAATAGTTCATTACAACATGTGTCCGGAAATGCTTCATTTCCGAGTTATGGCCTTCACAACATTGAAATTCACCGGAACGTTTTTCTTTCCGCAGGCCGTTGCCGTCAAAGGAGACATTAAGAGGGCACTCTGACAGTTCATTCCGAGGCGAAGGTTACATTCAGTGTTGTGTAGGCGTTAGACTGTGCGACATGTATTCAAATCAAGAGCTGGCAGAGATACACTTCATGTACGGTAAGGCGGACGGCAATGCTGCGCTAGCTCGTCTTTTGTACCAGGAGAGGCATGATGGCGCTCCTGCACACTTCAGTCGTACGGCTCGCCGGTACTTGGATCGAAAGTTTCCTGATCGATGGATAGGTAGAGGTGGCCCAATTGCTTGGCCTCCACGCTCACCTGATCTGAACCCTCTCGATTTCTACTTGTGGGGCCATTTAAAATCATTGGTTTATTCGTCTGCGGTGCCTGATTTGGAATCCCTTCGGAATCGAATTGTGGCATGTTCTGAGGACATACGCAATACTCCTGGAGTTTGGGATCGTGTTCGCAGGTCAATGAGACATCGATGTGAGGTCTGTATTCAAGCAGGAGGTGGACATTTTGAACATCTTCTGTAATGACAACAACCTGCGGAAAGAAAAACGTTCCGGTGAATTTCAATGTTGTGAAGGCCATAACTCGGAAATGAAGCATTTCCGGACACATGTTGTAATGAACTATTTTGATTGTCTACATGTAGGAAATACATACCTGAAATTATGCCCCGTATTTTTGAAACACCCTGCATATGGCGCTTGGTCCACTATGGCTCCGAATACAATAGTTTAATGAAGATTGACATATCATTTAGTTTTAATTTAAATAATTTATATTACTTGCTATATGTTTCATTAAATTATGGCATTCACTTAATTTTAATTTTTGTTTTCTCCGTCTTTAATATATGGCGCTTGGCCCAATGGTTCTGAACCCTTCAATTTCTCCCAGTGTGTGGTCTAACATTTAAGGAGTAACTTTCTCAAAAGCTGAGAAAATCTTTGTTCTGAGATCATGAATATCCCTGGATCGCTATGCATATACATCATTCTTCATGAAACCCCGGAGAAAGAGATCGGAGTGTTGTCAGGTCTGGGGAATTGGCCCTTCACGATCACACCTATTGTCACCAAATATGTTATCCATATTATCACGGGAGTCTGTTTTTCAATGAGGTGGTGTACCATCCTGTTGGAACACGATACCCATGTTGTTTTCCTTTTACAGTTATCGTTCGAAGAAATTTTTCAACATGTTCAGATACGGTCCTGATCGAATTGTTTTCTCTGCGAAGATAAATGGCCCCTACAGATTATAGCGACTAATCGTGCATCAAACATCAACTTTAGGACTACCCCGTTCCATTTCATATGGGACACGGAGATTTTATCGTCCCCGTATGATTGCATTATGAGTATTCACTCACCCACTCACATGAAAAGTTGCTTCGTCAAAAAGTACCTATCCTTGTTTATTCGGTCGTTACTGAGTAACTTACTTTATTTCTTATGCGGTAACAATGATGATACAGAACTCCCGTCTTTCAGTATCACATTGGAACTGAAATGAATTCTACAGTACCCCCATTAAAAATTGTCTTAGTTATTTTATTTTATGTCTTTCAAAACGGATTAAATTGTACATTTTCTGCGTAGTTTCGATAATTTGTGAAGGCGGGGCAGCTCAGTTAGCGTTAACACAACCAAACATCGGAGGCTATGCAAATATTATTGTACAAAGTATGCATGCACTCAAGATAAAAACATATATACACATTCACGAAAGAAACAAAATATGCAACTCTCAATGTGAATTATGAAAGTATATGTAATCATGTAATTAATAATAAATTAATTAGCATATCGTTAGAAATCACACTTGCAATTTGTAATGTTTTACAGCCAATGTACAATAAAATGCCTATGTGTAGTTCAAATTTGAGTAGGTAAAATTGTTTTTTTTTTTTTTTGCAAGTTCTCTCAAGACAGTTTGTACTAGCGTACTGATCGACTGATCGACAGTCAGACAGGCTAGCTGTTTGTAACGATCCCCACAGTAGGTTTTTCACCTGACGACGAAGAGAGATGCACTCTTCGAAACCTTGTGCTACAATTTTGAAAATTAGCAATGGAAAAAGTCCAAACATGTCAACCATTGAGTAAATGTAATCCCTTTTCTAAATTTCTGATAATTTTTGGGATCTTTTTTTAATTCCTTCTCATAGTTATTCAAGGACATTACAATAATCTTTACGTCTGTCATCAGAGATGGTAAATAAAACATTTCGTTCATCTATTCGTTCACCTGATGCGACACATACGCTACTGTCCTCTGTCCCGCATGTAGCAAGTGCGTATGCTGTAGTAATGGGGGGAAAGGTAATACGTAATGATGTGACGTATTTGGCTATTTTAGGCAAGTTTGCCCGTCCCTGGCCTAATGACCTGATTATTCTTAGGAATAATGCCTTATATCACGAAGCTATGGCGAGGAACCGAAGTCAGGAATACATTATTCATTTTTAAACATCATAATTTTATTGTCGTGTAGCTTAAAAAATTGTCCGCATAAACACAGCTAAAATAATATCATGTGGGTGGCTGTCGTTATTGAGTTCCCACGTTGGACGCCATTTGAGGGTGAGTGGTTATTGTGACCACACGTTGGGCGCCATTTGAGGGTGGGTGCGTCTCGATGTTGCGTGAGATTCACTCAGGGTAGCCGAGGTACGGTTGTGGTGTAGGTTGATGTCGGGAATAATACCAAGCCGGCTACTTAAATAAAAGGCAGCGTAAACTTCGAAACTATAAGTTTATTGTCGTATCCACTTGGTAAACCCTAGAATATGTATTTCCGGCTGACATATAATTCAATCGTTGGTCGCACTTCTGTATCGACTCTATGGCGGTTCTGAATAAGCTCTATCCGATACTACAAATTCAATACTCTGTCCAGTACACTATGACACGAAGCGAAATAGTAGTCCTGTCGACACCAAACGAAGTAGTTATTCTGCCCTGTATGTAGGGCTGCCGACACGATGTAAAGTAGTTTTTGATGATCTCCGCTCCGAAGCGGAATAGTAGTCCTTATCTCCGCTCCCCGTCGCCCTTATTTATAAAAACCTATCCTACGCTAAAACTAACTATCCTATTGGTTAAAAACTACGTCACTAACTGGCCTAAAATCTATTCCCTATTGGTCCAAAGTGACCTCATAAGCTGGACCAAGATCTCTTCTTATTGGGCGCGAAATATGTCATCTCTAAATTTAAACTTTGGATTTCCCATAACATCTAATTAGTTTGTATATCTCACAAGAATACCCGTTCTTTGGAAAACCCAAGCTTGGCAGTTGCTTTCCCACGGGTCCAGTCTAACTTTAGGGTTTTATGCTTCATCGAGTCTCTATGAAACCCCGCTCAAGGTGGCCCTAAATCTGTCCGATGCTGACAAGTGACGAAACACCTGTGTGAGGAAGCTAATTCTAACGAAGTCGCCAGAACATCCCCGCGAATACATGTAATAAAAACATGGAAGTATCACTTCGCTAATAAATCGGTCTCTCCCTCTCCTAATTACTGCTTCAAATGCCCATCTACATAACCATTGGAAATTCCCGAAAGAGTTTCCAATGTTATGAGATGTCCCCGCTTTCTGCCTATAACTAGCCTCACAGTTCCCCTACGCTATCAGCCGGTAACACATTATTTACAATACAATCTGATTATAATATCACTACAAGCAATTACAATAAATAATACATATATCTTCACAAGCCTTTCTATGTACACAACTCTCACACAATAAGCACAACAATGTACAATTTATATCCACATTTACATATGTACAATACCATTCATTCACATATTTACATTTATTTATTAATTGATCAATTACACACTCTGCGTGCTTGGTTGTACCAGCCGCCCTGTACAGGTTCACCTAGCTGTACGCGTGAGACTAACCATCCTACTCTTTCTCATTCCTGCCTCCTAGCCTCTCCTGTTTGAAAGGCCGCAAGAGTTGCTTGTGGTACCTTCCAACAGGTTTACTTTTTCCCCTTTCTACCAATTCGAAAGTATGGTCTCCATATCTACTTTTAATTTCGTAGGGCCCTTTGTACAGTAGCTCCATACGTGAGTAACGTCCTCTAAGGGCGGAAGATAACTTCACGTCCCTTAGCAATACCAAATCGCCGGGTGAGGGCTCCCATTTGTGGCGATATCTTTTAACTTTACCGAGTCTATACTCAGCCTTTTTCCTGATTCGGTCGAAAGCTAGTTTACACAGTAGTTCATCACTAGGAGGCTCACCCTCCTGTATTGCCTGCGGCAAACTCTTTATCATGGGATCGGGATCGATCCCTAACATAAGTTTGATCGGAGCTATTCCGGTCGTTGGATTGATAGAGTGGTTCATGACTCTCTCAATCACCTCACATTGCCTAAACCAGTCCTTATGGTTTCGGTGACACAGAATACGGAGGTGCAATGATATATCCCTAAGCGCTCTTTCGCAGGGATTACCGCTGGGAAAGTATGCGGAGCAGTTGTATAGTTTCACGCCCGCATCTTCCAGCCTTTTGCAAAACACTTTCGATTTATGTACCGACACATTGTCACTGAGCACCGCTGTTACCGGGCCGTAAGTCGGTATGTAGTCTCTAACCAGCTTATCAGCACACAACTTGCTAGATATATTTCTTAAAGGGTAAATCTTTACAAATTTTGTGAACACATCGTACGTAACAAATATGTACCTGTGTCCGAAGGACGATGTGGGCATTGGACCGTGTTCGTCCACTGCTACAAGTTCATTCTTTTTACCCCTGATAATGACCTGTGGTACATTGTCATACCTTACATTTAGAGGTTTCGCCCTCTGGCAGACCTCGCAACGAGATATTACCCTTCTAGCCTTCTTTGACAGTTGCTTAATATAAAATGATTCTGACATAGTTAAAATGATCCTATCACTCCCAGAGTGACACATAGATAGGTGAAAGTTGTTTATAAGTTCATTCTCCATACTCGCAGGTATGTATATCTTCCACTTCTGGATATCCCTACCATGCAATTTATACAAGATACCAGAGCGCAGTCCATACACTTCGTCTTTCACCTGTGAGATTTCTCTAGCTTTGTCCATTAAGGCCCTTATCGTGGAATCCTCCTGCTGCAAATCTGCAATTTTCCGAAATTTTCCCGTCAGAGCTCCATTCCTCGTGGAATCAATTTTCATCACGGCAATTTCGTACGCGGGGGCGGTGATAGTTTCCGGTAGCCCCGATTTGGAATTCAAACGAGAGAGACAATCACCAAAGATATTGTCTGCCCCCGGAATATGTCTGATCGTCACATCATGAGCCAAAATTTCGTGCACATATCTAGATATTCTAGAGTTCGTCAATTTGCATCTACTCAGAAACGCTAGGCTTACATGGTCAGTAAATATGATTATCTGCCTATTAAAGATATACTGACGGAACTTCTGTAGTGCGAAGTACACAGCAGAAATCTCTAGTTCCGTGATTGATGCGTTGCTTTCGGTACGCGACAGTCCCCTAGAAGCTGTGGCAATCACATGTCGCTTATTATCTTCATCTGTCTGACATAGAATTGCTCCATATCCATATGAAGACGCATTCGTATAAATCTGAAAAGGTAGGCTGTCGTTAGGCCTTTCCAACAGAATTGAGTCGGCAAAAAGCAGTTTCGTTCGATCGAATGCTTCCTGCTCTGCCGACCCCCACCTGAAGGGTGTATCCTTCTTCAATAATGCCCTGAGTGGGGCTACATGCTTAGCATAATTGACGAGAAACCGATTCTGGTATTGTAGGATACCTAGATATCTACGAACCTGTTTCCGGTTCCGCGGCGGCGGGATCCTCGAAATGCTCTGAATTCTCTCTTGGTCCGGTCTAATTCCGTCAGACGAAATTACGTAACCCAGGAAAACTGTTTCAACTTTAAAAAATGCTGTTTTCCCCAGCTTGACTGTCATACCAGCCTCTCTCAATTTAGTAAGTACAAAATCAATATCCCTAATATGCCTATCCACATTATTGCCATATATAAGAAAATCGTCAATGTACTGTGCCAGAAAACCTTTCGTTGAATCACCAAAAATTATGTCAAGTGCTCTTAGTAGCGCAGATCCAGAACTCGCGATGCCGAATGGGCATCGGGTATACTGATAAACTTTCCCGTTATGTAGGAACGCTGTGAATTTTCTCGAGTCCTCGTCCAGCGGAATCTGCCAATACGAACTGGTCAAGTCCAAACTAGTGAATATAGAACAGTCACTGATACGGCCTAACAAAGTGTCCACTGACTCCGTCCTGAAATTATCTTTAACTGAAAACGAGTTAACGTGTCGGGCATCGATCGTTACTCTTAAGCTTCCATTGGGCTTCCTAACCCAGCACAATGCATTTACGTAAGGCGAGTCCGATACTTCTATAACTCCGTCTTTTAACATATCATTTATGACTTCGTCTGCCTGATCCCTTAGAGATAGGGGGATGGGTCTACATTTATGCCGAAATTCCTCCATTCCTACCACCTTAATTTTGTGTGTATACACTCTACACAGACCCGGCGCGTCTGAAAAGACATTTAAATGGCTACCTACAACATCCATTAAGCGTTTTCTTTCACTCTCACTCAGGCCGTGTGCCTGGTTAACTTTATCTCTCACTATTTCGAAAGTATCTGTCTTCCTATTGTTATACGCGTCTACCTGCCTAAGATCGCCCGGCGAACTCTCATTACAATAGCTGGCCCTACCGCTAATGAGATTACGTCCTATTTGTCTCGCCTGGACTAATTCGCCGATACATAACTCGCATTCTCCGCAGCCTACTTGACACACTCCCCTAGTTACCTCGTTACCTTCCCACGGATTAACCTCTATAATTACATTCTTACAAATTTTTAGATGCTCTACGAAAAATAACTCTTCCTGTAATCCTATCTCTTCCGCGGTCCTTTCGTCTAGTTCCGGTCTAGAGCTATCCCTACTGAATGGGACATGGCCTACACTGCCGTTACCTGCCGTAACCCCTAGTCTGTTTTCCCTGAAATCTAATAGCGCGAGCCATTCATAGAAGCTTTCTACTCCAATAATGATGTCGGTAGTCAACCTTTGTATCACAAGAAAAATAGCATTTAATTTCACGTCTCCGCACTCTAACTCGAACCACACTTGATATTTTACCTTTTCCTTCTTCTTGCTTAGGGCGCCCGCACAGTACAGTGAACATATGGGTAACGTTTGCAGTTTTATTCCTGAATCCCTAACCTTTTGAAAAAATTCCAAGCTGCATACATTATTTGTGGAGCCCGAGTCCAACAACACACAACACTTTATCCCAAATATTTTGGCATCTATATAAGGCAATACATAAGTCCCATTACTTTCTAACTCTGGGTTAGTAATCTCGCTCTGTCTCTTTACGCTTACCGCGTTGGTGGATTCTTTTGATAGTGACTTATTGCACTTAGCTACAGAAATCTCCGAACCCTTGAGACTTCTGTCTAGCAGTTTCCCGAGTGTGATGCAGTCGGTTCCACTGCTACCTCGTCTCTATTTCTACAATTTATAAGCTCCCGGTCCATATTCATTCTGACCGGACTTTGCTGACGTCCGTTCATGTCTCTATTCCTACTTTGTCCCACATTACACTGTGTAGGGGGCCTATTGCACCCTTGTGAGGCCATTTCTTGTAGGACGTCTAGCCTATCTCTCTCCTGCTCCTGTCTCCTCCAATCACCTCGATTTTGCGGTCCCCTGCTAAAATTAGGCTGCCAGAATCCCTGTCTGTAATTTCTGTTCCTAAGCCAGTGTGGTTGGGTTCTAAGCCTATTATTTCCATTTTCTTGTCTTCCCGTGTACCATCGTATGTGGTTAACCCTACGCACGGGACCAACACCTCCTCGATCGTTCCTCATCCTGTTATGACTACTCTGGTTATTCCTACTATTAGTGTAAGGACCCCCAAAGAGCGGGTCACTCCTTCTCTCCCTGTTGGGACTTTTCCCTCCGTTATGGCCATTATGGTACCGACTATATGCATTGTTGGGGCTCCTGTCACCACCCCAGTTACTCTGATTTTGGGCTCCTGTCCTTGGGGATGAAAAGACCGTACTTGCCCCCTTCCCCGCTTTCTGGTCGGTGGGGCTTGAACCCTTTCCTTTGCCATGTTCATAATCTGCCCGTCCACTACATTCATAGTGCGTGGCGTCCGAACCATCCAGCGCAGTCAATAGATCTATTGTTTCCCCGAAGTCTCGGGGCCCTGCTACAATCAGATTATATCTTATGTTCTCGGGATACTGCGAAATCACAGTTTGGATCAGCTCTGAGTCCGGTATTGGCGGATTGAGGCTTTTCCCTTTCTTAACCAGTTCAAGAAAATAATCTATCATAGAGACGCCTCTTCCCGCGTCAAACCTGCTCTGATTAATTTCCTTCCTAATTCTTTGTTGTTGTCTTTGTCCCCAGTATCTCTCCGAAAATTTTTCTCTGAATTCCTCATAAGTGACATTATCCCCTAGGGCCACTAGCGCCCAGTTGAGTGGTCGGCTCTTTAGGCTCTTTCGTACGACAGTCATCTTTAAGTCATCCGGCACCCCTCTTACTCTAAAGTACGTTTCTAGCTCACTTATGTAGTTATGTGGGTTTGAAAATTCAACCTCATCAAAAATAGGGTAACCAATCTCATTCAAAATGTGAGTGGGGTACTGGGGACGGCCTAAATATGCCTTGTCGTTTACATTTATCAACTCACTACGCACATCATCCCGTGAGGTCTGACATTCCTCACCAACACTATTGTTAACATGTCTTACATTTATGTTGCTACCTGATGCCGGGCTCTCACTTGTGCCCTCTTGTCTAGAAACTGCACGGTCCGAGCTGCTATGTCCGCTTAAATTTGCGGGACTACCCCCATTTAGTACGTCGTTTATTGAGTTTAGTTTACTTCTTAATTCTTCCAAACATTCGTTATCCGCCCTTTCTTTATTCTTAATGGCTCGCTTGAGACCGTCCACTTCCTGATCCATCTCACCTATTTTCTCTTCCACCGAATTCTGAATTTCCCGAACCTTTTCCACTATCGTTTCCTCAACAGCTGATTTTAGGTCGCTATTCTCTCTAGTAGCGCTATCTCTAACTCTAACTTCTAAATCCTTCATACTTTCTGACATCCTATCCATAGCTATCTTCAATTGGTTCTCCATTCCGATCCCATTCTCGGCTAATTTCCCCTCTAGCTTCTCTATTTTGTCCTCCATCTTGTTTCCTCTCTCCGCTAATTTTGCAATATGATCTCTAATCTCTCTCGAACTTTCCCCCAATCTATTTTCCATTTGTTTTATTTGTTCTCTACTTTCCCTTGAGTTATTCTCTAATTTAGTTTCCATTTGTTTTATTTGTTCTTTACTTTCCCTCAGAATCTGCTCTCTACTTTCCCTTGAGTTATTCTCTAATTTAGTTTCCATTTGTTTTATTTGTTCTCTACTTTCCCTTGAATTATTTTCCATGAAGTGTCTCATCTGCTCCCACAACTGCTCTAGCGTCATTTCCCCTTTGCCGCTGTTTCTATTCTGTTGCTTTTCCACCGTTCGCTCTCCCTCTATTTCTTGTCCTGCGTTATTCTCGACCTCCTCCCTAATTTCCATAATTTCCTCGTCCTTCCTTTGTTCCATGGTTCCCTTGTTTCTATTTCCTCGTCTTTCTCGTATTTTCCTAACTACCTTACTCCTATGGCTACGTAGTATCATCTATATGCTACTCTGTCATCTATCCGACGCTTGCTTTCCCAATAATAATCTAAGTAGGCCTGTATTTGCACTCGACTCACTTCCCACAAATTACGCAATACACTTATTTCACTTTCCCCCAAAATATCACATACACAAAAAAAAAATACATATATATATATACACCCGAAATATCACACCAGAAAATGAAACATATACACTTTATAATTATTCCCCCAAAATATCATATACATATATACATATCTATACGTCTTCTATTCATACTTGCCATCGCCTCTCCGAGTCGCCTTCTCTGGTGGTCCCCGTGTTGTCTTCTCTAGTGTTGTCGTGATGTCGCGATGGCTTGGTTCTGTTCCCGCCTTCCAGCGTCGTTCCTCGGCTATGCAGGGCTGAAATGCTCCGTCCGGTCCTCCTCGTTGTTTGGTGCTGTGTTCGCACCCGGGGCCGGTCACTGGAACAGCTGTCTTCCTTCGAGCCCCACGTTGGGCGCCATTTGTGGGTGGATGTCGTTATTGAGTTCCCACGTTGGACGCCATTTGAGGGTGAGTGGTTATTGTGACCACACGTTGGGCGCCATTTGAGGGTGGGTGCGTCTCGATGTTGCGTGAGATTCACTCAGGGTAGCCGAGGTACGGTTGTGGTGTAGGTTGATGTCGGGAATAATACCAAGCCGGCTACTTAAATAAAAGGCAGCGTAAACTTCGAAACTATAAGTTTATTGTCGTATCCACTTGGTAAACCCTAGAATATGTATTTCCGGCTGACATATAATTCAATCGTTGGTCGCACTTCTGTATCGACTCTATGGCGGTTCTGAATAAGCTCTATCCGATACTACAAATTCAATACTCTGTCCAGTACACTATGACACGAAGCGAAATAGTAGTCCTGTCGACACCAAACGAAGTAGTTATTCTGCCCTGTATGTAGGGCTGCCGACACGATGTAAAGTAGTTTTTGATGATCTCCGCTCCGAAGCGGAATAGTAGTCCTTATCTCCGCTCCCCGTCGCCCTTATTTATAAAAACCTATCCTACGCTAAAACTAACTATCCTATTGGTTAAAAACTACGTCACTAACTGGCCTAAAATCTATTCCCTATTGGTCCAAAGTGACCTCATAAGCTGGACCAAGATCTCTTCTTATTGGGCGCGAAATATGTCATCTCTAAATTTAAACTTTGGATTTCCCATAACATCTAATTAGTTTGTATATCTCACAAGAATACCCGTTCTTTGGAAAACCCAAGCTTGGCAGTTGCTTTCCCACGGGTCCAGTCTAACTTTAGGGTTTTATGCTTCATCGAGTCTCTATGAAACCCCGCTCAAGGTGGCCCTAAATCTGTCCGATGCTGACAAGTGACGAAACACCTGTGTGAGGAAGCTAATTCTAACGAAGTCGCCAGAACATCCCCGCGAATACATGTAATAAAAACATGGAAGTATCACTTCGCTAATAAATCGGTCTCTCCCTCTCCTAATTACTGCTTCAATCATTAAGTTAATACATTAGCCACGTTAAGGCACGTTAAGAGTGTCTGTTACAGCGTTTGTCGTCTTTCCACGTGTCGCTTTGGAATGCGGGAAAATAAATTTCCTTTCCCCCCCTACTCTAAGAGCATCTCTTGTACAAAAGCTGCTTTCCTTCCGAAGAAAAATAGTGTACGTCGTAATCGTTCGGTGGAGTGTTTGTAGACCCTGTGGGTGCTTGACGTGAGAAGTTTGTTAAGGATGGAGTTGTCGTGCCAGACGTAGTTCAACTCCACGGGTTGGGACCCCCCGCGAAGGTAATATTGAAATGCCTTCTGAGGGAAATGTAGGCTAGTTAGGGTACCACCTCCATTCACAGTCACGAATAGAATGGCCTGTATTCATAATCGAATTATAGGGTAAACTATATCTGCAGTGAAGAAATACTCCTGGAATAAAACATCAGGAAGTAATTACATAAAGATATTTACAACAAAAACGACATTTAGAGGTACGCCTACTGACCACCTGCTGGCAAAAAAAAGTCATCGGCGACACGAATTATTGAACAAGTAAATAATTTTGTTTACTACCATAAGAAAAATTATTTATTTTCTAAACAGTTTCGTGTATGCAAAATAGATCTTTTCGGACACCGTGAGATAATGATAATACTACTGTACTCCAACCTGGAGAAAGTCTCAGGGGAATGAGACGCAGCAGGGTGATGCTATGAATGAATGTTGATGTCATAAGATGTCAAAAGGTCACACACGCGGGTACACGCATCTCCATTGGATAATTCTCAAAACACAAACGATAACACTGATATTATTATTATTGTTATCCAAATATTGAAACCCTATTTTACGTTTGGTATATTAGGGTTGTAGTTTGTTACATGTGAAATACATTATGTAGTGATAATACACAATTTTAAAGAATTAATAGTAGGTGTGAATCATAGTTACAATATAAATACACTAATTAATAGACAGTAAACAATACTAAATACGTTATGCAATAATTACTTTCAGTTAAAACAAAATGAAATAAAATTAGAAATTATAATCGAAGATGTAGAGAAATTGCAAGATTATTACATTAATTTGTGATCTTATACATAATTTTAAGCAATATTAATGAGATAATGCACATAATTGGCGTAGTTACAAATAAAATACCTATTATATAGTTGGTTTGCGATAGTAAAGAAAAAAATAAAAACAAAATTACTTATGGTTACAAACTATATACCTGTCATCAAATACTCAACAATAGTAAAATCTATAATACAAACATAGTTATTGTTGTCATTACTATTATTATGTCCCAAAGATAGACACCTTGTTTTACATAGTGCATTAGGATTTTATATCATCATTAATTTATATATAATTAATAGCTACAGTCTTGCGTGGATGTGGTGTATAAACTCTGTGAATTGTTTGTAACAACATTTTTTTCTAAGAAAATGGTAACACACATATTAAATACTAACCAGTTACAATATTAGATAACGGTTAATCTCCTGGTCTTTTAATCCCTCCATACAGGAAATAACATATGCAGGAGAGCGCATGGTTTTTAAACTGACGTTATAACGGTAATATTATCTATCTACTTCGCTCCAATAGATGACGCAATAGTAAGCACATTCCTTTCACGGTTAATCTCCTGGTTCGAGAACAGTATATTATGTATTATGAAACTATACTCACTTACTTACTTACATACTTACTTACTTAGCCTACTTACTGGCTTTTAAGGAATCCGAAGGTTCATTGCTGCCCTCACATAAGCCCGCCATTGGTCCCTATCCTGAGCAAGATTAATCCAGTCTCTACCATTATATCTCACCTCCCTCAAATCCATTTTTATATTATCTTTCCATCTACGTCTCGGCCTCCCCAAAGGTCTTTTTCCCTCCGGTCTCCCACTAACACTCTATATGCATTTCTGGATTCGTCCATACGTGCTATATGCCCTGCCCATCTCAAACGTCTCGATTTAATGGTCCTAATTATGTCAGGTGAAGAATACAATGCGTGCAGTTCTGTGTTGTGTAACTTTCTCCATTCTCCTGTAACTTCATCCCTCTTAGCCCCAAATATTTTCCTAAGCACCTTATTCTCAAACACCCTTAACCTATGTTCCTCTCTCAAAGTGAGAGTCCAAGTTTCACAACATAAAGTACAATCGGTAATATAACTGTTTTATAAATTCTAACTTTCTGATTTTTTGACTGAAACTATACTTCGCTCCATTATGTCTGACAGGAGATGTAAACATTACCGGCAGGGAAGTATAGCTGCTATTCAACCAATGGCAGAAGTCTCATTCCACGCTTGGGCGGTCCGAAGCGTTCTACCCCCACCCAGCTTCAAGACAAACGTGGAATGAGACCTCTACCATTGGTTGAATAGCAATGAACACTTCTCTCCTCCTCTGCCGGCAAAGTTTACTTCTCCTTTCAGACGTTATACAACGAAGTATAGTGTATAATGTTACACTTTATTAGGCCTACATGAATCAATGTTTAGAAAGCTTACTTTTTTTTGCTTTCATGAAGCCGAATTGCTTTTCTTCCAACTATCCTTCCATCTTCGAATACAAACGTAGATTCAGTGTTCGCAGGGCAATCTTGGCCGAGTGCGATATGACGCCGACGGTCCTGAACTCATTACAATTCTTGGCGTTATTTTTCTTACAGTAAGTATTGGCAGCAACACTGTCTCCGTGAAATCTTCAGGCCATTCGCCTATGTCATATACTTCGCTTTATAATGATGGAAGTTCTTTCTTGTCTTCACTCAAGTATTTCACTAATTCGGTGAAGATTCCATCAGCTCGTGTTCCTTTCTCATTTCCATTTCCCGAGGAACTTCAATTTCTTCCCTTAGAATCGAATATCCTTTTTCGTCTTTTGATACGGCTTCTTCATATTAAATTATTATTATTATTATTATTATTATTATTATTATTATTATTATTAATATTACTTTCTCGTGAATTTTCTATCAGTATGAATAGTCTTAATAGTTTAGTGCACTACACAATTTCATTACAGTAGACATGTTTTGTTGAATATTATATGTTATAAATACTCAGTACAATCTCAAGCATTTCACTAATGGTAGCACATTTTAAGGACATCCTGAAAAGAACGAGTAGTTACACCTAGTTCTGATATTATTCGCAATATTAGCATATTGACTACCTTTCAAACTTATGTTAGTCCTATTTCAACGTGAGTAACGAGATAGGCTGCGGCGTGAAACGGAGTCACACGATTATATCGGTCTAGTCATGGCCGTCGTGATAATCGCCTAATAGCCTAATATAAATACAATATGTTGAAAGTTAAAAAAAAAAAAAAATTGATATATTAGCCACATGTTAAATGTGCATTTATATATAAGCCTATTCAGTGTTATGACTAAGAATGTGACGTCACGCCATAGAATGTCTTTTTCGTTAGCCACGTATTTCAATTACTTACTCAATAATAAAATAAAAAAAAAAGTGTATGCAGATAAAATTATATGTTTCACATCGTTACTTCTGTCAGAAATACCTCGTTAATTTTATTCACAAAATTAATACAGTATGGATCATAATAATTCCCTTAATCGAAAGCTACGATTCCTAATACAAAAACTAAAGCTTAGTACAGTAATCAAAATTGTTATATTTAGTGAGAAGGCGAAAGTTTGCTACACTTCTCAGTTTAATAAGTTATGCATGAAGAATAAAAATCTGTCAGATTTTATTTCTGGTTTCAAGTGTAGCTTTGATTTTAAGGCTCTTCTTTATGTATGTATGTATGTATGTATGTATGTATGTATGTATGTATGTATGTATGTATGTATGTATGTATGTATGTATGTATGTATGTATGTATGTATGTAATGTAATGTAATGTAATGTAATGTAATGTAATGTAATGTATGTATGTATGTATTCACACTGTAAATGGGTAAATACCCGGTGGCAGTGGAGCATCCGAAATTAAATGAACCACGATCACTTAAAATAACATGTAAATCTAATTCGTATCTTAACCCTAAATTGGAAATAAAGCCCACAAGTATGATATGTGCATACATGCACAAGTACCTTTCAGCGCTACACTCAGTTCGCTGATAACTCACTTACTGCACTTGTCAACTCACTTACTGACAATTCTTGTCATGGGTCGTAAAATTAGCCTACAACCAATCAATGATCGTTTTAACTTCAGAACTTGCTTTTCATATGTCCAATAATTTTTCCGTGTATATATATATATATATATATATATATATATATATATATATATATAATTGTTTCTTATTATTAATGCTTTCGACTCTCGATTGGGCCATCTAACTGGATGGAGCTTTTCCGAAGCTTTTCAGCTATAACTTCCAGAAACATTAGTAAAATACAGGCTGTGAGAGTTTAAAGTCTGACTTACTTACTTACTTACTTACTTACTTACTTGCTTACTTTCTTACTTGCTTACTTACTTACTTACTGGCTTTTAAGGAACCCGGAGGTTCATTGCCGCCCTCACATAAGTCCGCCATTGATACCTATCCTGAGCAAGATTAGTCCAGTCTCTATCATCAGATCCCACCTCCCTCAAATCCATTTTAATATTATCTTCCCATCTACGTCTCGGCCTCCCCAAAGGTCTTTTTCCCGCCGGCTCCCAACTAACACTCTATATGCATTTCTGGATTGCCCCATACGTGCTACATGCCCTGCCCATCTCAAACGTCTGGATTTAATGTTCCTAATTATGTCAGGTGAAGACTACAATGCGTGCAGCTCTGCGTTGTGTAACTTTCTCCATTCTCCTGTAACTTCATTCCTCTTAGCCTCTAATAATAATAATAATAATAATAATAATAATAATAATAATAATAATAATAATAATAATAATAATAACAATAATAACAATAATAATAATTAGCATCCCAAATTAAATGAAGCGCGATCACTTAAAATAAATTTAATTTGTATCTTAACCCTAAATTGGAACTAAAGCCCACGAGTATGATATGTGCATACATGCACAAGTACCTCTCAGCACTATATGCCTACTCATTTCGCTGTCAACTCACTTACTGCACTTGTTAACTCACTTACTGACAATTCTTGTCATGAGTCGTAAAATTAGCCTACAACCAATCAGTAATCGTTTTTACTTCAGAATTTGCTTTTGATATGTCCAATAATTTTTCCTTTTGTGTATATTTTTTATTTTTTTTTGTCGCTTATTATTAATGCTTTCAACTGTAGGTTCCAAACTCTATTGGGCCACCTAACTGGATGGAGGTTTCCCGAAGATTTTCAGCTATAAATTCCAGAAACATTAGTAAAATACAGGCTGTGTGAGTTTACTTTCTTACTGGTTTGTAAAATTCAGAAATAATGTATATCTAATTAAATGAAAATTTGCCACGACCCGTGTACAATTACGTACATATAATTGAATTACAGTGAAACCTGCCTTTGCGGTCACTTCATTTAAACGGCCACCTGGTCAAAAGGCCAATTTTCTCTGGAACCAATTGGATTTTCCATAAGATCAATACAAATTCTCTCTTTATTTAGCGGCCACCTCATGCGCCGGCCAGCGGCCGCGGTCTATTTGGATTGGAACCTGACTATAACAGTCACTGTCCAACAAAAAATCTTTTCACGGATACTGTCTGACCTATTTTTTCGATGGTTAGAGGACAGGGAGCAATATCACGAGGACAATAGCTAAGTGTACAATAGTACACCCTCCATATCTTGGGGTTAGTTGGTTACTGTTTAATGACTTTTTTGTCACTTTCCACTCCGACCCTACACAGCTATAAATTCTTACTCGTTTTTAAAGGATTGAAACACTGACTTTTTCCATCGAAAATGTCACAGTATGTTTTAGGTCAGTAGTTAACCATTCCAATTTTTTTTCTCCTCTTTCTACCTTTCTCTATTGTCTATTGGACCAGCTTTTACGAATTTGTCTTCTTTTCATTCAGTTGATTCAGAGGAACTGTGAAGTTAGTTTGAGAGAGGAACCATGTCTAACAATAAATCTATAGTAATTTAAGAGGTGAGACGAAAAATGATTGAAGAAAGTGAGAAGGGAACATCTGCTAGAAATATTGCAGAAATATTCACGTTAAAGGACACACATAACCGGTATAATTAAGAATAAAGATGAAATGTTGAAAGAATGGAGAAAAATATGCGTGTTGGCCAAAAAGGAAGAGAGAATCTGTGTTTAGTAATGTGAATGATTTCGTTTACGAATGGTTCAAGTGTGCGAGGGCGAAGAAATTGCCAGCAAGTGGGCCTATGATTCAAGAGAAAGCTCTTGAAATTGCCAAAGAACTCAATGTCAGCAATTTTGTTGCTGTTAATGGGTGATTAGAGTGCTTTAGAAAACGGCATAACATTGCATTTCGTTCTGTCTGGTGAAGGAGGTGACATTGCAACCAATGTTATTGAAGAATGGTAAAAAAAAAATAGACTGCCTTCAATTCTTGCGGAATATGAACTCAGAGACATTTACAATGTTGACGAAACAGGTTTTTTTTTCCAGGGCCCTCCCTAACAAAACTTTAAGTTTTAAGAAAAAGAGTAAGCTTAAACGGAGGAAGTTGGCAAAAGACAGAATAACCCTGCTCTTTTTTTTTGTAATGCTGCAGTAGAAAAAGAACCACTCTTAATGAAAGGGAAATCATTGAAACCGAGATGTTTGAAAAATGTTGACATGGGCTTATTGGGGGTGAAGTGGACTGCCATCAATAAAACTTGGATGACATCATCATTGTTTGAGAATTGGCTATGCGATTTCAATTCCAAGATTAAATGACAAAATCGCAATATGATCGGTGAAATTGGTGTTTCTTCCCCCAAATACGACATCACACCTCCAGTCCCTTGATCAAAGTATTATCTAGTCATTTAAATTGAGGTACCGCAAGCGAGTTTTGAAAAGGCTAGTTGCAAGGATGGAAGAGGCTGACATTAATATGCACGATTGTTGTACGAGCATACAGTAGTACTAAAAAGTCAATGAAATTCAGTATTTTCATGCTGATTCATAAAAAACCGCAACCTTAATCAAGCGACCATCTCATAAAACGGCCATTTTACAAGATAACTTCAGATGGCCGCTTTAGACAGGTTTCACTGTACGTAAAACTCAGGTTTTACTGTATTCGAGAATAAACTTTGATCAGTTAACGACTTTGAATACTCAGTCCAATCATTTCATTTATCTGATTGTCTTCATTAAATCGAATCTGTTCAAAAGAGATATCTGGATTTTATAAAGCACTAATCCTTCCTTGTTTTCTCTGTGAACAGTACAGTACCATTCAACAAGGCTTTATTGCTTTCAGAAACCAGTCTTAAAAGCGTTTGCTTTTACAGCAGTAACTTGAAAGTTGTAAATTGGAGGTCATGCCGTATGGTTAGCACGACAATGCATTGCTCTGGCTACAATGGCACTGCACCGAATGTTTTGCCCGTGACGTGTTGGGTGCTGGACCCAGTCCCAACTTTGGGTCTCTCACCTCTCGCCTATACTTCCTGCCTGCTGCTGTATTGCGAGGGGTTTAGCCCGGGCATTTAGCCAAAATGTGTAGGTAGGCAGGGAAGAACTTAATGCGCGTGCTTTCGTTTAACCTCGAATATTCCCCTTCCACTCACTAATGTTTTCATGACAGTAGGGGAAACGTGTTTTTAGAAGACAAGTCTCCTTCAGGATCCACCTATATATATACATCTACTCGTGTTATCTTCCTGTCCTTCGTCGCTTCAGGAAAATCTCGATGCAAAACGGAGTAATATCGCACCAGAGCAGAGAGCAATTTCTTAATAACGGTCGGATATAAGCCTTCCGGATATTCCCAAGATTAAAAGTTGCTTTACAAAGGTTAGATATCATACACAGATCGCAACAAAAGCGACAGAACTTCTGTCACGGCTATCTTGATCGGACTTTACTACTAATAAAATGAAATAATTTTCATCTGCTGCTGAACTGAAGTTTATTTATTTATTTATTATTTTGCTAATAATCGTAACATAAAATATAAAATATACAGAGAAACTTTAGCTCGCCTCTGAAAGAGTAGAACTCGTGCTCAGGGGCGGATTCCTGAATTGAAATTAATAATTATACAATGCAATTATAATTAATAATTATACAATACAATTTGCAATTATAGTATATAAATGTAAATTTACAATTTTTCAATTTTTATAAAATCCATACATAACTTATTAAATTTAATACTAGAACTATTCGAATTGACAAGATTAGGATATTTAAATATAAATTTGTTATATATTCTTGGGTCTAAATTACTACTATGATTAAATACTGTAACAGTGTTACATTTTGGTTCAAACAATCTTAGAGAATTCATACCTTTTGTTTCATAACTATGAGAATACAATTAATTCAAAATTATTTAGATTTTTATGTATGAATTTTATTAATACAATATAATAAATTTGTCTTACGTTAAGTACATTAAAGTCTAGAAACTAATTTTGAGATGGAAAATCAATAGGTCCAGAATACAAAGTAATTGAGCAACAATTATAAATAGTTTAAACAATGAATTTAGCAAATGTAATAATAAATTAGATAGGCTGTATAAAACTTTCAATTTCTGAAAAAAAAAAAGATATATATATGTACATATAATATGGAGTAATATCAAATATTAAGTAAACAAGAATAGTTAAAATAGAAAATACTTGTATAATTACAGAAATGCATATTACATATTAATATATTATAAACAAAATAAACTGGAAGTTAAATTGAATACAAAATTAAATTTGAGTAAACTGAATTACAACACATTCTTATACAAAATAATAGTACATTATGCAACGAGCCTATAATGATAGTAATTAAGCCGCGAGTATGTTTGTTTATGAAACGAGCTCAAGCGAGTTTCATAATTTTCATACGAGCGTCTTAATTACCATTATAGGCAAGTTTCATAGGACTTTTTATGCTCGACCATATTTCTAACTTGAAATTATTCAGTAGTATTCATTTTATTCGTATCTGATTGAAGATCGGAAGTGACCTTGTGCATAGCTCGTAAATTATGAGATGTGCGCAGACGCGAAAGTATTGATTTTTTCCGAGGAACAATAATGTCATTGACCTTGATGTAATCTAGAAAATATCAGGAACTAATTTTGATATAACCTGGAAATTGATTTAGAATTGAAAAACGAGATGACAAATTGAATTTATTTGAATATTATTTACAATTAACGCTAATTATTATAGTAACAGAACATAACCTTCTGCGACAGTATTGGATATCCAGCCTCCGTGACGTTTCCCTCGTTGTCTTTCGATTGCATATCCGAGAATAATCGAAAACCTGAACTTTAATGAATAGGTGTACTTTAATGACATGCATTAAAGGACTGCTACCAGGTGTATAATTACTACATTTCGGCATGGTCGAGCATAAACTTTAATTCAATTTTGAAATTAAATTAAACAAGTAAGGGACAGACTAGAAATTAGCAATAAAACTAAAAGATGCGAAAAACTGCCTACAGCTCTACACGAAATAAAATATTGCTTCCCGCGATTTAGATTCTGGAAAAGTCCCCATAACACTTATAGCGTTCCCTCGTTGAATGGCAATACTAATTCTTTGGCGGAGGAAAGCCGTAGAACGAGAGTCACCGTTAAGTGCTGATAAATACTTGCCGATATCAGAAGTTAACAACTTCGCCTCGGAACACCATGGGCCCATAGATTCTACGGCGAAAACGACAAAATTATATCGATCCAGAAGATCGAGATACTTATTGCGTTTAATTGTCACAGCAGATGCAGCGGCTGACCCAGCGAGTTTGGAAGTTTTGGGCAAATAAGAAGAAGCGAAGGTGTTATAACAAGTGGCATCCCGTAAAAGTGATTTGCCTTTGGACCATGGTGTTAAAGTTAAGCCATCTGGACGTTTGCCATCGAAACGATTTATGCCATTGGGTTCTAGGATGGTAGGAAAACCAGCGGATAGTTAAAATATTAATTAATTTAAAAAGTATAAATGGTGGTAAAGGATTCATTTTAAGGAATCTTTTATTACATCAGTAATATTTACCGCAAGAAATTTACCGTGAAACCTTATTCTATTTCTATACACGTCTGTCTCCAAACAACAGTAAACGCCCGCTCCTCTCTAAATGGTGCATTCCATTCTTCTTACAGATTGCTTTCCTAAAAATGCTACTCATTCTCCAAATTTTGTGCTATGTGCATAATTATTTGACTGTCTTCTTAAAAGTGTGCCTTAGAACACTTAGTATCAGGATTTTCTTTAAACCTCAAGAGTTTGGGAAAAAAAGAATTGTTGAATGGTATAAAAAATTAAATAGTAAGTTTTGTTTCAGGAAGTTTGAAAAGTACGAGGCGCATCCAGAAAGTAAGTTTCCCTATTTTTTAAAAAGAAAGAACACACACTTTCAGGAAAACATTTATTGGCAACAGGTACAGCAATGTTTCAGCTATTTTTCAACATAGCCACCATCAGAATTGAGACACATATCATATCGTGGGATCAACTTTTGTATCCCTCTGTCGTAGAACTCTGCCGCCTGTGAATGGAACTAGCGTGTGACAGACGTCTTCAGCTCTTCGTCGTTGCCAAAACGCTCACCGGAAGAGAGGAATTTCTTGAGGAATGAGAGAGAGAGAGAGGGGGGGACAGAGGGGGAGAGAGAGGAGAGAGAGAGAAGAGAGAGGGGGAGAGGGAGATTTATTTTTACTTTATTTGGTTATTTCACGACGCTGTATCAACATCTGAGGTTATTTAGCGTCTGAATGATATGAAGGTGATAATGCCGGTGAAATGAGTCCGGGGTCCAACACCGAAATTTACCCAGCATTTGCTCGTATTGGGTTGAGGGAAAACCGCGGAAAAAACCTCAACCAGGTAACTTGCTCCGACCGGGATTCGAACCCGGGCCACCTGGTTTCGCGGCCAGATGCGCTGATCGTTACTCCACAGGTGTGGACGGAGCGGGAGAGGGAGAGGGAGGGAGGGAGGGAGGGAGGGAGGGGGAGAGAGAGAGAGAGAGAGAGAGAGAGATGTTCGGCCCATAGACCTGATAGAGCTGCCGATGATTTTCAATTGGCGCAATGCTTTGTGCATTAAAGAACTTTATCAACGACCGAAACTCGAGGCGGCGGGAGAAGGAATAAGAGCTTCCATTTCGGACCACTGCTGCCACGCTACTGGCACCAGGCGGGACCTGTCCGGCTGGCATATGATTGATACGTCATAAATCTGTTACGCAAGCGCAATTGACACGGCTGATTACGTTTACTTTCAAGGGGAAAAAATCGGGAAACTTATTTTCTGGATGCCCCTCGTATATGGAGTAATTTTGAGGCGAAATTAAAAAAGTTGTTTTGTAGTAGTGATTTTTCAAAATACAATTTTAAATTACAAAATAAAAAAATGATAACTCACATAATTTTGGGCCAAAAGAAATGAACATTTTTACAAAGGCTATTTGTTTGCAGCATGATATGTGTACAAATTTTCAAATATCTAGTTCAAACGGTTAAGAAAATTCAATTTTCATCTCAGTTTATTCTTAATTCTTACAAGACAACACAACATAATTCGTTTAGAACTTACTGATTCGTGGCTGCATTACTTGTTGAATGCATTTATTACTGGTTTTCGGCCGAGTCTTGCAAAATAAAAACGATTACACAAATTTCCAATAGTAGCCTATATAGGCCTAAAGTTCACTGATTACGAAGGCTGAAGGAAATACATTTGGAACGCCTAAAAGTATATTAAATTATAACATTTAATGGGCTTTAAAGATATATAGAGCATAGACATTGAATTTTATGAATTTCTCTTAGAATAAGACCATGTTATGATTTCATATGAGCATGGTAATAGGTATCTCGTTTCTGTAAGAAATAGAACAATCTTCAAAGGTTTAAAACCCATTAAACAAATTTGGTGCACATTTACTACTTGGAATTTGTGGTTCAATATAGCTCCATAGAGGTTGGTTAGGCGGATCTGCATGAAATTATTACACGGCTTACTGCGTAATATCATTTTTGCCATCATGCTTATTCACACGAGTAATCATAATTCGTAGAACATTTCGTTTAATTTTATATTAATATTTATAATTTAATTTAAATGCGAAACAAATGCAGATATTTTTTTAAAATGCAACTGAAAGTGTAGTTTATTTTTAATGTATTATATTATATGCAGACCATGATAACATGTTCACATCGAGATCAAAATGGAGTGTAGGCCTACATACTGTTATCTGTAGAACAAATATAGGGAAATTTAACAAAGATCGTTATTACTTTTCACATGCCATCAAATCACGTAACCTTGAAACTCTAGTAGGCTTTCTTTCTTTCTTTCTTTCTTTCTTCCTCTCTTTCTCTCTGTCTCTCTTCATTTCTTTGTTTCTTTATTTCTTCCTCTCCATCTCTTTTTCTGTCTCCCTTTCTCTCCTTTCTTTCTTTCTTTCTTTCTTTCTCTCTTTCTTTCTCTCGTCCTCTCTTTCTTTCACTCTGTCTTTCTTTGTTCCTCTCTTTCTTTCTGTCTCTCTTCCTCTCTTTCTTTCATTCTTTCTCTCTTCCTCTCTTTCTCTCTCTTCTTTCTTTCTTCCTTCCTCTCTTTATTTCTGTCTCTCTTCCTCTCTTTAATTCTTTCTCTCTTCCACTCTTTCTCTCTTTTTTTCTTTCTTTCTCTCTTCCTCTTTTTCTCTCTTCCTCTCATTCTCTCTTTCTTTCTTTCTTCCTCTGTTTCTCTTTTCTCCTCCTCTCTTTCTTCCTTTCTTCCTCTCTTTCTGTCTCTCTTCCTCTCTTTCTCTCTTTCTTTCTTTCTGTCTCTCGTCCTCTCTTTCATTCTTTCTCTCTTCCTCTCTTTCCCTCTTTCTTTCTTTCTTTCTTCCTTTCTTCCTCTCTTTCTTTGTTTATTTTCCTCTCTTTCTCTCTTTCATTCTTTCTTTCTTCCTCTCTCTCTTCCTCTGTTTCTCCCTTTTTCTCTTTCTTTCTCTCTTCCTCTCTTTGTTTCTTTCTCACTTCCTCTGTTTCTCTCTATTCTCTTCCTCTCTTTCGTCCTTTCTTGCTCTCTTTCTCTCTTTCTTTCTGTCTCTCTTCCTTTCTTTCTTTCTTTCTTTCTTCCTCTCTTTCTCTCTGTCTTTCTTCATTTCTTTGTCTCTTTATTTCTTCCTCTCCATCTCTTTTTCTGTCTCCCTTTCTCTCCTTTCTTTCTTTCTTTCTTTCTTTCTTTCTTTCTTTCTTTCTTTCTCTCGTCCTCTCTTTCTTTCTTTCTTTGTTCCTCTCTTTCTTTCTGTCTCTCTTCCTCTCTTTCTTTCATTCTTTCTCTCTTCCTCTCTTTCTCTCTCTTCTTTCTTTCTTCTTTCCTCTCTTTCTTTCTGTCTCTCTTCCTCTCTTTAATTCTTTCTCTCTTCCACTCTTTCTCTCTTTTTCTCTTTCTTTCTCTCTTCCTCTTTTTCTCTCTTCCTCTCTTTCTCTCTTTTTCTCTTTCTTTCTTTCTTCTTCTCTTTCTTTCTTTCTTCCTCTGTTTCTCTTTTCTCTTCCTCTCTTTCTTCCTTTCTTCCTCTCTTTCTCTCTTTCTTTCTGTCTCTCTTCCTCTCTTTCTCTCTTTCTTTCTTTCTGTCTCTCGTCCTCTCTTTCATTCTTTCTCTCTTCCTCTCTTTCCCTCTTTCTTTCTTTCTTCCTCTCTTTCTTTCTGTCTATTTTCCTCTCTTTCTCTCTTTCATTCTTTCTCTCTTCCTCTCTTTCTCTCTTTTTCTCTTTCTTTCTCTCTTCCTCTCTTTCTCTCTTTGTTTCTTTCTCACTTCCTCTGGTTCTCTCTATTCTCTTCCTCTCTTTCGTCCTTTCTTCCTCTCTTTCTCTCTTTCTTTCTGTCTCTCTTCCTCTCTTTCTTTCTCTCTTCCACTCTTTCTCTCTTTTTCTCTTTCTTTCTCTCTTCCTCTCTTTCTCTCTTCCTTCCTTCCTCTCTTTCTTTATGTCTCTCTTCCTCTCTTTCATTCTTTCTCTTTCTTTCTCTCTTCCTTTCTTTCTTTCTTTCTGCCTCTTTTTCTCTCCTTTCTTTCTTTCTTTCTCTCTTCCTCTCTTCCTTTCTTTCTTCTTTCTTTCTTTCTCTTTTTCTCTCTTTCTTTCTCTCTTCCTCTCTTTCTTTCTGCCCGGGATTGCATAACCTAGCTTCATTTACATCAGAGAAAGAAGTTCTTGTCCGCATGAGATTTACTGGGCTGTTTTTATTGCGTAGTTTTATTTATTTGTATGAAAGTGGGCCATATCATAGCAGATTTGCTGCTATCATCATTTATAATATGATCATGGTATATGTATGGAATTTGGAAGAAATAAGACAATGAAAACTTTACGGTATCTTGAAGCCAACGGGTGCTAACAGAAGAGAAATTACGCAAAATATGAAACAGATCTCCCATTTTCACACTATGTGATGTTACTCTAAGTGAAAAATGTATCGTCATCATCATCATCATCATCAGTATCAGCATCAGCATCATCATCATCATCATCATCATCATCATGTACAATTCATGATTATATCCTCTAGGTAAAGTTACGCCTTTGCTCTTGAAGTTGCTGTTAGTCATTTCACCTATTTCTTCCTCCCCCAAATCCTTTCACCCTACTTATTGATTGGTATGAGAAAGTTTGTTAGGGAAACATTTCTGCACTCACAGAACTCGCACATGGGAGAGAAATTACCGGTAAAATTTAATTGCATCCCTCCCATTTACTTGCTGTAAATCTACAATTCGGTTTTTAATTTTTACTGTCCAGTCCAAGGAAGCAGTGATGAGGATTTTTATGAGTCTTAATAATACACCGTAGTCACTTGCGTAGCTCAGTCGAGTAAGGCGCTTGCCTGCCGCTTCGGAGTTGCACTCGGTCGTGGATTCGATTCCCGCCTGGGCTGATTACCTGATTGGGTTTATTCCGAAGTTTTCGCCAACAGTAAGGCGAATATCAGGTAATCTATGACGAATTATCGGCCTTGCAAAATACCATCTCGCTATCATCAATGCCATCGACGCTAAATTACCTAGTAGTTGATACAGTGTCGTTAAATAACGAAGTAAAAAATTAATGCACCGTCCTGGACTAGATTCGAATAAGCCTATGCGGTTATCGGATTCTGTGATAAGCAGAGTGTTTTCTGTGCCATAGAGAGAGACAGTGAGTATTGTTAATGCATCAGTAAAAATTAAACTTCGCCTGTCTTTTTTCTCAGAATTAAGTGTAATATTTCGCGCGCTGAGCGACGACTATTGTCAATATCCGGCCTGCTGGATATCATATTGCCTTGATTAAAAATGACGATATGCAGAAGCTACCGCTCTCAATAAATATAGCCTTAATTTTTTTTTTCACGCAGGTATACAATATACTACGTAGTAATTTTCTTCGAATTCATTAACCTGTACAAATAAATGAAACTCTTTCAAGTAAAGCCACTACAGGAGAGAATGCTTTCATTCACGTGGCATTTTTGATCACTCTTGAATGGATTTAGAATACAATGGAACGGTGAAGTCTTTGTATAGCTTTTATTAGCTGTGACAAACACATACTTTGTGTCTTATGACGTTGTTGCATGCCTTGTCTTCGTTAATTCTACACTGCTACTCTACATCCCTTGATTCTTTTTTTTTTTTTTTATCGTATTTTGTTCTTCATTCAGAATCCTGTCGCGTTCCCTTCACTTCTTGGCTTAAGCCTTAGATTTTTGGCAGAAAAACAAAGCAGGAAAATGGGAGGAATGCTGTAGCTTCTGCCATTTTGCCTAAGCGGCATATATCAATGTCTTTCGAGTACAATTTGTGTTGTTTCAGGTGTGAAATTTCCTGTAGGCGAAACAATAAGCTTACTTAAATATAAACCTTAAGTTGTCATCATGTTAAAGCCCATGAGATATAACACGCTGCTTCCTGGAAGAGTGTATTCATTTCATACGTTGTGTAGCTTCAGGGTTGCTATTATCAATTCTGTAAACATACTGTCTCTTTGCCGATGTCTGCATACAGTCAAATTATTAAGTACTGATATCTTTATGAAGGTATCAATTCTATAACTCAGCAGAATACAACACACAGACTTGTTTAAAGAAAAAAAGTCAGTCTTTAGGGGGCAAAAATAGCCTGTATTAACAAGAGAAATTGGTGATAGAGATAGTTTCAGAATCTATTTCCACATTGAGGTATGTGGATTTGATCCAAACCTTTGTTTTCTATGGACTCTCGAGGAAACGATTATTATTATTGTTGAACTATTATTATTATTATTATTATTATTATTATTATTATTATTATTATTATTACTTATATCTGTTAGGAGAAAATCCATAAACGATTAGGGAAAATACGGAAATTTTTCTTGAAGCAAGTAAAGAGATAGGTTTGGAAGTAAATCCCGAAAAGACAAAGTATATGATTATGTCTCGTGACGAGAATATTGTACGAAATGGAAATATAAAAATTGGAAACTTATCCTTTGAAGAGGTGGAAAAATTCATATATCTATGAACAACAGTAACAAATATAAATGATGCTCGGGAGAAAATTAAACACAAAATAAATATGGGAAATGCCTGTTATTATTCGGTTGAGAAGCTTTTATCATCCAGTCTGCTGTCAAAAAATCTGAAAGTTAGAATTTATAAAACATTTATATTACCGGTTGTTCTGTATGGTTGTGAAACTTGAACTCTCACTTTGAGAGAGGAACATAGGTTAAGGGTATTTGAGAATAAAGTGCTTAGGAAAATATTTGGGGCTAAGAGGGATGAAGTTACAGGAGAATGGAGAAAGTTACACAACACAGAACTGCAGGCATTGTATTCTTCACCTGACATAATTAGAAACATTAAATCCATGTTTGAAATGGGCAGGGCATGTAGCACGTATGGGCGAATCCAGAAATGCAAATAGAGTGTTAGTTGGGAGGCCGGAGGGAAAAAAATCTTTGGGGAGGCCGAGACGTAGATGGGAGGATAATATTAAAATGGATTTGAGGGAGATGGGATATGATGGTAGAGACTGGATTAATCTTGCTCAGGGTAGGGACCAATGGCGGGCTTATGTGAGGGCGGCAATGAACCTCCGGGTTCCTTAAAAGCCAATAAGTAAGTATATCTGGCTCTTAAAGAACCCAGAGGTTCATTTCCTCCCTCACATAAACCTGTCATCGGTTCCTATCGTAAGTAAGATTAATTCAGTATCTAACATCATATCCCACCTTCCTTAAATCCATTTTAATATTATCCTCCCATCTACGTCTCTGCCTCCCCAAAGATATTTACCTCTGAGGTTTTCCAAATAACACTCTATATGCATTTCTGGATTCACCCATACGTGCTACATGCCCTGCCCATTTCAAACGTCTGGATTTAATAATTAATTATTTAAGTGAAAAACACAATGCATGCATTTCTGTGTTGTGTAACTTTCTCCATTCTCTGTAATTTCATTCCTCTTAGCCCCAAATATTTTCTTAAGCACCTTATTCTCTGTTCCTCTCTCAAAGAGAGAGTTCAAGTTTCACAACTATATAGAACAACTGGTCATTCATTCATTCATTCATTCATTCAAAGTGTTCTGCCCAAGGTCAGGTCTTTCACTGCAAACCCAGCTTTCTCCAGTCTTTCCTAGTTTCTATCTTCCTCTTCGGTTCTTCATATGATCCATATATCTTAATGTCGTCTATGGTCTGATATCTTTTTCTACCCCGAACTCTTCTCCCGTTCACCATTCCTTCCGGTGCATCCTTCATTAGGCAGTTTCTACCCACTGAAATTAATGACATTTCTTACGGGTTATTCTATATATTCACTTGAAAACGCTTTAACGGATATTGTTATTGGAAATAGATCCTTAGAAGAAGTTAATAATAATAATAATAATAATAATAATAATAATAATAATAATAATAATAATAATAATAATTCACATCAGCAGCAGCGTATACTAAGCTTGAATCCATTGACTTGGTGCATCTACGCCAATAGTCGGAAAGTTGTCGTTGTGACGTCAGATCAAGGTCAGAGTAGATAAGCACCTGAAATGGAGCGCAATAATCGCTCAGCGGCAATGTAGTACAGTTCAGTGGCGGCTTGTGTGTTGGTTAAAAGCCATTTGTAAGTAAGTAAGTAAGTTTTCCCTCAACCCAATACGAGCAAATGCTGGGTAACTTTCGGTGCTCGACCCCGTACTCATTTCAGCGGTATTATCACCTTCATTTCATTCGGACGCTAAATAACTTAGATGTTGATACAGCGTCGTAAAATAACCCAAACCCAAACGACTAGAAACATTCACAACTGCACTGTCTGACAGTCCCTTCACTACTGAACAGAATACCACACCGCGAAACATTTTGTGCACGCATGTGCAATGATCAAACTTGTTCTGTTTGTTATTATACCAAATTTTGGAACGAAGAGTGCATATCAGTAGATGTACCACGTGGTACGTACAGTTTACCTTTTCTTACGTCAATCTGTAACCCAGAATGGAGTATTAAAATCAACCTGAATCGATTAGATTTATTACAGAGAATAATGGTTAAAATATGTATAGAAAAATTGAAATGCTAATAGGACTCACTCCTCTGCATATTTGGATTGAAGCTGAGGCCCTTAAGGCATTTCACAGAATTTGCCGTCAGACAAAGGTGTTCAATGTTGAACACCTTAATCATCTCAAACTCCCTTGGGATAGGAGTGTCGGTGATGCTCTGAGCATGGAAACTGACATCTTAGAACCAAGGGTTTTGTTTGACAAAAAGTTCACAGTTACCTATCCAGAACGTAGTGAATGGAAGGACCGGACTAAACTGGTTAACAATAAGGGCCCAGTTTGGTATACTGATGGCTCCAAAACCAAATCAGGAACCGGGGCTGGATTGTTTGGCAATGGTACCAGACTTTCTTTTAGCCTGGGTCAATACGCCACTATCTTTCAGGCTGAGGTCTTTGCTATCTTAGCCAGTGTAAGGGAAAGTATTAGGAGGGGCTATTCAGGCAGACACATCCTTATACTTTCTGATACCCAGGCGGCACTAAAGGCGATTGAATCGCCTTTGGTTAAGTCGAAACTGGTACTGGAGGGCCGGAATACCCTCATGACACTGGCAAACACTAACTCGGTTCATCTGAGGTGGGTACCAGGACATGCAGGGATTCACGGAAACGAGAGGGCGGATGAGGCTGCTAAAGATGGAGCTGAGACCCCATTTATAGGCCCAGAACCTGTGTTGGAACTATCTTCAAGACCAATTAAGCAGGTCATCAGGGATTGGGCTCACATACGACATATTAGTTACTGGAACTCAATTAAGGGCTGTAATCACAGCAAGGCCCTTATCAAAGGTCTTGCAAGGACAAAATCGAATGAGCTGCTGAGACTTAGCAAAAAGCAGCTCTCTTGGGCAACAGGATTTCTTACAGGACACTGTGCCCTGGAGAAAAACTTATACAGGATGGGACTTATTACTGACCCACTGTGTATAAGATGTTCACAAGGAGATGAGCCAGTAACTCATCTGCTGTGCGTTTGCAATGCGCTTGCGCAACAAATATCTCTCTTTTTTGGGAATCACTTTCCAAAACTTGAAGAGATCTCAAAGGTCCCAGTCCAAAGTTTGATACAGTCCATCAAGAACTTGAAACTTTTGGACTGGAAGGGATGAACGACGGGGATGCGCAATAGATCTTATAGGTCGCAGTGCTTAGGCCGGAAGGAACACCCTGTTAAATCTAATCTAATCTAATGTATAGAAAAAAGCTATTGATTATCCTAGCGCAAAATCGTTTTTAGAATGTAAAATCTTGAAAACCAGATTTATATCAATATAGGCTATTGCTACATAAAAATCACACATATTTCCGATCATATGCTCACAAACCAGAGGCATGGATACAATACGTTTGTTTGAATCCAAGTGTTTAACTAGCACTGCTTTGAATCATAGTAGTAGCTAATATCGGGCCTAGAATTTATAACAAATTAGTAAAGAAATACCCACATCTATTTAACTCCAACAGTTTCAAATTTAAAAATGTATGTAGAAATTTATTATGAGTAAATATAAATTTTTAGATGTTATTTTATTATAATTTATGCATGTAACTTTATTATTTATCGAATCCTCCCCTGAACACGACGGCACTATCTTTCAAGGGAGTGCTAGAATTTCATAATTTCATTGTATTATATTTTTTGGCATTAAATAAAGAAATAAACAAGAGTTTAGACTTAACACTATGCATTCATAAGTAGGCCTAGTAGTTTTATTAATTGTGTGACCGGAATAAAATAACGTCGTTGCTTGAAATAATATAACGTAAAAAAAACGGATAGACATCCTACTGTATCTTGCCGACAGAATATAAATCTGTAAGTTTATTATCTTGCCAGGAATTGAACACAGAATTGCTGGATTTGTAGCCAAAATCGATACCACTTGATTCAAAATGGAAGACAGAAAGAAATGTACGGGAAAGTTCCATATTTAAAACAACCGGAGTAGCTCTGTCGGCTAAGACGCTCGCCAGTCGATCTGGAGTTGCGCTCGGGCGCGGGTTCGATTCCCGGTTGGGATGACTACCGGGTTGGGTTTTTTTCCGAGGTTTTCACCAAACGTAAGGCAAATGTCAAGTTAACTGTGACGAATCCCCGGCCTCATCTCGCCAAATATCAACTCGCTATCACCAACACCATCGCGTTAAATAACTTAGTAGTTGAAACAGCGTCGTTAAATAACCGATTCCACAGTCTTTCTCGGCATCATAACTTAAATACTCGGTCACAATATAACACGCTAGAAATACCACTGCACACATTATCTCTTTATTCTTCATCTTTCACTGTTGCTACTTCTCGTCACTGGAATTCTCTGCCGCCTGAAGTCAAGGGCTGCCGAATTTTAATTTCCTTTAAATGTAAATTAGAAAAATATCTTACGATGAGTTGCCAGACCTAACGCGTTGCAAATATTTAATGCAATATATTCCACTGTATTTATTTTTAATTTTTTGTTTCTTATTTTTATTGTGTAATCATGTAAATCGTGTTTATTTATCACTTAACGCCAATATGTATCCCACTGTGTTGTTTTTTTATTACACTGATAAACAAGTGGTAGATATCTGACGTGATGTTTACTGTTTGTAATGTAGTTTTTCATGCTGATTTCAAATATGAAAACCGTTTTGCTCTATCACGTCAGGTTTTGAAATTATCGACGAAAATTTATTTTTACATGGAACACTGTCGAATTTTTTTTTGTCATTTTTCGTTATTTTTAATGTAATGCTGAAAAATTTCGTCGTTCGTGTTCTGTTGCATTAATATACTTTCACTTGTTTCTTTTTTACTTATTTTCATTGACAATGACAGTGGACGGTGGATATTACGGCATCCAGAGGTTGTAGAAATTCACCAGAGATGTGTGTGCAGCTATGTAATAGACAAATCCCATCGGAAGACTTTTATGCCATTTGCGAAGAAAGCATATGAACTATACTTTGATTCGAAGGTGGATAGTAGTAAGTCGTAGGCACCACAGTTCATCTGTTCGACCTGTGCATGCAACTTGCGCGGTTGGTTAAGTAAGGAAAAGAAGATCAACCATCTGATATTTGGAGTTCCTATGATATGGCGTGAATGAAGCAACCACATCACAGACTCTTATTTCTGTTTGGCAAACGTCACTTCTCCTCCAAAACTCGTGCAACTGTAAAGTAACCTGATGTTTCTTCAGTTTCTAAACCAATTCCATGTGATCCCATGACTTGTCCAATACCAACAGCATCTGCAGAATACACAGTTACTGAAGAAACGCAAGAAGAATTTCTTCTTTCATCTCCTGCCAACGACTCAGACTCTGATTACTATCAACCTGGAGAAGATATTCATTTGATGAATAATGTTAAACTCATACGGGATCATGCGATCTCATACGGAACCTGGCACTAACGAAAGGTCAGGTTGAACTGCTAGGTACGTCTTAAAGAATTTAATTTCCTTGTACAACGAATTCACAGTTTCGGCACAGACACAAAGAACTTGTGAAGTTCTTTGCAATCAGTGACACTATTTGCTACTCCACGGATGTTCAAGGTCTTATTTCAAGTCTCGGGATGGAACACAGCATTGAAGCATGGCGACTATTTATAGACTCATATAAGACAAGTTTGAAGGCAGTATTATTACACAACAGAAACAGAAATGCTTTAGTACCGGTTGCATATTCTACGCACCTGAAAGGGACGTACGAAAACATATCTCTGCTTCTTAAAAAAATACGCTATCTCAAGTACAATTGGCGTATCTGTGGTGATTTAAAAGTTATCACAATTCTCATGGGAATGCAAACATGGTACACCAAGTACTGCTACTTCATCTGCGAGTGGGACAGCAGAGACAGAAAGAACCACTATAGAAAGAAAAATTGGCCAGTCAGAGATAGAATGCAGACAGGAAGTAAAAACGTTGGTTGATCATGACAAAGTTATTATGCCACGGCTTCATATGAAGCTGGAGCTCACTTTCATGAAGGCACTAGACAATGACTCAGATGCTTTTGGGTACCAGTGTAACAAGTTTCCGAAGTTGAGTTACGAGAAAGTGAAAGAAGGTGTGTTCATAGGTCCACAAATAAGGAAGATTATTGCTGACAGCCACTTCCAAGACTTACTGGGTGATACTCAAAGAGATGCAAGGGTGACATTGAAGTTAGTCGTAGCCAATTTCCTTGCAAATAATAAATCGACTGACTATGTGAATGTTGTGCAGAAGTGCATCAGTGCGTACAGACAGCTAGGTTACAACACGTCCCTCAAAATGCATCTCCTCGACTCACATCTTGATTTCTTCCCCGAGAACCTAGGTTCAGTCAGCGACGAACATGATGAACGTTTTCATTAAGACATCTTGGTGATGGAGTCACGCTGTCAGGGTCGATGTTAGTGCAGCGATGTTGGCTGACTACTGCTGGACGCTTGAGCGCGACATGACAAATGCTCAGCACAAATGAAATTCTACAGCCAAGAAATTCAAACAGAAAACACACCTTAAATTAAGGAAGTATATTCTATATATGTACATATGTATTTTACACGTGTATTATACCTTCAACTATGTTATTATTATAATTATATGCCATGTGGCACATTTCCATCATTTTCTTAGCTAAAGCCATGTTCATTATTACTCCGTGTAGCAATCAATGCTCTACTGAAATTCCTGTCAGTGAGTTCTTAAACATAATGGTTGATGTCGTATATCTCAAGAACGGTGGGTAATAGAGACAAATGGTTTGCATATTCGGAATCAGCATGTTCCAGTTGTCTTATAACGCTTGTTGGATACCAAGATATCCACCGAAAGTGTTTTTTTGTTATTCAGTGTTATTAATCTATTTTTTGTGTACATTTTATTCAATTGTCGATTTCTGGTTTAATTATGTAAATCCTACTTAATTGTAATCTAATACTAATATGTATATTAATGTGTTTATTTTTATTTTTACTGTGTACATTTTTTTTATTGAATTATCGGCTTCTGTTTTTATGTGTTTCGTATTTGATTCTAACAACATTAATATGTATTCCACTATGTTTATTTTTATTTTATGAGGTAAATTTTATGTAACTACCTCTTTTGATCTCATTATGTACCTAAATTGTATCAGTATGTAATTACTTAATTCCGATCCACTTTTATGTTCAACTGTGTAAGCAAGTTTTAATCCTGTTTGAGTGTAAGAGAAGGCCTTACGGCCTTAATTCTGCCAGGTTAAATAAAGCCATTATTATTATTATTATTATTATTATTATTATTATTATTATTATTAATGTAGAAATGTCGAAGACAATAACTGTATTCATATCTCCAATACTCTTTGTGTAGGCCCATATCACAAGATGTTCGTGATACAGCTCTCTCTCTCTCTCTCTCTCTCTCTCTCAGTAGCTGGATTTAGCCTGAAATTTTGTGCTTATTCTGTTACAACAGTTTACTTTCAATTTAGCGCCGTACAGAAGACTGCAAGTTCAGTAAAATGCCTGCAGTGATATTCATTCCCCAGTCTCTTTCACTAAAAAGTTGAACTCTATTTATAGAGCCACTACAGTGTCGTGTTGCAGTGAGGAATCTAAGAAAGAAGATTTTTCATTTATTCTTAGACGGATGCTGAAGACATTACAGGGGAACTGAATGGAGACTTAGTTATGTTAATGGAGGTGAATCTCTAACCTGGGCCGTACTAGACTGGCAGAGGGACGAAACTGTCAATGACAAAGAACAATCTCTTTTTGTTCCATTGGGAACACGGTCTCATGATTCTTCTTCCCTAATATTTCTGAACTTGGATATTAAATGGGGACTCTTCAAGTTGAATGGTGACAAAAAACTTCAATTACATTACATTGAGGTCATTTCTCCGTAGTGAGGGTGAGTGTAACACCAATCATGCACTCCGCAAGACTTGCGAGAGGAAAATGTAAACAAAAACGTCTCATCACATACGGCTCGATCGAATTAAATTTTCTGATGTTAAAAACTCGATCACAGCACGCTGCTTCAGATGCACCGACATAGTGCCGGTACACTCCGCCATGTTTCAGGCTATAACTCAGAGCTCTCTACTGGCAGAGATACGAAACATGCGTTACTGATAGCAGAAAGTTCACTGAATACAATGTACTACCAATAACATTTTTAACTATATTCACAGCTACAAAAAAATAGCAGTCATTACTTTTCAGCACTCCCTCGTACATACATACATACATGCATGCATACATACATACATACATACATACATACATACATACATACATAATAACATTGGTGGTGGTGGTGGTGGTAATAATAATAATAATAATAATAATAGTAATAATAATAATAGTAGTAGTAGTTTATTTTTTATTTTATTGGGTTATTTTACGACGCTGTATCAACATCTAGGTTATTTAGCGTCTGAATGAAATGAAGGTGATAATACCGGTGAAATGAGTCCGGGGTCCAGCACCGAAAGTTACCCAGCATTTGCTCGTATTGGGTTGAGGGAAAACCCCGGAAAAAACCTCAACCAGGTAACTTGCCCCGACCGGGATTCGAACCCGGGCCACCTGGTTTCGCAGCCAGACGCGCTGACCGTTAATCCACAGGTGTGGACAGTAGTAGTGGTAGTGGTAGTAGTGGTAGTGGTAGTGGTAGTGGTAGTGGTAGTGGTGGTGGTGGTGGTGGTAGTGGTAGTGGTAGTGGTAGTGGTAGTAGTAGTATCTGAGAACTCGCTTTGAATATCTTACAACGTTAAGGAATCAACATCAGGCCTTACTATCCATTCCTCGTTACCGTAACTCTTTCTATTCATCCTCTTTCACCTTGTCAGTTTGTTGCCTACGGAACTCTTATCTCGTCATGTCAGGGATTGCCGAACGGTTAATCAATTTAAATTAGAATTTAAGAATTACATACTTTTACATGAAATTCATTTGCGAGCTTTAGCCGATTTTGATAGGTTATTCTGTGTGTATATAAATTGTCATTTAGGCCTATCATAAAGTAGAATTAGGATATGAATTGTAAATCACTTAATTATGTATCATGTTTAGTTAATATTTCATTATAAGTAAGTTTGTTAATTTGAATGAAAATGATTTTTATATTTAAGTATGATTCTAATATTCTTGTCATTGTTTCATTGTGTATTTCACTTCTGATAGTGTGGAAGAGAAGGTCTCATGGCCTTAACTCTACCAGAATAAATAAATAAATAAATAAATAAATAAATAAATAAATAAATAAATAAATAAATAAATGAATGAATGAATAAATACTTACATTAATAATATTAACAAAACTTAAATTTATCCTCTGGATGCCCATAAGGTAGTGCGAAATTAAGACTTTCACGTTCAAAGGAAACCGGAGCAATAGGGATGTCAGTCGTTTTCCTTTTAACCCTTAAGGATGTCCCGCCGACTACTAATTTCTTAGAAGCTAAGTGAACCCTAGAGCCGTTGTGTGAGCGGAGGGATTAAATCAACTGGTAAAATTCATTACCTCACCGGGAATCGAACCCGGGACCTTCCAACTTGCAGCGCACCGCCTTAACCTAGTTACCGAGGGGAAGACAACGAGAAGTAAAAAGTAAAATACGATGAGAAGGAAGTGGAAATAATATGTAATAAGTAATAGTGGAACGTAAGGGAGGGAATAATGAAGTAATGGAGAATTGTGGGTAAAGATGAGGGGATGGAAGAAAATATTGAAAAATTAATTTAGTCTCTCTACGAATTAAAAACAAGGAGTCTTTCACTTAAATTTCTTACATTTTTAATGGTATTTGTATATGAGCTGTAGTTTGTATTTCATGTCAAATTTGTTTTCGTGAATAGCTCATCATTAGAAACCACAAACTGTTTACCACACCCTTAAAGGATTCAACCCTTAGCGAAAGTAACAGTAAATCTCTTCCATGATATATTCCGGGTCCTTACCCTTACTATGAGCAACAAAAAAAAAACATATGCATACACTTAACGAAGAGAGGAGTCTCTCTCTACTTTCGTCTTCTTTTCTTCCTTCAAACACATATATGCAGATATACAGATATACCCCGTGGACTACTAATTTGTTAGAGGCTAAGTGAACCCTAGAGTCGTTGTGTGACCGGAGACATTAAATCAACTGATGAAATTCATTACCCAACCGGGAATCGAACCTGGGACCTTCCAACTTGCAGCGCACCGCCTTAACCTCCTTACCGAGGGAGGAAAACGAGAAGTAAAAAGTAAATATGATGAGAAGGAAGTAGAAATAATGTGTTAGAAATAATAGTGGAAAGTAAGGGAGAGAATAATGAAGTAATGGAGAATTGTGGGTAACGATGAGAGAATGGAAGAAGATATGGAAAAATTAATTTTGTCTCTATACGAATTAAAAACGAGGAGTCTTTCACTTAATTTTCTTATATTTGTAATGGTATTTGTATATGAACTCTAATTTGTATTTCATGTCAAATTTGTTTCCCGTGAATAGCTCATCATTAGTCCGTATAGGTCAGTTTCTTACTGATGCTTTTCCAATTCACTGCGGGCTAAAGCAGGGAGATACACTATCACCTTTACTTTTTAACTTCGCTTTAGAATATGCCATTAGGAAAGTTCAGGATAACAGGCAGGGTTTGGAATTGAACGGGTTACATCAGCTTCTTGTCTATGCGGATGACGTGAATATGTTAGGAGAAAATCCACAAACGATTAGGGAAAACACAGGAATTTTACTTGAAGCAAGTAAAGCGATCGGTTTGGAAGTAAATCGCGAAAATACAAAGTATATGATTATGTCTCGTGGCCAGAATATTGCACGAAATGGAAATATAAAAATTGGAGATTTATCCTTCGAAGGGGTGGAAAAATTCAAATATCTTGGATCAACAGTAAGAAATATAAATGACACTTGGGAGGAAATTAAATGCAGAATAAATATGGGAAATGCGTGTTATTATTCGGTTCAGAAGCTTTTATCACCCAGTCTGCTGTCAAAAAATCTGAAAGTTGGAATTTATAAAACAGTTATATTACCGGTTGTTCTGTATGGTTATGAAACTTGGACTCTCACTCTGAGAGAGGAACATAGGTTCAGGGTGTTTGAGAAAATATTTGGGGCTAAGAGGGATGAAGTTACAGGAGAATGGAGAAAGTTACACAACGCAGAACTGCACGCATTGTATTCTTCACCTGACATAATTAGGAACATTAAATCCAGACGTTTGAGATGGGCAGGGCATGTAGCACGTATGGGCGAATCCAGAAATGCATATAGAGTGTTAGTTGGGAGACCGGAGGGAAAAAGACCTTTCGGGAGCCCGAGACGTAGATGGGAGGATAATATTAAAATGGATTTGAGGGAGGTGGGGTGTGATGATAGATAGAGACTGGATTAATCTTGCACAGGATAGGGGACCGATGGCGGGCTTATGTGTGGACGGCAATGAACCTTCGGGTTCCTTAAAAGCCATTTGTAAGTAAGTAAGTAAGCTCATCATTAGAAACCACAAACTGTCTACCACACCCTTAAAGGATTCAACCCTTAGCGAAAGTAACAGTAAATCTCTTCCATGATATATTCGAGGTCCTTACCCTTACTATGAGCAACATAAAAAAGAACATATGCATACACTTAACGAAGAGAAGAGTCTCCCTCTACTTTCGTCTTCTTTTCTTCTTTCAAACACAACTACTTTTGCCGCGACTCATTTACAAAAGCAATGTAGACAGTCTACTGGCCTAACCAAACTCTCTTCCCCTCCCCCTTTCCTCCCACCCACACAAAACACATCCTAGTCACATATGTTTTGAAGAAGAGGGACGTCTCACATATGTATATAGCGTTAGTCTTCTCTGGGTTACAGCACAAGATATGCGTATCTCTAGAAAAGCAAACAGTTGTCTTTCTACTATGATACATCACTATATTCATACCGACTGACACTGATAATACAAAAGTGTGTGCGGCTTTGTTTTAAAACGTTAAAAAAGTGCAGAAAATCTTTTGACATTACTTCTATTAATAAATTTATTACGCCCAGTGCGATGGTCTGGTTATGAGGGCATGTGTGTTTCTTTTAATGTCATTTCGTAGTGAGAGAAGGAACCTCGCTGCTTATGACATATATCTATAGGACGTTGTAGTGTGAGTGGGTTCACTAGGGGATTCTGAAAATAGTTTTTCCGTCCCGTGTTAGTCTCAAGCAGAAGTCGGATCCGCAAAGTTTAACAGAGTATGTTTCATACACCATTCTCCAATGTGATAGTGTGTGTTATGATCAGCATGCGTGAAAACGTCTTCCCGAGTGTTACAAAGTGTTACCTCGTCTCACATCTTTATGTCGTGTTAAATAGCTTCAGTTGTGTTGGAGGAAAACTAATAGGCAGTGGCTTGTAATAATATCTGGCACGTTGGATTGCTTTAAAAATATTCAATAATGGTTTAGTAGTGCATTTCTTCAGTGGCGCAAGAAAAATAGTAGATTGTGAATTACATTTAACGAGTGTTATGTGCTATTTAGTGTTTATCGCATATAATTCCATTGGATGCATTTTTAGATAATTTGTTACGTATATAAAATTTCTACGGACATAGAACAAATTTTTACAGAACGAATTTTTCGTATTTAATTTAATACAATAATTTTAGTAAACTTAAATCCAATTTGGATGTAAAGAATTATTCTCATATCAATTTCTTTCGGTAAAAACTACAATAAAATTATGCTTCAATGCAACGATTTTAATCTCAGTATCTTAAAATATGTCACACCTATGAGATTCAACTGTTCGTATCATATTTTGAAATAAATTTAAATTGTGTAGCACTGACTATTCTAAAAAAGAAAGTATCTCTTTAACTTATTATTAGTGGTAATATATTGCACTCAAAAGATGTGACGTAATAAAATATTGTCGTCGACCAAGAAGAGAGTGTGTTAAAAGTGTCACGTTTGAAGAGCTGCAACAACTGCCCCTTGATGGTAGACCACCCATCTTGCCAACATGCCAACGGATCTGAACTGTTGGTGGTGCCAAAGTCAGCAGGTTGCTGGGTATTTTGGTGTTGTCATACGCTTCCTGAGTGTCATTTGTTTCATCTGTGGCGTTAATTCTGACGATGCGACGGAATTCCAGAATTATTGTGAGTATGATTCTTAGTTGAATGTAATTCTCGTGTACAGAAAAAGGACTAGAGTTATAGACATATATTTTTAGCAAACTGTGAGCTTATTGAGAACTGGACGTAGTGTGTTTGTTGCCATTTGTCAGTCCTTGTATGTCATCTTGACAGCGTTTACAATTTGAAATCTGGAGTTCTGAAGCTTTCAAAGTCGGCTATTCTTAATAGGAATTGAACGTTGAAAAATTAACAAGAAATTAAAGCATTAGTTATATTTTTCTGATCTGTATAAATAATTATTTGTTGGAAGTCTAGGATATTTAGAGACGATAGCGTGTTAACATCATGATACTGAAGCTAAGTTGAATTGAAAATAGAAAACCAAAATACTGTGAAAACCACTCAACATTTTTTCATGCAACTTCAAATCTAATAGATTGTGTTTGTCATCAAAGATTTACGTTGTAAATCGTTCCATGTAATAGAATGGGAAATTATTTTACCTCAACGAGAAATTAAAATACTTTACATTTCAGCCGTTCAGAGCAGAAGTGGTGTAAGTCAAACTTGGGTAATGAGGTTTAAAGTAAAAATTCTGTAAAATACAGCGCAAAGTAGCAATTAATATGTCCTTCGTGATATCTATTGAGTACTAATAGTTTAAATAAATTGAGTATTAATTGATACTTTGCGCTATATTTTACAGAATATTTACTTTAACCCTCATTACCCATTTTTGACTTACACCACTTCTGCTCTCAACGGCTCATTTTTAGATATGCTTTTGTTAAATGTTAAATGTTATGTTTTATTTAACGACGCTCGCAACTGCAGAGGTTATATCAGCGTCGCCGGATATGCCGGAATTTTGTCCCGCAGGAGTTCTTTTACATGCCAGTAAATCTACTGACATGAGCACACTTAAATGCCATCGACCTGGCTCGGGATCGAACCCGCAGCCTTGGGCATAGAAGGCCAGCGTTATACCAACTTGCTTTTGTTACAATACGGATTTCACAGTCCTTGTTTCTTCAAAGATTTTAATTTTAGGACCATGTTATGTTTGTTAGACATTTTTTCTCGTTTTTATGAAAAGTGCCTCTTCTAAAAATATTAGCCTATACACTTTTTCCTTGACATACTGTCTAAAAATGGTTAGAAAACATCAAAGTGCTGCTTATTTTATCATTATATGAGTGAAGGAAAACAATTTCTTTACTCCTCTTTAGCCCTCCTGCTACCAAGGGGGGGTAATAGGATTACCCCACTGATAATTTTTCAATAATATTTTCATTTTCTTCATATTTTTTTTTAATTATACGTAATTATCCGTTATATGTCTACTAACATTTTGAAATATGAATAACGCAAATAATTATTTTACTTAAAGAAGTAATCCACATTATTGAAGTAGGGTGATCTTGGCAGTCTGTGTCATGAAAATTTCAGGTATGAAATTCAATTTATAGCTTAATTTTCTATATTGAGTTTGTCTGCTTCCAAATTACTTTATGTGGTGTTATTTATATCATGATTCATTTTGTTCTTTATATTATCATGTGTATCATGACCTTCGGTTCCAATTTTTTTAAACTTTACTTCTGTCTGTTGTAGTTATTCTAAAAGTGATTTTGTTAAAAATAATTATTATTAGAGTTTTTTCTGAGATATTCATTGTAGTATAGGTGGTGTTCCAATATTTGAATTTCAAAGAAATAAAGTAATTAATTAAATCTAAAATTCAGGGAAAAGGGTAGAAAATTCTTTAATCGCCTAAACAGACATGTTTTCTCATAGTGTGGCTAATAACATAGGCTATTATTTTGAAGTTTATTAATTTTTATATACACTTTCAACAAAGTGAAACGAGACGTTTGAATCATACTGTATTTTTAAAGAAGGAAAATTATTTAAAATTTTTGCAATTGCTGAAGTTCATATATATATTCATCATCATCATCATAATCATCATCATCATCATCATCCTTCACGAATCTAGCAGTTTTCTAAAAGGTCTTCCTAGTCGACGATGTCCTCTAGGTTTATACTGCATCATAATTTTTGGGATTCTTGAATTTTCCATACCTCTTACATGATCTAGCCAATTTGATTTGTGTCTGTTGATTTTTTCTTCTACTGACTCTACTTCTAATTGTTCTAAAATTTCTTCATTCCTTTTTCGGTCTAAAAGAGTATATCCTGCTGTCCTCCTGAAAAATTTCATTTCCATTGCTTTGATTCTGTTCATGTATTTTTTCTTTAATGTCCAAATCTCGCTTCAGTATAAAAGGGAGGGTAGGCCTAATGCTAGTGTATTATATATTTTTATTCTTGTAGATTTTTGTACTAATTTAGCTTTTAATGTATTGTTTATTATTCATAGAATTTGTGTAAATTTGGTAAATTTCTTGTTCAAATCTTTTTCATTTTGATAAGATATTTCACAGCCCAGATAATTGAAATTTTGTACTTGTTCGAGGCATTGGTTATTGTGTATTATCTTACTTCTGACTGGGTCTTGTCCTAAAAATGCCATTACTTTTTAATTTTTGTGCTGAAATTTCCATCCCAAAATCTTTTAATATTTTATTTAATGTGTATTATATACATATATATAGATTATATACATATATACATTCATAAATATTCCAAATGCTTAACAAAGATCTGTTTGTGATTTTGATTGGGGTAATTATGTTGCCCACCTTGGAAGTAGTAAGTTGTAATAAACCTTGTAGTAGGAGGGTTAACATAAAAACATGCATTAAATGACGATGGCAGAGATAGAAAAAAGTGAAATATATTCCAAGAGGGAGAAATAAGTGGTAGGGCATACGATTAAAATAAAAATGATCCTTGTAGTGCTGGTCAAGACATTACCGTTGCTCCATATAACTTTGCTATACTGTCTTGTCTTGAATTTAATTGAAATTTTTTAATTCAAACTACGTTTTGGTAAATATTTGTGAGTTCAAGGATGAGTGAGGGAGAAAAATAAGAAATTCTGCAGCGAAAAATAGCGAAATACATGCTCTCATATATTAGAATTAATGTCTTTAAAGGACGCAATTGTACGTAGTCATTGTAGATCGCAGTAAGTCACTACTCAAATTAATTAAATTGACGATCACTCGGATAGATATTGAGATCAACATGTGTACTGGGACTGGGGGCAGTCTCCCTACTGATATGTGTGTGAATGCAGAACCTATTGACATTCCGTCCCGATAGGATACTGTCTGAACCGACATGTACGGCTGTAATAGTACTGATTACTTAGCTAAAGTGGTAATGCGCATCTATAAGCAAAATTATAGTTACGACTGTGCCTTTCCTCGTGAATTCTTTTAAATTTACTCTCCTATATTGCTGTCAGCAAAGAAGGGCAGTAACTTGTCTAATATATAATAATAATAATAATAATAATAATAATAATAATAATAATAATAATAAATTATTTATTTATTTATTTATTTACTAATATTTACTGTGCTGTACAACAGCCTGGGCCAATAACAGTTCAGCACAAGATAAAGTTAGCACAAGATTTACAGTGAACAAGGAATAACAGAAGTGCATACAAATAATTATGAAAATTACAGACCAATACAATTAAACAATAATGACAAAATGAATAGATAACAAAAAACAATGCATACAAATGATTATTAAAATTAGTACAATGAGATAATTAAAATAATGGCAATTAAATAAAATGAATTATGAAATCATATAAATGAAGACTGGAATCATATAAGTAGTAGTCCACACCTGTGGAGTAAAAAAAGGTCTGGCCGCGAAACCAGGTGGCTCGGGTTCGAATCCCGTTCGGGGCAAGTTACCTGGATGAGGTTTTTTCCGGGGTTTTCCCTCGACCCAATACGAGCAAATGCTGGGTAACTTTCGGTGTTGGACCCCGGACTCATTTCACGGGCATTATCACCTTAATTTCATTCAGACGCTAAATAACTTAGATGTTGATACAGCGTCGTAAAATAACCCCCCCCAAAATATATATAAGTAGTATTACAAAGATATGCAATGAGAATATTATGATACATATCTATAAAAATAGCATAAGTTAATAAAACTGAGATAAAAAATCAAACAGTATATACTACACATTAAATGGATCCATGTTCAAGCCATGCAAATTAGCATCGGAGAGAGAGATTTAGAATTCGAATTATAACAATTTTTTTGAAATCTTAAACCCTTAGCAGGAATACGAAGACTGATATTGCTAATAATAATAATAATAATAATAATAATAATAATAATAATAATAATAATAATAATAATAATAATAATAATAATTATTATTATTATTATTGTTATTATTATTATTATTATTATTATTATTATTATTCATCTAGTGTTATGTTCAAGAGCAGGTCTTTCACTGCAAACCCAGCTTCCTCCAATCTTTCCTATTTTCTGCCTTCCTCTTCGTTTCCTCATATGATCCATATATCTTAATGTCGTCTGTGATCTGATATCTTCTTATACCCCGAACTCTTCTACCGTTCATCATTCCTTCCAGTGCATCCTTCAGTAGGCATTCTTCTCAGCCAGTGACCCAACCAATTCCTTTTCCTCTTCCTGATCAGTTTCAGCATCATTCTTTCTTCACCCACTCTTTCCTACACAGCTTCATTTCTTATTCTGTCTGTCCACTTCACACGTTCCATTCTTCTTCAGATCCACACTTCAATTGCTTCTATTCGCTTCTCTTCACTTTGTCGTAATATCCGTGTTTCTGTCCCATACAATGCCACACTCCATACAAAGCACTTCACTAGTCTCTTCCTTAGTTATTTTTCCAGAGGTCCGCAGAAAATGCTCCTTTTTCTATTAAAAGCTTCCTTGGCCATTGCTATCCTCCATTTGAATTCCTGGCAGCAGCTCATGTTACTGCTTATAGTATACCCCAAGTATTTGAAGATGTCCACTTGCTCTACTGCCTCATTTAGAATTCGCAAGTTTATCTTCTGTATTTTTCTCGCTATGATCATGCTTTTCGTCTTATTTGCATTTATCTTCATCTCATATTGCTCACAGCTGTCATTTAGCTCCAGTAGCATATTCTTTAGTATCATTATTATTAGTATTATCATATTGTTATTAGTATTATTATTATTTTAATAGTTATTGTTAGAATAAAGATACATATTATTGTAAATAAGCTCATATTTACAAATGATCAGGAAAGTTTAGCGAAAAATATAAGAAAACTTGCAGGTAGATGTTTACAAGATAAGTCACCTGAAAAACAAGAATAATTGCTCCCAGTCTACAGAATTCTGTACGAGAAAAAACAGTTTTAAATAGTGAGAATATTAAGCGAGTTATGAATTTCAAATTTTTACGTGTACATCTGGGATTCAGTAGAACAATTAAATATGTAGGAGGGTGAAGCAAATTTCAGTATGTGTTTGGCACAGTATTACGAGAACGCTTTTGGGGAGAGATGAGTGAGTGAGTGAGTGAGTGAGTGAGTGAATATTTATTAACTATAAATGGGTTTTCACTCGCAGTAGGTACAGGAAAAATAACGATATGACAGAAAAACTAAAACAAGGACTAAGTAGGAATATGAACTAAACAAGTCAACGACAGCAGGTAATACAACGTACTCTTGAGAATATACAGTAAAAAAATTTAAAGACTTTTCTTAGCATTTTTATAAACTAAAATAAAATAAAATAAAATATTGTTAACCGTGATCATTGTCATTATTGTAACTATTGTCCTTTCCTGTTATTGGCTAATTTCAATAGTAAAGGAATAATAATAATAATAATAATAATAATAATTATTATTATTATTATTATTATTATTACTATTACTTACTTACTTACTTACTTACTTATTACTTACTTACTTTTAAGGAACCCGGAGGTTCATTGCCGCCCTCACATAAGCCCGCCATTGGTCCCTATCCTAAGCAAGATTAATCCATTTTCTATCATCATATCCCACCTCCCTCAAATACATTTTAATCTTATCTTCCCATCTACGTCTCTGCCTCCCTAAAGATCTTTTTTTCTCCGGCCTCCCAACTAACATTCTATATGAATTTATAGATTCGACCATACTGCTACATGCCCTGCCCATCTCAAACGTCTGGATTTATGTTCCTAATTATGTCAGATGAAGAATGCAATGCGTGCAGTTCTGTGTTGTGTAACTTTCTCCATTCTCCTGTAACTTCATTCCTCTTAGCCCCATATATTTTCCTAAGTACCTTATTCTCAAACACTCTTAACTTGTACCTCTCTCAAAGTGAGAGTTCAAGTTTCACAACCATACAGAACAACCGGTAATATAACTGTTTTATAAATCCCAACTTTCAGATTTTTTGACAGCCGACTGAATGATATAAAGCTTCTCAACCGAATAATAACAGGCATTTCCCATATTTATTCTCTGTTTAATTTCCTCTCGAGTATCATTTATATTTGTTAGGCCCTACTATTATGATTATTATTATTATTGTTATTATTATTATTATTATTATTATTATTATTATTATTATTAACCTATTACAAAAAAGTATACTTATCGGTAAAAGTATTTACATTTATAATACCATCGTCGCGAGATTTGGATAGGTATAGAAATTTCTGACAAGGAAGTAGAATTTTAAAGAAAATTGTGGTTTTGTGACAATGTAGTTAATACCAGTGTGTGTCACATTCGCATTGTGAAATCACTTCTCTTTATTATGTTTCTCACCACCCCACAGTGCTCTGTTTTCAAATGAATAATGATTCATGCTGTTTACGTTAATTAATTTCTTCATAGTCATGCTGCCGTTTGTATACTATCCCCTTTCAGAGACTAAAAAGGGAACACATGAGTCAGCTAATTAATTTTATCTTCTCATTGTAACTTGTGGAAGTCAATCTATATCCCTTCAGTAGAACCCTGCAAACAGAATCCTATGCTTCTTGACAATCCGAAATACCACAATAGATCTATAAAGCTAGATTTTATTGTTTCTTCTAATTTTTCTTCCAAAATGAATGTAAAGATATACTTCCATATCCAATATCATACGATTATAACTGACAACAAATTAAACTAACGTCAGTAGTTTTTTTTTCTTTAGAAAATAGGTGACGTATAGGACCGGTTTCACCAGAAAATGTTAAAATTACACCAACACGCTCTTTATTAAGTTATGCTAAAATTTTAACAATTGTGCTAATATCATTTCGTGCATTTGGGTTCAACCAAAATTTGTCGCCCATTTCTTGACCATGATGAATTTGAACTATGAATAAACTTTATAGCTGAAAATGTCGTAAAAATAATAATAATAATAATAATAATGATAATAATAATAATAATAATAATAATAATAATAATAATAATAATAATAATAATAATAGACCTTACAAATAGCTTTTAAGGAACCCGGAGGTTCATTGCCGCCCTCACATAAGCCCACCATTGAACCCTATTCTAAGCATTTCCCTCAAATCCATTTTATATTATCCTCCCATATGCGTCTCGGCCTCCCCAAAAGTCTTTTTCCCTCCGGCCTCCCAAATAACACTGTATATGGTTATATGGATTTCTGGATTGTCCCATACGTACTACATACCTTACATTGAAACTAATAATAATAATAATAATAATAATAATAATAATAATAATAATAATAATCAGTTTCTATCTGATCCTTTTCCAATTCACTGCGGGCTAAAGCAGGGAGATGCACTATCACCTTTACTTTTTAACTTCGCTTCAGAATATGCTATTAGGAAAGTTCAGGATAACAGGCAGGGTTTGGAATTGAACGGGCTACATCAGCTTCTTGTCTATGCAGATGACGTGAATATGTTAGGAGAAAATCCACAAACGGTTAGGGAAAACACGGAAATTTTACTTGAAGCAAGTAAAGCGATCGGTTTGGAAGTAAATCCCGAAAAGACAAAGTATATGATTATGTCTCGTGACGGGAATATTGTACGAAATGGAAATATAAATATTGGAGATTTATCCTTCGAAGAGGTGGAAAAATTCAAATATCTTGGAGCAACAGTAACAAATATAAATGACACTCGGGAGGAAATTAAACGCAGAATAAATATGGGAAATGCGTGTTATTATTCGGTTGAGAAGCTCTTATCATCCAATCTGCTGTCCAAAAATCTGAGAGTTAGAATTTATAAACAGTTATATTACCGGTTCTTCTGTATGGTTGTGAAACTTGGACTCTCACTCTGAGAGAGGAACATAGGTTCAGGGTGTTTGAGAATAGGGTGCTTAGGAAAATATTTGGGGCTAAGCGGGATGAAGTTACAGGAGAATGGAGAAAGTTACACAACGCAGAACTGCACGCATTGTATTCTTCACCTGACATAATTAGGAACATTAAATCCAGACGTTTGAGATGGGCAGGGCATGTAGCACGTATGGGCGAATCCAGAAATACATATACAGTGTTAGTTGGGAGACCGGAGGGAAAAAGACCTTTCGGGAGGCCGAGACGTAGATGGGAGGATAATATTAAAATGGATTTGAGGGAGGTGGGGTATGATGATAGAGACTGGATTAATCTTGCACAGGATAGGGACCGCTGGCGGGCTTATGTGAGGGCGGCAATGAACCTTCGGGTTCCTTAAAAGCCATTTGTAAGTAAGTAAGTAAGTATAGACTTTACAAATAGCTTTTAAGGAACCCGGAGGTTCATTGCCGCCCTCACATAAGCACACCATTGAACCCTATTCTAAGCATCTCCCTCAAATCCATTTTATATTATCCTCCCATCTGCGTCTCGGCCTCCCCAAAGGTCTTTTACCCTCCGGCCTTCCAAATAACACTGTATATGACTATATGGATTTCTGGATTATCCCATACGTACTACATACCTCACATTAAAATTAATAGTAATAGTAATAATAATAATAATAATAATAATAATAATAATAATAATAACCGAAAGTCAAAAGAATTAGCGTACAAAACCCTTGTTCGCCCAATTATGAAATACGGAGCAGTAGGTTGGGATCCGTACAGACAAAACCAAATCGATTCAATAGAAAAGGTCCAGCGCAAGGCAGCAAAATATGTCAAAATGGGATAGGGACATGGTGAGGAGATAGTAAAAGACTTAGGATGGGAATCTCTCAAATCTATTTATTTATAGTTAGAAATATATATGGGTTTATTTGATTTGATTTGATTTTTTTATTTTTCTTTTATTGCTGTAATTGTTGTATAATTGTAATGGTATTATTGTGTACTATATATCACTGCCACTGGGTGTATACCCAATTGTAGTGTTAATAAATACATAATAACGAGTGGCTTGTACAGGAAATGCTGCTGCAAACTAAGTTAGTTAGACGTTTAAATAAATATTTTTCAGATTTATTTTCAATGAAGAATACTTGTCTTTTTGATAGTTATTTGCTTCCATAATAATGAAACATACTCCCTCTGAATGGATTTTTTTAGGCCAAATACTTTTTCTTGAACCTATCCAACTTCAGTTTTTGAGTTTCAACGCGAAAACGCAAGTATCAGTGTCAGGACTATAGCAGTGGCTATTTCAGGTCATTGTGGATTGTAGGCAAAAGTTAAAAAAATGTCAGGTTTGCTAAGCTTTCGAACAATAGCATTTTCCGTAAAATCATTATATCCTACTAAGAGTTCTTGCTGAAATAATCTGGAGACTACAAAATTTTCTAGGCCTCTTATTTTATCAGTAAGTAATACCTTTTGATCTTTCCTTAGGAACTGTAATTTTTGCGCTCTCTCGAGCCAATACTGAAGACAATGACACATACCAATATCTACACTACACCGCCATTAAGTTTATGGAAAAAGACCCAACCCCACTGGGTTAATAAGTATAAAAATATTTGATTTTTAATAACAATATTATTATCTTACTTAAGTTTTGTAGTTATATATAGCAGCCACTCAGAAATGAACATCTAAATTAAGATATTCTCTACATTTACTTACATAACCTCAAAACGTTTCACTTACATGTCATCAATATAGCATCAATATTATGTACAATTAATGAAAAATAGACGCATCATGATATTAACTATAATAGTATTTAATTTCTAATGGTAACAATGTCATCAAACCACCTCAAGTTTCGTAGATTTGAATATCCAATACACAGATATACTCGGAAAATTATACACTGCAGAATCAGTTTTTAATAACAAATTGAATTGAGCTCTAAATATGTCGGCAATCCTGCAGGTCATGGCCTTCGTGTAATAGCCTATTGTTTATTGTAGTGTGTGTTTTGTTCTGAAATTCAATCAAGTCGGCCGTGATTCAACAAAATTAGTTCTCAAAACTGACAACAGATGGATTTTTGGAAAATAGGAAAATTATGTAGGAAAATTGACATTTCACTGAAAACTACTACTTTTCCGAAAAACTTTGGGTTCCAAGCTTCAAAATGAGGGGCCATTTATTACAATCCGTTCAGCCGTTTTCCCGTAATTTCCATTACCAGTTCAAATTATATATATAGATAATAATAATAATAATAATAATAATAATAATAATAATAATAATAATAATAATAATAATGTGATACATTTCTGTGTGTCTACAATACTTTGTCCGTGAGTATACTAGAAAATGATATGTATTCAAGAGGGCTTGACTTGCAACGTATGTACTTTAAAAAGTCAGTTTCCTGTGTATATTTGCATCCATATGCACCACAGTACCTCTAATGCATATGGGTGAGCATAAAGTCCGCATGTTTCATAGCAGTAAACCTTTTTTTACTTATATTTTCTGTAACATTTTTGTAAGCGGTATTTATGTTGTGTGTGACCGGAAGCTTCGGGAGTGAACGAAGTCCTTCCTTCATGCCTTGAATGTGGCTGTGCTGCATATTGCACTAGGGTTTAATAATGCGGTACTGTAAACGTTGTGCATCGTCTTGCTGCTTGTTTCCTGATTCATTTAACGCCCCAGTTATCCGCTAACTATAGCGCTGCTGTGTCCGATGTTGGAGAATTGTGTTTGTTGTTAATACAGACACTCGGAAATTCCAGGAAAATTAAAGTGAGAATTTGATATGGCTTCTTCTGTAACTAGATATATCTGGAGTAAACATTAAATAACATAACAATAAATTGCACGACTTCAGAGGAGGAATTTTTACATTAAATAACAAAAACAATTCAAGGAATAAATCAGTTTTATTAAATCTTCCGTTTGGCGTAAATAACACAAAAATGAAAGGAATAATGCAACAAGGAGATTATAAAATTTATTGAATAAAAATTACAATAAAACTGAAGGTCGTGAAGGTAAAGATCGACACATACTGTCAATAACAATTTTTTTACATTTTTTAAATATATTTTCTCTTAACAAATGGTTAAAACAAACCTTACAATTACAAAATCAATGTACAATAAACAACACGAAACTTCTAATAGATAATCTAAACAAACTGAATATTAACCTAAATTCAAAACTAATCTTCTAGGCATAGAAAACTTATATACAAATATCACACTTCAAGAAACTATAAATATTATCGAAACAAAATTAATTACCTCCAAATACCAATGAATAAAATCCGACAAAAATTAAGACTATTAAATACTGTTACTTCACAAAATTACTTCACATTGAATCAAAAAATATATAAACAGAATGTTGGCCTAGCAATGAGTAATCCATTATCTGGAATTCAACCGATATCTTCCTACAAAACATAGAAGATAATACTATCATTGACATCCTAAATAAACATAACATAAAAGAATTTCATAGATTTGTAGATGACACAAATTCAGATCTCTCGTAGTTTTATATTTAACCGTTGTTGAAAAATTTAACTATCTGAAATCAAAAATGCTATCCACTCACAAAATGTGTTTCTCAAATCTCCTGGAGCACAATTTTTACAGTCGTTTGTAGTTTCCTTCATTCTAATCTA